>NC_074686.1:21383723-21683723 GCF_029448725.1 Salvelinus fontinalis
CCGTTAAGGCGTCGGCATGCTACAGTTCGGCTGGTGCCTAGCAGAACTCAGCTAGGAGTGTGCTTGCTTACTCCCTTAAAAGACATTCATTTTTGCAGAGGAGACGTTTGAGCTTGGTGCAGTATTTCTCACTTAAAAGTATTAGTCTCTTGTTGAATGACAAGACTTTATTGAAGAACCAATACTGTTGACCAATCACCATCGAGGAGGCGTCGACTTCGGCTACTAACATCTAATAACAAACAAATGTCACACAATGTTGTCATATGCGCAGACTCTTCCCAACTGTTTCGGCTGGGATGCATGGAGACGCCTTTAGCGGTCCACCTACATCTCCCAAACAGACCCCCATGACTTCCAGTGTCTGTCAAGTCCTTTCCTCTCTCTAGCAGTACAGCCATTTGGTGCGACACTGCTCTGGTGCATTCTGCATAGCTAGGCCGGGTCACTTTTTCTTCTCTCCAACCCTTCTTCTTTTGCCTTTCCCTGGAATGGCCCGTTTCACAAATTGGAATAGGAAGCAATGTAACCAATCACAGCCCTCCTTTTACATCATTGCACTTCCTGCAAATCATCAGCAGAATGTGAAAATCCATGTTCACATTCCCTCTTGGTAATACTTACAAATTGGATCATAACTGTAAAAGTAGCAGAGATCTCACCCCGGGACTTTTTAATATGCCCGTAGAGTATATTATGATCAACAATATGTAGAAAAAAGTGACGATTCCAAAAATCTATTTTCAATATTCATGTTTATATTTTTCAATTATGCTTTTAGATACAAATGTCTGCTAGATATCAACAATCCTTCCTCCAAAACACCATTCTGTGGATTAAATATCAGGAAAATGCCCCAAATCATGGCCCTTTTTTGTTCCTGGCTTCATGAGGAATCACTCCTCTGTCTCTCGGTCTGTAAATCAGCTTTTGAAACGCTGCTCGCCTCAGCCTTGTTTTGCCAGCTTCTCTGCTCTGCCTGTCGTTGCAGTATTCAGCTTCCTGGGCGTGTTTCCTGTTGCTATTCTGGGGCTTCCTGTGTCCACGTGTCTTATTCAGATTCCTGGGCTGACAGAGAGACAGTTTCTCTACTCGTTTTCTCTCTCTCACCCCCCTCCCCTCTCTGTTCCATCTCATTCTCCCTCTCTCTCCTTCCCCCGTCTGCACATAGGTGATTTTTAATTCATGTACTTGAGAAAATTCAATCTGCTGACTAAGTGTGTTTGGATTTGCCTCAGTGAATTGTTTTGGAGCTGGTAAACCCAGCCTGCCTTTTGCTCTTGTGCACACACGTGTTCTCACGCTCTCTCTCATAAGCACACCCCTCCCTCCCCTCTCCCTCCAGTTCTGCTGGGCTGAGCTAGTTTTGCAGCACAAAGGCTGTGGCTAACTGCAGCACTGTCTGTCCTCTCCTCTGCTCCCTCTCTTCCTATGTGGTGTTTGCTTGGATGGGGAATTTAGATGCACCAAAACAGCTTATGATTTTGATTTTAAAGTAACGCTCTTTTAGATTAAATCACCTTTGTTTTTCTGCTCTGAGAAACAGTAGTTGTGTCAGTCAGTTGAAGGGCTTTGGCAGCGCCCTCTAGTCTACTTTGGGTTGTTCCTGGGTGTCTGTCATCGGTGTGAGGGGCGTTGCTCTGGAGAGGCAGGTAGGCAGGCAGGGCAGGCAGGCAGATAGGCAGGCAGATAGGCAGGCAGGTAGGCAGGTAGGTAGGTAGGTAGGTAGGTAGGTAGGTAGGTAGGTAGGTAGGCAGGCAGGCAGGCAGGTAGGCAGGCAGGCAGGCAGGTAGGCAGGCAGGCAGGCAGGCTCCAATTATATTTGACACATGCTCTGAATAGTCTAGTGAGTGAGTAGGGTCAGTGCAAGATAGTCAGTGCAGATAGTTCAGGTACATTTAATTGACTATTTAGTAATCTGTCTATTTAGCAGTCTTATGGCTTGGGGGTAGAAGCTGTCACAGAGCCTGTTGGTCTGAGAGCTGGTGCTCCGGTATCATGTATGGCTTTGGTGGCTGGTATCAGGCAGACAAGCTGTGGTTCCTCCCCCCCCCCCCCCCCCCCCCCCCCCCCCCAGATCATCCCCTACTATCAGGCAGGCTAGGCAGACCCTGGTCCCTCCCAGCCCCTTGTATCCCAGCACCCCTCACCCTGGCCTGGGCAGCTGCCTGCCTCACTGGGGCATCTGTGCTGAGTTCTGGGACTCTCCTCTACCATTGTGATCAGTACAAAAGCCCCCCCCCACACACACACACACCCTAGCCCCATTATTTACAGCAATCAGACCTCCCCCTCTCTCTCTGCTCTGTATTACACACAGGTTGCTGCAGTGTGTGTGTGACTGTTGCCAATAGAGAACCTCAATTAGGCAAATGTTTACAAACATATCTAGTCAGGTAGACTTATTTATTTCATGAATAAACATGTGACCCATCCGTGCTCTAAGCATAATCATCTAGAAATCGGAAAAGAACAGCTGAGCAATATTGATTTAGTTTATTATGCTGTTTGAAAAACCCCCAAACAGTTTTAATACCAATCTGTTATCTTTTCATACGATGTCCCCTTCCCACGTTCCTCCTCCACCTTGTCCATGAATTACAATCCCCACATGTTCTCCTGTATTAAGTAGCAGGCTTGTGGTGGTGTCGGGGGAGATGGGGCTGGGAAGGGACTAGTTCTGGAGGGGGAACATACCTTAGAGTATTAGGGCTTAAGAGGAGAGATCAGCACCTCTGTTGGGGCGTTACTGGCCCTGCTACCTGCCCTCAGGGCAGAAACTACAGGCTGGGAGGATTTTAAATTGAATTGCATGCCGACGTAATCAAGTATTCCCTGCTTGAATATTTGGATTTTCTACGATTGTTTAGGTCGACGCCTCAGTAAAGTGTTGTGGTGGATTGTATAGCGTGTGGTTGGCTTTGGGTTGTTCTGCTACCATTTGGTTGAATGAGTTTCTCTTGCTGTAGACTTGTGTTTCTGTAATGGTAATGGCTGCTGTGCTGTATGAGGCTGGGGCCTCTTCTCTTCTTCCTCTCTTTCTCCACTGTGGGATGGGAGTGCCCCCTTATGGTGGAGCTCAGCCTAGCCAACCCAGAGCTGGGGCTGTGGTTCTCTCTACACCCATCCTGGCCTACCCAGAACACCCTACCCCCGGCCCTGTACGCAGGGGACATCCCTTACCCTCTACCCTGACCACGAAGGGTCACCCCGGCCCTGTACGCAGGGGACATCCCTTACCCTCTACCCTGACCATGAAGGGTCACCCCGGCCCTGTACGCAGGGGACATCCCTTACCCTCTACCCTGACCACGAAGGGTCACCCCGGCCCTGTACGCAGGGGACATCCCTTACCCTCTACCCTGACCATGAAGGGTCACCCCGGCCTAACGCTGGTGTCCGAAAGTGGAGCCACATACTCACAGAGGCAAATCTGAAAATAGATAGTTGTTGTGATATTAAACCTGTAGAACGTCTGCAGTACAGTCGTCATGGTATCACCGTGATTGTATGGGTCCAGGTAGTGGATATGCACTGAAACAGTGGGGAGAAATCAATGGAAGTGAAATCGTGTGAGATGCTGTTTGATAGTGAAATGGGCTCATGGGAAAAGTAATTTCACCTCTTCTAATGAGAAGATCAGAGACATACATTACCATAGTAACGGGAGGTACGTGTAGTAACGGGAGGTACGTGTAGTAACGGGAGGTACGTGTAGTAACGGTAGGTACGTGTAGTAACGGTAGGTACGTGTAGTAACGGTAGGTACGTGTAGTAACGGTAGGTACGTGTAGTAACGGGAGGTACGTGTAGTAACGGTAGGTACGTGTAGTAACGGTAGGTACGTGTAGTAACGGGAGGTACGTGTAGTAACGGTAGGTACGTGTAGTAACGGTAGGTACGTGTAGTAACGGGAGGTACGTGTAGTAACGGGAGGTACGTGTAGTAACGGGAGGTACGTGTAGTAACGGGAGGTACGTGTAGTAACGGTAGGTACGTGTAGTAACGGGAGGTACGTGTAGTAACGGTAGGTACGTGTAGTAACGGTAGGTACGTGTAGTAACGGGAGGTACGTGTAGTAACGGTAGGTACGTGTAGTAACGGTAGGTACGTGTAGTAACGGGAGGTACGTGTAGTATTCACTTAGTAGACCAGTACTATGACTGACGTAAACAAACACTGCTGAATGCGTTTTTACCTCGTGTGTGTGTGTGTGTGTGTGTGTGTGTGTGTGTGTGTGTGTGTGTGTGTGTGTGTAATTAAAGTGTGTGTGTGCAGAGCTGGGAGGGAGGATGGCTTTGGTCTGGTTGAGCTTCCTGTAACAATGCCAGCTCCTCTTCATAGTAGCTGACTGCACCGTGACCCCGGCAGGCTCACAGGGAGGGAGGAGGGGGAGGGGCGGTGTCTGCACTAATGTGGAAACGCATGTGGAGTATGGTCACCATGGCAGCTCCAGAGAAGCAGCAACAAAAAATAATCGTATTTCTCCCCCCTCGTGTGTGTGTGTGTGTGAGATCCTCTTTGTGTACAGAGGACTGAGAACAGTAAACGTGACAGGCAGGGAGTGGATGAGCTAGCCAAAGAGGGAGCAAGAAAGCCGTAGGGAAATGGAGAGAGCGAGAGAGAGAGAGAGGGGGTTCATTGAGAGTCGGTGACTGTGAGCTGAACTCCTCCAGGACCCCCAGCCCACTAGTCCCCAGATCCTGTTCCACTAGCGGCGCTGACCCGGTCACAGCCCAGCCTCCAGATAGCAGCTAGGTTACATGATCTTACTGACTGCCTGGTGATATCATAGCACACTAACCACCTCCACTTTCCCCTACTTTCTGCTTCTCTTGGGCTGTGCCTTAAATGGCATCCTATTCTCAGTTTAGTGCACTACTTTTGACCTCGTCCCATAGAGCTCTGGTCAAAAGTAGTGCTCTAAATAGGGAATAAGGTACCATTGGGGACTGCCGTTGTATAAAAAGACTGTACAGTAGACGAATGGCCTGGAGTTTAGCTGGATGGATTTAGTGAAGTCATCTGTAAATACATTTGACTGTGAATGGAACTGGGATGGGAGCAGGAGACTGGAGCAGTATGGCAATGCTAGTGGCTGCTTTACACACTACACAGCTACTTAATATAATATGTGAAATTAGTCTCTTAACCTGTTTGGGCTGCAGGGGCAGTATTGAGTAGCCGAATAAAAGGTGCCCATTTCAAACGGCCTCGTACTCAATTCTTGCTCGTACAATATGCATATTATTATTACTATTGGATAGAAAACACTCTCTAGTTTCTAAAACCGTTTGAATTATATCTGTGAGTAAAACAGAACTCCTTTTGCAGCAAACTTCCTGACAGGAAGTGGAAAATCTGAAATCGATGCTCTCTTCTTGGGCCTGCCTATTAAAGTCCTTGATATTTATTCGTTTAGATGCACTTCATACGTCTTCCACTAGATGTCGACAAGCAGTGAGAGAAGAAATGGAGTGTGTAACTTGATCTGGGCTCGAATTAATGCTCTTTGTATGACGTGTCACCAGTTTCCTGTTTTCTGGAGAGCGCGTCAAGGGACCTGGATTTGCCTTCTGATAAGCTGTCGTTATGGACGACTAATATCTCCGGCTTTGATTTTATTTGATACAAGTGACAATATCATCGTAAAGTATGTTATTTCAATATAGTTTAATCAGATTATTGAAATTTTTTCGGGAGTTTTGCCGTGTTCCGTTCTCAGAGTTTGTTGACGATGGAGAGATTCGTGCCACTTGGCTAGTGTGCTTGCTAAATCGAGAGGGAAAAAGGCCGTTCTAAATCCAAACAACGATTGTTCCCGACAAAGGACCCCTTGTACAACATTCTGATGAAAGATCAGCAAAAGTAGGACCCATTTTATGATGCTATTTCATATATCTGTCGAACATGTTGTGCTAGTCGTTTGCGCCCAGCTTTTGGGTACTCTCTCGCTATACCTAAGCTGGATGTCGTAATGAAGTTATTTTTAGAATTCTAACACGGCGATTGCATTAAGAACTAGTGTATCTATCATTTCCTATACAACATGTATTTTTTAGTTATGTTTATGAATAGTTATTTGGTCAGAATATGTGTGTCAGAAAAGGTGTCAGAAAAATATCCGGACATTGTGGGAAAAAGATGCTACGTTAGCACAATGTATAACCACTGATTTCAGCTCTAAATATGCACATTTTCGAACAAAACATAAGTGTATGTATAACCTGATGTTATAGAACTGTCATCTGTCATCTGCTCGCTTTCAGGGCTCGCTCTCAGGGCTCCCTCTCAGGGCTCGCTCTCTCTTAGGGCCCTCTCTCTCTCTCTCAGGGCCCGCTCTCTCTCTCAGGGCCCGCTCTCTCTCTCAGGGCCCGCTCTCTCTCTCAGGGCCCGCTCTCTCTCTCAGGGCCCGCTCTCTCTCTCTCAGGGCCCGCTCTCTCTCGCAAAGCTCGCTCTCTCTCTCAGGCCCCGCTCTCTCTCTCAGGGCCCTCTCTCTTTCTCAGGGCCCTCTCTCTTTCTCAGGGCCCTCTCTCTTTCTCAGGGCCCGCTCTCTCTCTCAGGGCCCTCTCTCTCTCAGGGCTCGCTCTCTTTCTCAGGGCCCGCTCTCTCTCTGTGCCCGATCTCTCTCTCTGCCCGCTCTCTCTCTGTGTGTTCTCTCAGGGCTTGCTCTCTCTCTCAGGGCCCGCTCTCTCTCTCAGGGCCCGCTCTCTCTCGCAAAGCTCGCTCTCTCTCTCAGGCCCCGCTCTCTCTCTCAGGGCCCTCTCTCTTTCTCAGGGCCCGCTCTCTCTCTCAGGGCTCACTCTCTCTCTCAGGGCTCACTCTCTTTCTCAGGGCCCGCTCTCTCTCTCTGTGCCCGCTCTCTCTCTGCCCGCTCTCTCTCTGTGTGTTCTCTCAGGGCTCGCTCTCTCTCTCAGGGCTCGCTCTCTCTCTCAGGGCCCGCTCTCTCTCTGTGTGTTCTCTCAGGGCTCGCTCTCTTTCTCAGGGCCCGCTCTCTCTCTGTGCCCGCTCTCTCTCTCTGCCCGCTCTCTCTCTGTGTGTTCTCTCAGGGCTCGCTCTCTTTCTCAGGGCCCGCTCTCTCTCTCTCTCAGGGCCCGCTCTCTCTCTCAGGGCCCGCTCTCTCTCTCTCAGGGCCCGCTCTCTCTCGCAAAGCTCGCTCTCTCTCTCAGGCCCCGCTCTCTCTCTCAGGGCCCTCTCTCTTTCTCAGGGCCCGCTCTCTCTCTCAGGGCCCTCTCTCTCTCAGGGCTCGCTCTCTTTCTCAGGGCCCGCTCTCTCTCTCTGTGCCCGCTCTCTTTCTCATGGCCCGCTCTCTCTCTGTGTTCGCTCTCTCTCTCTGCCCGCTCTCTCTCTGTGTGTTCTCTCAGGGCTCGCTCTCTCTCTCAGGGCTCGCTCTCAGGGCTCCCTCTCAGGGCTCGCTCTCTCTTAGGGCCCTCTCTCTCTCTCAGGGCCCGCTCTCTCTCTCAGGGCCCGCTCTCTCTCTCAGGGCCCGCTCTCTCTCTCTCTCAGGGCCCGCTCTCTCTCTCTCTCAGGGCCCGCTCTCTCTCTCAGGGCCCGCTCTCTCTCGCAAAGCTCGCAGGCTCCATCTCTCAGGGCTCGCTCTTTCTTTCAGTGCTTGCTCTCTCTCAGGGCCCGCTCTCTCTCTCAGGGCCCGCTCTCTCTCTCAGGGCCCGCTCTCTCTCTCAGGGCCCTCTCTCTCTCTCTATGCTCGCTCTATTTCTCTCTCTCTCAGGGCTCTCTCTCAGGGCTCTCGCTCATGGCTCGCTCTCTCTCTCTCTCTCTCAGGGCTCGCTCTCCCTCTCAGGGCTCGCTCTCTCTCCCTCTCAGGGCTCGCTCTCTCTCCCTCTCAGGGCTCGCTCTCTCTCAGAGATCGCTCGCTCTCTCTCTCAGGGATCGCTCGCTCTCTCTCTCTCAGGGATCGCTCGCTCTCTCTCTCTCTCTCTCTCTCAGGGCTCGCTCTCTCTCTCTCTCAGGGCTCGCTCTCTTTCTCTCTCTCTCTCTCAGGGCTCGCTCTCTCTCTCAGGGCTCGCTCTCTCAGGGCTCTCTCTCTCTCTTTCTCTCTGGGCTCGATCTCGCTCTCTCTCTCTGGGCTCGCCATCGCTTTCTCTCTCTGGGCTCGTTCTCGCTCTCTTTCAGGGCGCGCACTTGCTCTCTCTTGCTTTCTATCTCGCTTTCTCTCAGGGCTTGCTGTCGCTCTCGCTCTCTCAGGGCTCGCTCTCAGGTCTCGCTCTCTGGGCTTGTTCTCGGGGCTCGCTCTCAGGGCTCACTCTCTCTTTCAGAGCTCACTCTCTTTTTCACGGCTCGCTCTCTCTCTCTCAGGGCTCGCTTTCAGGGCTAGCTCTCAGGGCTCCCTCTCTCTGGGCTCGCTCTTCTTTTCAGGGCTTGCTCTCTCTTAGGGCCCTCTCTCTTTCCCAGGGCCCGGTCTCTCTCTCTATGTGACCGCTCTCTCTCTCTCTGTGCCCGCTCTCTCTCTCAGGGCACGCTCTCTCTCTCAGGGCCCGCTCTCTCTCTCAGGGCCCACTCTCTCAGGGCCCGCTCTCTCTCTCAGGGCCCGGTCTCTCTCTCTCTGTGCCCGCTCTCTCTCTCTGTGCTCGCTCTCTCTCTCTGTGCCCGCTCTCTCTCTCAGGGCCCGCTCTCTCTCTCTCTGTGCTCGCTCTCTCTCTATACCGCTCTCTCTCTGTGCCCGCTCTCTCTCTCTGTGCCCGCTTTCTCTCTCAGGGCTCGCTCTCTCTCAGGGCTCGCCCGCTCTCTCTCTCAGGGCTCGCTCGCTCTCTCTCTCAGGGCTCGCTCTCTCTCTCTCTCAGGGCTCGCTCGCTCTCTCTCAGGGCTTGCTCTCCCTGTCAGGGCTTGCTCTCCCTGTCAGGGTTCGCTCTCAGGGCTCGCTCTCAGGGCTTACTCTCAGGGCTCGTTCTCGCTCTCTCTCTCAGGGCTTGCTCTCCCTCTCAGGGCTCCTTCAGGGCTTGCTCTCAGGGCTTGCTCTCTGGGCTCGTTCTCGCTCTCTCTCTCAGGGCGCGCACTTGCTCTCTCTTGCTTTCTATCTCGCTTTCTCTCAGGGCTTGCTGTCGCTCTCTCCCTCAGGGCTCGCTCTCAGGTCTCGCTCTCGGGGCTCTGTTCTCGGGGCTCGCTCTCAGGGCTCCCTCTCTCTCTTCGGGGCTCCCTCTCTTCTCAGGGCCCGCTCTCTCTCTCAGGGCCCGCTCTCGCTCTCTCAGGGCTCCCTCTCTCTCTGGGCTCGCTCTCTCTCTCAGGTGCTCGCTCGGCCCTCTCTCTTCTCAGGGCCCTCTCTCTCTCAGGGCTCGCTCTCTCTCTCAGGCCCCGCTCTCTCTATCAGGGCCCTCTCTCTCTCAGGGCTCGCTCTCTCTCTCAGGGCCCGCTCTCTCTCTGTGCCCGCTCTCTCTCTCTCAGGGCCTTGTCTCTCTCTCAGGGCTCTCTCTCTCTCTCAGGGCTCTCTCTCTCTCTCTCTCTCTCTCAGGGCTCGCTCTCTCTCTCAGGGCTCGCTCTCTCTCAGGGCTCGCTGTCTCTCTCAGGGCTTGCTCTGTCTCTCTCAGGGATCGCTCGCTCTCTCTCAATCATTGATCGCTCGCTCTCTCCCTCTCAGGGCTCTCTCTCTCTCTCTCTCTCTCTCTCTCTCTCGCCCTCGCTCTCTCAGGGTCCTCGCTCTTCTCTCTCAGGGCTCGCTCTCTCTCTCTGTCTCTCAGGGCTCTCTCTCTCTCTCTCTCTCTCTCTCAGGGCTCGCTCGCTCTCTCTCTCAGGGCTCGCTCTCTCTCTCTCAGGGCTCGCTCTCTCTCTCTCTCTCAGGGCTCCTGCTCTCTCTCTCAGGGCTCGCTCTCTCTCTCGGGCTCTCTCTCTCTCTCGCTCTCTCTCAGGGCTCCTCTCTCTCTCTCAGTGCTCGCTCTCTCTCTCTCTCTCGGCTCTCTCTCTCTCTCTCTCAGGGCTCGCTCGCTCTCTCTCTCAGGGCTCCCTCTCTCTCTCTCAGGGCTCTCTCTCTCTCTCTCTCTCAGGGCTCCCTTGTGCTCTCTCTCTCAGGGCTCGCTCTCCCTCTCAGGGCTCTCTCTCTCTCTCTCAGGGCGCGCACCTACTCTCTCTCTTGCTTTCTATCTCGCTTTCTCTCAGGGCTCGCTGTGCTCTCTCTCTCAGGGCCTCGCTCTCTCCTCTCAGGGCTCTCTCTCTCTCTCTCGGGCTCCTCTCTCTCGCTCTCAGGGCCCGCTCCTCTCTCTCAGGGCTCCGCTCTCTCTCTCAGGGCTCCGCTCTCTCTCTCAGGGCTCGCTCTCTCTCTCAGGGCTCCCTCTCTCTCTCTCTGGGCTCCCTCTCTCTCTCCGCTCTCTCGCTCTCTCTCTCAGGTCTCCCTCTCTCTCTCTCTCTCAGGGCTGGCTCGCTCTCTCTCTCTTTCAGGGCTCTCTCTCTCTGTGCTCTCTCTCTCTCTCTCTGTGCTCTCTCTCTCTCTCTCTCTCTCTCTCTCCTCCTCTCTCTCTCTCTGTGCCCGCTCTCTCTCTCATTACCTCTCTCTCTCATTACCGCTCTCTCTCTCTGTACCGCTCTCTCTCTCTGTGCTCTCTCTCTCTCTCTGTACCGCTCTCTCTCTCTGTGCTCGCTCTCTCTCTCTGTGTTCTCTCAGGGCCCGCTTTCTCTCTCAAGGCCCGCTTTCTCTCTCAGGGCCCGCTTTCTCTCTCAGGGCCTGCTCTCTCTCTCAGGGCCCGCTCTCTCTCTCAGGGCCCGCTCTCTCTCTCAGGGCCCGCTCTCTCTCTCAGGGCCCGCTCTCTCTCTCAGGGCCCGCTCTCTCTCTCAGGGCCCGCTCTGCTCGCTCTCAGGGCTCGCATCGCTCTCTCTCTCAGGGCTCGCATCCTCTCTCTCTGGGCTCGCTCGCTCTCTCTCAGGCTCGCTCTCTCTCTTCAGGGCTCGTCTCTTTCAGGGCTCTCTCTCTCTTTCAGGGCTCTCTCTCGCTCTCAGGGCTCTCTCAGGGCTCTCTCTCTCTCCTCTCGCCCCTCTCTCAGGGCTCTCTCTCTCTCAGGGCTCGCTCGCTCTCTCTCTCAGGGCTCTCTCTCTCTCAGGGCTCGCTCTCTCTCTCTCTCCCTCAGGGCTCGCTCTCTCTCTCCCTCAGGGCTCGCTCGCTCTCTCTCCCTCAGGACTCGCTCTCTCTCTCTCTCCCTCAGGGCTCGCTCTCTCTCTCTCTCCCTCAAGGCTCGCTCGCGCTCTCAGCCCTCAGGGCTCGCTCTCAGGGCTCGCTCGCTCTTTCTCTCTCATTTCTCGTTCTCGCTCTCTCTCTCAGGGCGCGCACTTGCTCTCTCTCTTGCTTTCTATCTCGCTTTCTCTCAGGGCTTGCTGTCGCTCTCTCTCTCAGGGCTCGCTCTCAGGTCTCTCTCTCAGGGCTCGCTCTCAGGGCTCCCTCTCTCAGGGCCCGTTCTCTCTCAGGGCCCGTTCTCTCTCTGGGCCCGCTCTCTCGTAGGGCCCGCTCTCTCTTAGGGCCCGCTCTCTCTCTCAGGGCCCGCTCTCTCTCTCAGGGCTCGCTCTCGCTCTCCTCAGGGCTCGCTATCGCTCTTCTCTCTCAGGTCTCCCTCTCTCTCTCTCTCAGGTCTGGCTCGCTCTCTCTCTCTTTCAGGGCTCGCTCGCTCTCTCTCTCTCTCAGGGCTCCCTCACTCTCTCTCTCTCTCAGGGCTGGCTCGCTCGCTTTCTCTCAGGGCCCGCTCTCTCTCTCTGTGCTCGCTCTCTCTCTCTCTCTCAGGGCTCCCTTGTGCTCTCTCTCTCAGGGCTCGCTCTCCCTCTCAGGGCTCTCTGTCGCTCTCCCTCTCAGGGCTCGCTCTCAGGTCTCGCTCTCGGGGCTTGTTCTCGGGGCTCGCTCTCAGGGCTCACTCTCTCTTTCAGGGCTCACTCTCTTTCACGGCTCTCTCTCTCTCTCAGGGCTCCCTCTCTCAGGGCTCCCTCTCTCAGGGCTCCCTCTCTCAGGGCTCCCTCTCTCAGGGCTCGCTCTTTCTTTCAGGGCTCGCTCTTTCTTTCAGGGCTTGCTCTCTCTTAGGGCCCGCTCTCTCTCTCAGGGCCCGCTCTCTCTCTCTGTGCTCTCTCTCTCTCTCTCTGTGCTCTCTCTCTCTCTCTCTCTCTCTCTCTCTCTCTCTCTCTCTCTCTCTCTGTGCCCGCTCTCTCTCTCATTACCTCTCTCTCTCATTACCGCTCTCTCTCTCTGTACCGCTCTCTCTCTCTGTGCGCTCTCTCTCTCTCTCTCTGTACCGCTCTCTCTCTCTCTGTACCGCTCTCTCTCTCTGTGCTCGCTCTCTCTCTCTGTGTTCTCTCAGGGCCCGCTTTCTCTCTCAAGGCCCGCTTTCTCTCTCAGGGCCCGCTTTCTCTCTCAGGGCTTGCTCTCTCTCTCAGGGCTCGCTCTCTCTCTCAGGGCCCGCTCTCTCCCTCAGGGCCCGCTCTCTCTCTCAGGGCCCGCTCTCTCTCTCAGGGCCCGCTCTCTCTCTCAGGGCCCGCTCTCGCTCGCTCTCTGGGCTCGCCATCGCTCGCTCTCTGGGCTCGCCATCGCTCTCTCTCTGGTCTCGCTCGCTCTCTCTTTCAGGGCTCGCTCTCTCTTTCAGGGCTCTCTGTCTCTTTCAGGGCTCTCTCTCTCTTTCAGGGCTCTCTCTCGCTCTCAGGGCTAGCTCTCAGGGCTCTCTCTCTTTCTCTCTCTCGCAGGACCCGCTCTCTCAGGGCCCGCTCTGTCTCTCTCAGGGCTCGCTCTCTCTCTCAGGGCTCGCTCTCTCTCTCTCTTTCTCTATGGGCTCGCTCGCTCTCTCTGGGCTCGTTCTCGCTCTCTCTCTCAGGGCTCGCTTTCTCTCTCTCTCAGGGCTTGCTCGCTCTCAGGTCTCGCTCTCGGGTCTTGTTTTCGGGGCTCGCTCTCAGGGCTCACTCTCTTTTTCAGGGCTCTCTCTCTTTCACGGCTCTCTCTCTCAGGGCTCCCTCTCTCAGGGCTCGCTCTCAGGGCTCCCTCTCTCAGGGCTCGCTCTTTCTTTCAGGGCTTGCTCTCTCTTAGAGCTTGCTCTCTTTCTCAGGGCCCGCTCTCTCTCTCAGGGCCCGCTCTGTCTGTCAGGGCCCCCTCTCTCTCTCTGTACCTCTCTCTCTCTCTGTGCCCGCTCTCTCTCTGTGTTCTCTCAGGGCCCGCTCTCTCTCTCAGGCCCCGCTCTCTCTCTCAGGGCCCGCTCTCTCTCTCAGGGCCCGCTCTCTCTCTCAGGGCCCGCTCTCTGTCTCAGGGCCCGCTCTCTCTCTCAGGGCCCGCTCTCTCTCTCAGGGCCCGCTCTGTCTCTCTGGGCCCGCTCTCTCTCTCAGGGCCCGCTCTCTCTCTCAGGGCTCGCTCTCTCTCTCAGGGCTCGCTCTCTCTCTCAGGGCTCCCTCTCTCTCTCTCTCTCTTTCTCTATGGGCTCGCTCTCTCTCTCTGGGCTCGCCATCGCTCTCTCTCTCAGGGCCCGCTCTCTCTCTCAGGGCTCGCTCTCTCTCTCGCTCTCAGGGCTAGCTCTCAAGGCTCTCTCTCTCTCGCAGGACCCGCTCTCTCTCTCAGGGCCCGCTTTCTCTTTCTTAGGGCCTGCTTTCTCTCTCTCAGGGCCTGCTTTCTCTCTATCAGGGCCCGCTTTCTCTCTCTCAGGGCCCGCTTTCTCTCTCTCAGGGCCCGCTTTCTCTCTCTCAGGGCCCGCTCTCTCTCTCAGGGCCCGCTCTCTCTCTCAGGGCCCGCTCTCTCTCTCAGGGCCCGCTCTCTCTCTCAGGGCCCGCTCTCTCTCTCAGGGCTCGCTCTGTCTCTCTCTCAGGGATCGATCTCTCTCTCTCTCAGGGATCGATCTCTCTCTCTGAGGGCTCGCTCTCTCTCTCTCTCCCTCAGGGCTTGCTCTCTCTCTCTCAGGGCTTGCTCGCTCTCTCTCTCTCAGGGCTCGCTCGCTCTCTCTCTCTCAGGGCTCTCTCTCTCTCAGGGCTCGCTCGCTCTCTCTCTCAGGGCTCTCTCTCTCTCAGGGCTCGCTCTCTCTCTCTCTCCCTCAGGGCTCGCTCTCTCTCTCCCTCAGGGCTCGCTCGCTCTCTCTCCCTCAGGACTCGCTCTCTCTCTCTCTCCCTCAGGGCTCGCTCTCTCTCTCTCTCCCTCAAGGCTCGCTCGCGCTCTCGCCCTCAGGGCTCGCTCTCAGGGCTCGCTCGCTCTTTCTCTCTCATTTCTCGTTCTCGCTCTCTCTCTCAGGGCGCGCACTTGCTCTCTCTCTTGCTTTCTATCTCGCTTTCTCTCAGGGCTTGCTGTCGCTCTCTCTCTCAGGGCTCGCTCTCAGGTCTCTCTCTCAGGGCTCGCTCTCAGGGCTCCCTCTCTCAGGGCCCGTTCTCTCTCAGGGCCCGTTCTCTCTCTGGGCCCGCTCTCTCGTAGGGCCCGCTCTCTCTTAGGGCCCGCTCTCTCTCTCAGGGCCCGCTCTCTCTCTCAGGGCTCGCTCTCGCTCTCTCTCAGGGCTCGCTATCGCTTTCTCTCTCAGGTCTCCCTCTCTCTCTCTCTCAGGGCTGGCTCGCTCTCTCTCTCTTTCAGGGCTCGCTCGCTCTCTCTCTCTCTCAGGGCTCCCTCACTCTCTCTCTCTCTCAGGGCTGGCTCGCTCGCTTTCTCTCAGGGCCCGCTCTCTCTCTCTGTGCTCGCTCTCTCTCTCTCTCTCAGGGCTCCCTTGTGCTCTCTCTCAGGGCTCGCTCTCCCTCTCAGGGCTCTCTGTCGCTCTCCCTCTCAGGGCTCGCTCTCAGGTCTCGCTCTCGGGGCTTGTTCTCGGGGCTCGCTCTCAGGGCTCACTCTCTCTTTCAGGGCTCACTCTCTTTCACGGCTCTCTCTCTCTCTCAGGGCTCCCTCTCTCAGGGCTCCCTCTCTCAGGGCTCCCTCTCTCAGGGCTCCCTCTCTCAGGGCTCCCTCTCTCAGGGCTCCCTCTCTCAGGGCTCGCTCTTTCTTTCAGGGCTTGCTCTCTCTTAGGGCCCGCTCTCTCTCTCAGGGCCCGCTCTCTCTCTCTGTGCTCTCTCTCTCTCTCTGTGCTCTCTCTCTCTCTCTCTCTCTCTCTCTCTCTCTCTCTCTCTCTCTCTCTGTGCCCGCGCTCTCTCTCATTACCTTTCTCTCTCATTACCGCTCTCTCTCTCTGTACCGCTCTCTCTCTCTGTGCGCTCTCTCTCTCTCTCTCTGTACCGCTCTCTCTCTCTCTGTACCGCTCTCTCTCTCTGTGCTCGCTCTCTCTCTCTGTGTTCTCTCAGGGCCCGCTTTCTCTCTCAAGGCCCGCTTTCTCTCTCAGGGCCCGCTTTCTCTCTCAGGGCTTGCTCTCTCTCTCAGGGCTCGCTCTCTCTCTCAGGGCCCGCTCTCTCCCTCAGGGCCCGCTCTCTCTCTCAGGGCCCGCTCTCTCTCTCAGGGCCCGCTCTCTCTCTCAGGGCCCGCTCTCGCTCGCTCTCTGGGCTCGCCATCGCTCGCTCTCTGGGCTCGCCATCGCTCTCTCTCTGGTCTCGCTCGCTCTCTCTTTCAGGGCTCGCTCTCTCTTTCAGGGCTCTCGTCTCTTTCAGGGCTCTCTCTCTCTTTCAGGGCTCTCTCTCGCTCTCAGGGCTAGCTCTCAGGGCTCTCTCTCTTTCTCTCTCTCGCAGGACCCGCTCTCTCAGGGCCCGCTCTGTCTCTCTCAGGGCTCGCTCTCTCTCTCAGGGCTCGCTCTCTCTCTCTCTTTCTCTATGGGCTCGCTCGCTCTCTCTGGGCTCGTTCTCGCTCTCTCTCTCAGGGCTCGCTTTCTCTCTCTCTCAGGGCTTGCTCGCTTTCAGGTCTCCCTCTCGGGTCTTGTTTTCGGGGCTCGCTCTCAGGGCTCACTCTCTCTTTCAGGGCTCTCTCTCTTTCACGGCTCTCTCTCTCAGGGCTCCCTCTCTCAGGGCTCGCTCTCAGGGCTCCCTCTCTCAGGGCTCGCTCTTTCTTTCAGGGCTTGCTCTCTCTTAGAGCTTGCTCTCTTTCTCAGGGCCCGCTCTCTCTCTCAGGGCCCGCTCTGTCTGTCAGGGCCCCCTCTCTCTCTCTGTACCTCTCTCTCTCTCTGTGCCCGCTCTCTCTCTGTGTTCTCTCAGGGCCCGCTCTCTCTCTCAGGCCCCGCTCTCTCTCTCAGGGCCCGCTCTCTCTCTCAGGGCCCGCTCTCTGTCTCAGGGCCCGCTCTCTGTCTCAGGGCCCGCTCTCTCTCTCAGGGCCCGCTCGCTCTCTCAGGGCCCGCTCTCTCTCTCTGGGCCCGCTCTCTCTCTCAGGGCCCGCTCTCTCTCTCAGGGCTCGCTCTCTCTCTCAGGGCTCGCTCTCTCTCTCAGGGCTCGCTCTCTCTCTCTCTCTCTTTCTCTATGGGCTCGCTCTCTCTCTCTGGGCTCGCCATCGCTCTCTCTCTCAGGGCCCGCTCTCTCTCTCAGGGCTCGCTCTCTCTCTCGCTCTCAGGGCTAGCTCTCAAGGCTCTCTCTCTCTCGCAGGACCCGCTCTCTCTCTCAGGGCCCGCTTTCTCTTTCTTAGGGCCTGCTTTCTCTCTCTCAGGGCCTGCTTTCTCTCTATCAGGGCCCGCTTTCTCTCTCTCAGGGCCCGCTTTCTCTCTCTCAGGGCCCGCTTTCTCTCTCTCAGGGCCCGCTTTCTCTCTCACAGGGCCCGCTCTCTCTCTCAGGGCCCGCTCTCTCTCTCAGGGCCCGCTCTCTCTCTCAGGGCCCGCTCTCTCTCTCAGGGCCCGCTCTCTCTCTCAGGGCTCGCTCTGTCTCTCTCTCAGGGATCGATCTCTCTCTCTCTCAGGGATCGATCTCTCTCTCTGAGGGCTCGCTCTCTCTCTCTCTCCCTCAGGGCTTGCTCTCTCTCTCTCAGGGCTTGCTCGCTCTCTCTCTCTCAGGGCTCGCTCGCTCTCTCTCTCTCAGGGCTCTCTCTCTCTCAGGGCTCGCTCGCTCTCTCTCTCAGGGCTCTCTCTCTCTCAGGGCTCGCTCTCTCTCTCTCTCCCTCAGGGCTCGCTCTCTCTCTCCCTCAGGGCTCGCTCGCTCTCTCTCCCTCAGGACTCGCTCTCTCTCTCTCTCCCTCAGGGCTCGCTCTCTCTCTCTCTCCCTCAAGGCTCGCTCGCGCTCTCGCCCTCAGGGCTCGCTCTCAGGGCTCGCTCGCTCTTTCTCTCTCATTTCTCCTTCTCGCTCTCTCTCTCAGGGCGCGCACTTGCTCTCTCTCTTGCTTTCTATCTCGCTTTCTCTCAGGGCTTGCTGTCGCTCTCTCTCTCAGGGCTCGCTCTCAGGTCTCTCTCTCAGGGCTCGCTCTCAGGGCTCCCTCTCTCAGGGCCCGTTCTCTCTCAGGGCCCGTTCTCTCTCTGGGCCCGCTCTCTCGTAGGGCCCGCTCTCTCTTAGGGCCCGCTCTCTCTCTCAGGGCCCGCTCTCTCTCTCAGGGCTCGCTCTCGCTCTCTCTCAGGGCTCGCTATCGCTTTCTCTCTCAGGTCTCCCTCTCTCTCTCAGGGCTGGCTCGCTCTCTCTCTCTTTCAGGGCTCGCTCGCTCTCTCTCTCTCTCAGGGCTCCCTCACTCTCTCTCTCTCTCAGGGCTGGCTCGCTCGCTTTCTCTCAGGGCCCGCTCTCTCTCTCTGTGCTCGCTCTCTCTCTCTCTCTCAGGGCTCCCTTGTGCTCTCTCTCTCAGGGCTCGCTCTCCCTCTCAGGGCTCTCTGTCGCTCTCCCTCTCAGGGCTCGCTCTCAGGTCTCGCTCTCGGGGCTTGTTCTCGGGGCTCGCTCTCAGGGCTCACTCTCTCTTTCAGGGCTCACTCTCTTTCACGGCTCTCTCTCTCTCTCAGGGCTCCCTCTCTCAGGGCTCCCTCTCTCAGGGCTCCCTCTCTCAGGGCTCCCTCTCTCAGGGCTCCCTCTCTCAGGGCTCGCTCTTTCTTTCAGGGCTTGCTCTCTCTTAGGGCCCGCTCTCTCTCTCAGGGCCCGCTCTCTCTCTCTGTGCTCTCCCTCTCTCTCTGTGCTCTCTCTCTCTCTCTCTCTCTCTCTCTCTCTCTCTCTCTCTCTCTCTGTGCCCGCGCTCTCTCTCATTACCTTTCTCTCTCATTACCGCTCTCTCTCTCTGTACCGCTCTCTCTCTCTGTGCGCTCTCTCTCTCTCTCTCTGTACCGCTCTCTCTCTCTCTGTACCGCTCTCTCTCTCTGTGCTCGCTCTCTCTCTCTGTGTTCTCTCAGGGCCCGCTTTCTCTCTCAAGGCCCGCTTTCTCTCTCAGGGCCCGCTTTCTCTCTCAGGGCTTGCTCTCTCTCTCAGGGCTCGCTCTCTCTCTCAGGGCCCGCTCTCTCCCTCAGGGCCCGCTCTCTCTCTCAGGGCCCGCTCTCTCTCTCAGGGCCCGCTCTCTCTCTCAGGGCCCGCTCTCGCTCGCTCTCTGGGCTCGCCATCGCTCGCTCTCTGGGCTCGCCATCGCTCTCTCTCTGGTCTCGCTCGCTCTCTCTTTCAGGGCTCGCTCTCTCTTTCAGGGCTCTGTCTCTTTCAGGGCTCTCTCTCTCTTTCAGGGCTCTCTCTCGCTCTCAGGACTAGCTCTCAGGGCTCTCTCTCTTTCTCTCTCTCGCAGGACCCGCTCTCTCAGGGCCCGCTCTGTCTCTCTCAGGGCTCGCTCTCTCTCTCAGGGCTCGCTCTCTCTCTCTCTTTCTCTATGGGCTCGCTCGCTCTCTCTGGGCTCGTTCTCGCTCTCTCTCTCAGGGCTCGCTCTCTCTCTCAGGGCTCGCTCTCTCTCTCTCTTTCTCTATGGGCTCGCTCGCTCTCTCTGGGCTCGTTCTCGCTCTCTCTCTCAGGGCTCGCTTTCTCTCTCTCTCAGGGCTTGCTCGCTCTCAGGTCTCGCTCTCGGGTCTTGTTTTCGGGGCTCGCTCTCAGGGCTCACTCTCTTTTTCAGGGCTCTCTCTCTTTCACGGCTCTCTCTCTCAGGGCTCCCTCTCTCAGGGCTCGCTCTCAGGGCTCCCTCTCTCAGGGCTCGCTCTTTCTTTCAGGGCTTGCTCTCTCTTAGAGCTTGCTCTCTTTCTCAGGGCCCGCTCTCTCTCTCAGGGCCCGCTCTGTCTGTCAGGGCCCCCTCTCTCTCTCTGTACCTCTCTCTCTCTCTGTGCCCGCTCTCTCTCTGTGTTCTCTCAGGGCCCGCTCTCTCTCTCAGGCCCCGCTCTCTCTCTCAGGGCCCGCTCTCTCTCTCAGGGCCCGCTCTCTGTCTCAGGGCCCGCTCTCTCTCTCAGGGCCCGCTCGCTCTCTCAGGGCCCGCTCTCTCTCTCTGGGCCCGCTCTCTCTCTCAGGGCCCGCTCTCTCTCTCAGGGCTCGCTCTCTCTCTCAGGGCTCGCTCTCTCTCTCAGGGCTCGCTCTCTCTCTCTCTCTTTCTCTATGGGCTCGCTCTCTCTCTCTGGGCTCGCCATCGCTCTCTCTCTCAGGGCCCGCTCTCTCTCTCAGGGCTCGCTCTCTCTCTCGCTCTCAGGGCTAGCTCTCAAGGCTCTCTCTCTCTCGCAGGACCCGCTCTCTCTCTCAGGGCCCGCTTTCTCTTTCTTAGGGCCTGCTTTCTCTCTCTCAGGGCCTGCTTTCTCTCTCTCAGGGCCCGCTTTCTCTCTCTCAGGGCCCGCTTTCTCTCTCTCAGGGCCCGTTTTCTCTCTCTCAGGGCCCGCTCTCTCTCTCAGGGCCCGCTCTCTCTCTCAGGGCCCGCGCTCTCTCTCAGGGCCCGCTCTCTCTCTCAGGGCCCGCTCTCTCTCTCAGGGCTCGCTCTGTCTCTCTCTCAGGGATCGATCTCTCTCTCTGAGGGCTCGCTCTCTCTCTCTCTCCCTCAGGGCTTGCTCTCTCTCTCTCAGGGCTTGCTCGCTCTCTCTCTCTCAGGGCTCGCTCGCTCTCTCTCTCTCAGGGCTCTCTCTCTCTCAGGGCTCGCTCGCTCTCTCTCTCAGGGCTCTCTCTCTCTCAGGGCTCGCTCTCTCTCAGGGCTCGCTCTCTCTCTCTCCCTCAGGGCTCGCTCTCTCTCTCTCTCTCTCTCCCTCAGGGCTCGCTCGCTCTCTCTCCCTCAGGACTCGCTCTCTCTCTCTCTCCCTCAGGGCTCGCTCTCTCTCTCTCTCCCTCAAGGCTCGCTTGCGCTCTCGCCCTCAGGGCTCGCTCTCAGGGCTCGCTCGCTCTTTCTCTCTCATTTCTCGTTCTCGCTCTCTCTCTCAGGGCGCGCACTTGCTCTCTCTCTTGCTTTCTATCTCGCTTTCTCTCAGGGCTTGCTGTCGCTCTCTCTCTCAGGGCTCGCTCTCAGGGCTCGTTCTCTCTCAGGGCCCGTTCTCTCTCTGGGCCCGCTCTCTCGTAGGGCCCGCTCTCTCTTAGGGCCCGCTCTCTCTCTCAGGGCCCGCTCTCTCTCTCAGGGCTCGCTCTCGCTCTCTCTCAGGGCTCGCTATCGCTTTCTCTCTCAGGTCTCCCTCTCTCTCTCTCTCAGGGCTGGCTCGCTCTCTCTCTCTTTCAGGGCTCGCTCGCTCTCTCTCTCTCTCAGGGCTCCCTCACTCTCTCTCTCTCTCTCAGGGCTGGCTCGCTCGCTTTCTCTCAGGGCCCGCTCTCTCTCTCTCTGTGCTCGCTCTCTCTCTCTCTCTCAGGGCTCCCTTGTGCTCTCTCTCTCAGGGCTCGCTCTCCCTCTCAGGGCTATCTGTCGCTCTCCCTCTCAGGGCTCGCTCTCAGGTCTCGCTCTCGGGGCTTGTTCTCGGGGCTCGCTCTCAGGGCTCACTCTCTCTTTCAGGGCTCACTCTCTTTCACGGCTCTCTCTCTCTCTCAGGGCTCCCTCTCTCAGGGCTCCCTCTCTCAGGGCTCCCTCTCTCAGGGCTCCCTCTCGCAGGGCTCCCTCTCTCAGGGCTCGCTCTTTCTTTCAGAGCTTGCTCTCTCTTAGGGCCCGCTCTCTCTCTCAGGGCCCGCTCTCGCTCGCTCTCTGGGCTCGCCATCGCTCGCTCTCTGGGCTCGCCATCGCTCTCTCTCTGGTCTCGCTCGCTCTCTCTTTCAGGGCTCGCTCTCTCTTTCAGGGCTCTGTCTCTTTCAGGGCTCTCTCTCTCTTTCAGGGCTCTCTCTCGCTCTCAGGGCTAGCTCTCAGGGCTCTCTCTCTTTCTCTCTCTCGCAGGACCCGCTCTCTCAGGGCCCGCTCTGTCTCTCTCAGGGCTCGCTCTCTCTCTCAGGGCTCGCTCTCTCTCTCTCTTTCTCTATGGGCTCGCTCGCTCTCTCTGGGCTCGTTCTCGGTCTCTCTCTCAGGGCTCGCTCTCTCTCTCAGGGCTCGCTCTCTCTCTCTCTTTCTCTATGGGCTCGCTCGCTCTCTCTGGGCTCGTTCTCGCTCTCTCTCTCAGGGCTCGCTTTCTCTCTCTCAGGGCTTGCTCGCTCTCAGGTCTCGCTCTCGGGTCTTGTTTTCGGGGCTCGCTCTCAGGGCTCACTCTCTTTTTCAGGGCTCTCTCTCTTTCACGGCTCTCTCTCTCAGGGCTCCCTCTCTCAGGGCTCGCTCTCAGGGCTCCCTCTCTCAGGGCTCGCTCTTTCTTTCAGGGCTTGCTCTCTCTTAGAGCTTGCTCTCTTTCTCAGGGCCCGCTCTCTCTCTCAGGGCCCGCTCTGTCTGTCAGGGCCCCCTCTCTCTCTCTGTACCTCTCTCTCTCTCTGTGCCCGCTCTCTCTCTGTGTTCTCTCAGGGCCCGCTCTCTCTCTCAGGCCCCGCTCTCTCTCTCAGGGCCCGCTCTCTCTCTCAGGGCCCGCTCTCTGTCTCAGGGCCCGCTCTCTGTCTCAGGGCCCGCTCTCTCTCTCAGGGCCCGCTCGCTCTCTCAGGGCCCGCTCTCTCTCTCTGGGCCCGCTCTCTCAGGGCCCGCTCTCTCTCTCAGGGCTCGCTCTCTCTCTCAGGGCTCGCTCTCTCTCTCAGGGCTCGCTCTCTCTCTCTCTCTCTTTCTCTATGGGCTCGCTCTCTCTCTCTGGGCTCGCCATCGCTCTCTCTCTCAGGGCCCGCTCTCTCTCTCAGGGCTCGCTCTCTCTCTCGCTCTCAGGGCTAGCTCTCAAGGCTCTCTCTCTCTCGCAGGACCCGCTCTCTCTCTCAGGGCCCGCTTTCTCTTTCTTAGGGCCTGCTTTCTCTCTCTCAGGGCCTGCTTTCTCTCTATCAGGGCCCGCTTTCTCTCTCTCAGGGCCCGCTTTCTCTCTCTCAGGGCCCGCTTTCTCTCTCTCAGGGCCCGCTCTCTCTCTCAGGGCCCGCTCGCTCTCTCAGGGCCCGCTCTCTCTCTCTGGGCCCGCTCTCTCAGGGCCCGCTCTCTCTCTCAGGGCTCGCTCTCTCTCTCAGGGCTCGCTCTCTCTCTCAGGGCTCGCTCTCTCTCTCTCTCTCTTTCTCTATGGGCTCGCTCTCTCTCTCTGGGCTCGCCATCGCTCTCTCTCTCAGGGCCCGCTCTCTCTCTCAGGGCTCGCTCTCTCTCTCGCTCTCAGGGCTAGCTCTCAAGGCTCTCTCTCTCTCGCAGGACCCGCTCTCTCTCTCAGGGCCCGCTTTCTCTTTCTTAGGGCCTGCTTTCTCTCTCTCAGGGCCTGCTTTCTCTCTATCAGGGCCCGCTTTCTCTCTCTCAGGGCCCGCTTTCTCTCTCTCAGGGCCCGCTTTCTCTCTCTCAGGGCCCGCTCTCTCTCTCAGGGCCCGCTCTCTCTCTCAGGGCCCGCTCTCTCTCTCAGGGCCCGCTCTCTCTCTCAGGGCCCGCTCTCTCTCTCAGGGCTCGCTCTGTCTCTCTCTCAGGGATCGATCTCTCTCTCTGAGGGCTCGCTCTCTCTCTCTCTCCCTCAGGGCTTGCTCTCTCTCTCTCAGGGCTTGCTCGCTCTCTCTCTCTCAGGGCTCGCTCGCTCTCTCTCTCTCAGGGCTCTCTCTCTCTCAGGGCTCGCTCGCTCTCTCTCTCAGGGCTCTCTCTCTCTCAGGGCTCGCTCTCTCTCTCTCCCTCAGGGCTCGCTCTCTCTCTCTCTCTCTCTCCCTCAGGGCTCGCTCGCTCTCTCTCCCTCAGGACTCGCTCTCTCTCTCTCTCCCTCAGGGCTTGCTCTCTCTCTCTCTCCCTCAAGGCTCGCTCGCGCTCTCGCCCTCAGGGCTCGCTCTCAGGGCTCGCTCGCTCTTTCTCTCTCATTTCTCGTTCTCGCTCTCTCTCTCAGGGCGCGCACTTGCTCTCTCTCTTGCTTTCTATCTCGCTTTCTCTCAGGGCTTGCTGTCGCTCTCTCTCTCAGGGCTCGCTCTCAGGTCTCTCTCTCAGGGCTCGCTCTCAGGGCTCCCTCTCTCAGGGCCCGTTCTCTCTCAGGGCCCGTTCTCTCTCTGGGCCCGCTCTCTCGTAGGGCCCGCTCTCTCTTAGGGCCCGCTCTCTCTTAGGGCCCGCTCTCTCTCTCAGGGCCCGCTCTCTCTCTCAGGGCTCGCTCTCGCTCTCTCTCAGGGCTCGCTATCGCTTTCTCTCTCAGGTCTCCCTCTCTCGCTCTCTCAGGGCTGGCTCGCTCTCTCTCTCTTTCAGGGCTCGCTCGCTCTCTCTCTCTCTCTCTCAGGGCTCCCTCACTCTCTCTCTCTCTCTCAGGGATGGCTCGCTCGCTTTCTCTCAGGGCCCGCTCTCTCTCTCTGTGCTCTCTCTCTCTCTCTCTCTCTCGGGGCTCCCTTGTGCTCTCTCTCTCAGGGCTCGCTCTCCCTCTCAGGGCTATCTGTCGCTCTCCCTCTCAGGGCTCGCTCTCAGGTCTCGCTCTCGGGGCTTGTTCTCGGGGCTCGCTCTCAGGGCTCACTCTCTCTTTCAGGGCTCACTCTCTTTCACGGCTCTCTCTCTCTCTCAGGGCTCCCTCTCTCAGGGCTCCCTCTCTCAGGGCTCCCTCTCTCAGGGCTCCCTCTCTCAGGGCTCCCTCTCGCAGGGCTCCCTCTCTCAGGGCTCGCTGTTTCTTTCAGGGCTTGCTCTCTCTTAGGGCCCGCTCTCTCTCTCAGGGCCCGCTCTCTCTCTGTGCTCTCTCTCTCTCTCTGTGCTCTCTCTCTCTCTCTCTCTCTCTCTCTCTCTCTCTCTCTCTGTGCCCGCGCTCTCTCTCATTACCTTTCTCTCTCATTACCGCTCTCTCTCTCTGTACCGCTCTCTCTCTCTGTGCGCTCTCTCTCTCTCTCTGTACCGCTCTCTCTCTCTCTGTACCGCTCTCTCTCTCTGTGCTCGCTCTCTCTCTCTGTGTTCTCTCAGGGCCCGCTTTCTCTCTCAAGGCCCGCTTTCTCTCTCAGGGCCCGCTTTCTCTCTCAGGGCTTGCTCTCTCTCTCAGGGCTCGCTCTCTCTCTCAGGGCCCGCTCTCTCCCTCAGGGCCCGCTCTCTCTCTCAGGGCCCGCTCTCTCTCTCAGGGCCCGCTCTCTCTCTCAGGGCCCGCTCTCGCTCGCTCTCTGGGCTCGCCATCGCTCGCTCTCTGGGCTCGCCATCGCTCTCTCTCTGGTCTCGCTCGCTCTCTCTTTCAAGGCTCGCTCTCTCTTTCAGGGCTCTGTCTCTTTCAGGGCTCTCTCTCTCTTTCAGGGCTCTCTCTCGCTCTCAGGGCTAGCTCTCAGGGCTCTCTCTCTCTCTCTCTCTCTCTCTCTCTCTCAGGGCTCCCTCTCTCAGGGCTCCCTCTCTCAGGGCTCCCTCTCTCAAGGCTCCCTCTCTCAGGGCTCCCTCCCTCTCTCTCTCTCTCGCAGGACCCGCTCTCTCAGGGCCCGCTCTGTCTCTCTCAGGGCTCGCTCTCTCTCTCAGGGCTCGCTCTCTCTCTCTCTTTCTCTATGGGCTCGCTCGCTCTCTCTGGGCTCGTTCTCGCTCTCTCTCTCAGGGCTCGCTTTCTCTCTCTCTCAGGGCTTGCTCGCTCTCAGGTCTCGCTCTCGGGTCTTGTTTTCGGGGCTCGCTCTCAGGGCTCACTCTCTCTTTCAGGGCTCTCTCTCTTTCACGGCTCTCTCTCTCAGGGCTCCCTCTCTCAGGGCTCGCTCTCAGGGCTCCCTCTCTCAGGGCTCGCTCTTTCTTTCAGGGCTTGCTCTCTCTTAGAGCTTGCTCTCTTTCTCAGGGCCCGCTCTCTCTCTCAGGGCCCGCTCTGTCTGTCAGGGCCCCCTCTCTCTCTCTGTACCTCTCTCTCTCTCTGTGCCCGCTCTCTCTCTGTGTTCTCTCAGGGCCCGCTCTCTCTCTCAGGCCCCGCTCTCTCTCTCAGGGCCCGCTCTCTCTCTCAGGGCCCGCTCTCTCTCTCAGGGCTCGCTCTCTCTCTCAGGGCTCGCTCTCTCTCTCAGGGCTCGCTCTCTCTCTCTCTCTCTTTCTCTATGGGCTCGCTCTCTCTCTCTGGGCTCGCCATCGCTCTCTCTCTCAGGGCCCGCTCTCTCTCTCAGGGCTCGCTCTCTCTCTCGCTCTCAGGGCTAGCTCTCAAGGCTCTCTCTCTCTCTCAGGGCCCGCTCTCTCTCTCAGGGCCCGCTCTCTCTCTCAGGGCTCGCTCTGTCTCTCTCTCAGGGATCGATCTCTCTCTCTGAGGGCTCGCTCTCTCTCTCTCTCTCAGGGCTTGCTCGCTCTCTCTCTCTCAGGGCTCGCTCGCTCTCAGGGCTCGCTCTCTCTCTCCCTCCCTCAGGGCTCGCTCTCTCTCTCTCTCTCTCTCCCTCAGGGCTCGCTCGCTCTCTCTCCCTCAGGACTCGCTCTCTCTCTCTCTCCCTCAGGGCTCTCTCTCTCAGGGCTCGCTCGCTCTCTCTCTCAGGGCTCTCTCTCTCTCAGGGCTCGCTCTCTCTCTCCCTCCCTCAGGGCTCGCTCTCTCTCTCTCTCTCTCTCCCTCAGGGCTCGCTCGCTCTCTCTCCCTCAGGACTCGCTCTCTCTCTCTCTCCCTCAGGGCTCGCTCTCTCTCTCTCTCCCTCAAGGCTCGCTCGCGCTCTCGCCCTCAGGGCTCGCTCTCAGGGCTCGCTCGCTCTTTCTCTCTCATTTCTCGTTCTCGCTCTCTCTCTCAGGGCGCGCACTTGCTCTCTCTCTTGCTTTCTATCTCGCTTTCTCTCAGGGCTTGCTGTCGCTCTCTCTCTCAGGGCTCGCTCTCAGGTCTCTCTCTCAGGGCTCGCTCTCAGGGCTCCCTCTCTCAGGGCCCGTTCTCTCTCAGGGCCCGTTCTCTCTCTGGGCCCGCTCTCTCGTAGGGCCCGCTCTCTCTTAGGGCCCGCTCTCTCTTAGGGCCCGCTCTCTCTCTCAGGGCCCGCTCTCTCTCTCAGGGCTCGCTCTCGCTCTCTCTCAGGGCTCGCTATCGCTTTCTCTCTCTGGTCTCTCTCTCTCTCTCTCTCTCTCTCTCAGGGCTCGCTCACTCTCTCTTTCAGGGCTCGCTCTCTCTTTCAGGGCTTTCTCTCTCTCTCGCTCTCAGGGCTAGCTCTCAGGGCTCTCTCTCTTTCTCTCTCTCGCAGGACCTACTCTCTCAGGGCCTGCTCTGTCTCTCTCAGGGCTCGCTCTCTCTCTCTCAGGGCTCGCTCTCTCTCTCTCAGGGCTCTCTCTCTCTTTCTCTATGGGCTCGCTCTCTCTCTCTCTCTGGGCTCGCCATCGCTCTCTCTCTCAGGGCCCGTTCACTCTCTCAGGGCTTGCACTGTCTCTCTCAGGGATTGCTCGTTCTCTCTCTCAGCGAACGCTCTCTCTCTCTCTCTCTCTCTCTCTCTCTCTCTCTCTCTCAGGGCCCCCCTTCTCCCTCTCTCTCAGGGCCCGCTCTCTCTCTCAGGGCTCGCTCTCTCTCTCTCTCCCTCAGGGCTCGCTCTCTCTCTCTCTCTCTCCCTCAGGGCTCGCTCGCTCTCTCGCCCTCAGGGCTCGCTCGCTCTTTCTCTCTCATGGCTCGTTCTCGCTTGCTCGCTCTCTCTCTCTCAGGGCTCGCTCGCTCTCTCTCTCTCAGGGCTCTCAATTCAATTCAATTCAAGGGGCTTTATTGGCATGGGAAACATGTGTTAACATTGCCAAAGCAAGTGAGGTAGACAATACACAAAAGTGAAATAAACAAAACGAATTAACAGTAAACATTACACATACAGAAGTTTCAAAACAATAAAGACATTACAAGTGTCATATTAAATATATACAGTGTTGTAACAATGTACAAATGGTTAAACCACACAAGTTAAAATAAGTAAGCATAAATATGGGTTGTATTTACAATGGTGTTTGTTTTTCACTGGTTGCTCTTTTCTTGTGGCAACAGGTCACAAATCTTGCTGCTGTGATGGCACACTGTGGTATTTCACCCAATAGATATGGGAGTTTATCAAAATTGGATTTGTTTTCGAATTCTTTGTGGATCTGTGTGATCTGAGGGAAATATGTGTCTCTAATATGGTCATACATTGGGCAGGAGGTTAGGAAGTGCAGCTCGGTTTCCACCTCATTTTGTGGGCAGTGTGCACATAGCCTGTCTTCTCTTGATAGCCATGTCTGCCTACGGCGGCCTTTCTCAATAGCAAGGCTATGCTCACTGAGTCTGTACATAGTCAAAGCTTTCCTTAAGTTTGGGTCAGTCACAGTGGTCAGGTATTCTGCCACTGTGTACTCTCTGTTTAGGGCCAAATAGCATTCTAGTTTGCTCTGTTTTTTTGTTAATTCTTTCCAATGTGTCAAGTAATTATCTTTTTGTTTTCTCATGATTTGGTTGGGTCTAATTGTGCTGTTGTCCTGGGGCTCTGTGGGGTGTGTTTGTGTTTGTGAACAGAGCCCTAGGACCAGCTTGCTTAGGGGACTCTTCTCCAGGTTCATCTCTCTGTAGGTGATGGCTTTGTTATGGAAGGTTTGGGAATCGCTTCCTTTTAGGTGGTTGTAGAATTTAACGGCTCTTTTCTGGATTTTGATAATTAGTGGGTATCGGCCTAATTCTGCTCTGCATGCATTATTTGGTGTTCTACGTTGTACACAAAGGATATTTTTGCAGAATTCTGCATGCAGAGTCTCAATTTGGTGTTTGCCCCATTTTGTGAAATCTTGGTTGGTGAGCGGACCCCAGACCTCACAACCATAAAGGGCAATGGGCTCTATGACTGATTCAAGTATTTTTAGCCAGATCCTAATTGGTATGTTGAAATTTATGTTCCTTTTGATGGCATAGAATGCCCTTCTTGCCTTGTCTCTCAGATCGTTCACAGCTTTGTGGAAGTTACCTGTGGTGCTGATGTTTAGGCCGAGGTATGTATAGTTTTTTGTGTGCTCTAGGGCAACGGTGTCTAGATGGAATTTGTGGTCCTGGCGACTGGACCTTTTTTGGAACACCATTATTTTGGTCTTACTGAGATTTACTGTCAGGGCCCAGGTCTGACAGAATCTGTGCAGAAGATCTAGGTGCTGCTGTAGGCCCTCCTTGGTTGGTGACAGAAGCACCAGATCATCAGCAAACAGTAGACATTTGACTTCGGATTCTAGTAGGGTGAGACCGGGTGCTGCAGACTGTTCTAGTGCCCGCGCCAATTCGTTGATATATATGTTGAAGAGGGTGGGGCTTAAGCTGCATCCCTGTCTCACCCCACGACCCTGTGTGAAGAAATGTGTGTGTTTTTTGCCAATTTTAACCGCACACTTGTTGTTTGTGTACATGGATTTTATAATGTCGTATGTTTTACCCCCAACACCACTTTCCATCAATTTGTATAGCAGACCCTCATGCCAAATTGAGTCGAAGGCTTTTTTGAAATCAACAAAGCATGAGAAGACTTTGCCTTTGTTTTGGTTTGTTTGGTTGTCAATTAGGGTGTGTAGGGTGAATACATGGTCTGTTGTACGGTAATTTGGTAAAAAGCCAATTTGACATTTGCTCAGTACATTGTGTTCATTGAGGAAATGTACGAGTCTGCTGTTAATGATAATGCAGAGTATTTTACCAAGGTTACTGTTGACGCATATTCCACGGTAGTTATTGGGGTCAAATTTGTCTCCACTTTTGTGGATTGGGGTGATCAGTCCTTGGTTCCAAATATTGGGGAAGATGCCAGAGCTAAGGACGATGTTAAAGAGTTTTAGTATAGCCAATTGGAATTTGTTGTCTGTATATTTGATCATTTCATTAAGGATACCATCAACACCACAGGCCTTTTTGGGTTGGAGGGTTTTTAATTTTGTCCTGTAACTCATTCAATGTAATTGGAGAATCCAGTGGGTTCTGGTAGTTTTTAATAGTTGATTCTAGTATTTGTATTTGATCATGTATATGTTTTTGCTCTTTATTCTTTGTTATAGAGCCAAAAAGATTGGAGAAGTGGTTTACCCATACATCTCCATTTTGGATAGATAATTCTTTGTGTTGTTGTTTGTTTAGTGTTTTCCAATTTTCCCAGAATTGGTTAGAGTCTATGGATTCTTCAATTACATTGAGCTGATTTCTGACATGCTGTTCCTTCTTTTTCCGTAGTGTATTTCTGTATTGTTCTAGTGATTCACCATAGTGAAGGCGTAGACTCAGGTTTTCCGGGTCTCTATGTTTTTGGTTGGACAGGTTTCTCAATTTATTTCTTAGATTTTTGCATTCTTCATCAAACCATTTGTCATTGTTGTTCATTTTCTTCGGTTTTCTATTTGGGATTTTTAGATTTGATAGGGAAGCTGAGAGGTCAAATATACTGTTAAGATTTTCTATTGCCAAGTTTACACCTTCACTATTGCAGTGGAACGTTTTACCCAGGAAGTTGTCTAAAAGGGATTGGATTTGCTGTTGCCTAATTGTTTTTTGGTAGGTTTCCAAACTGCATTCCTTCCATCTATAGCATTTCTTAATGTTACTCAGTTCCTTTGGCTTTGATGCCTCATGATTGAGTATTGCTCTGTTCAAGTAGACTGTAATTTTGCTGTGATCTGATAGGGGTGTCAGTGGGCTGACTGTGAACGCTCTGAGAGACTCTGGGTTGAGGTCAGTGATAAAGTAGTCTACAGTGCTACTGCCAAGAGATGAGCTATAGGTGTACCTACCATAGGAGTCCCCTTGAAGCCTACCATTGACTATGTACATACCCAGCGTGCGACAGAGCTGCAGGAGTTGTGACCCGTTTTTGTTGGTTATGTTGTCATAGTTATGCCTAGGGGGGCATATGGGGGAGGGAATGCTGTCACCTGCAGGCAGGTGTTTGTCCCCCTGTGTGCTGAGGGTGTCAGGTTCGTGTCCAGTTCTGGCATTTAGGTTGCCACAGACTAATACATGTCCCCGGGCCTGGAAATGATTGATTTCCCCCTCCAGGATGGAGAAGCTGTCTTCATGTATGTGGATTCTAGTGGGGGGATATAGGTAGCACACAGGAGGACATTTTTCTCTGTTAAGATAATTTCCTTTTGAATTTCTAGCCAAATGTAAAATGTTCCTGTTTGGATTAATTTAATGGAGTGAGTTAGGTCTGCTCTATACCAAATTAGCATTCCCCCTGAGTCCCTTCCCTGTTTCACACCTGGTAGTTTGGTGGATGGGACTACCAGCTCTCTGTAACCTAGAGGGCAACCAGTGAGTCCGTCTCCTCTATACCAGGTTTCTTGCAGGATGACAATGTCTGCATTACCGATTTCTTTGGTGAAGTCCGGGTTCTTGCTCTTTAGGCCAAAGGCAGATGACCTCAGGCCTTGGATATTCCAGGATGATATAGTGAAGGCTTTTTGTTCCATAAAGTGTCCAATGTTGTTGGTCATGGTTTGGCCTCAGGCCAGTAAGTGTGAGCAGAGCCTGCTGAGCATCTGGTACATGCCGTTGGCTTGGGTGAGTGTAAGAGTGGGGGTTGGGCCTGTTTGCCCGCTCACTACCTGGGCGTATGTGTGACTTCCATGTTGATGCCCTCTTTGCGGGGGTGGGGTGCATGGGGTGGGCAGGAGTGGCATAGGTCTGATCTGAGGGGGCCTAAATGGGGTGTGGGCATGGTTGATGTGGGGGGGTGTTGATTGGTTGGGGTGGGGGTGTGGATGTGTCTGAGGGTGCTGTGGTCTGGATGTAAGTCCTCTTGGCGTGGGTCTTCTATGTGTAGGTCCGGGGGGGGTCCTGAAGTTCTTGGAGGGTGTCTCGCTGGTCTGGGTGGGGTGTCTATTGATCTGTTGCTGTTGGGGCTGCGTTTGAGAGCGATGTCCTTTAGAGTCCGGGCAAAGGTGGGCCCTGCTGTCTTGTAGAGGTGGACCTGGTCATAGAGGCTGTTCAAGTCCAGGGTGGAGTGGTGGGCCAGAAAGACATTTGGTTTTGAAGCACAGTCACGGGAAATACTTGCGTTTACCTGCTGTATGGTAGCAGGGTGGAAGTCTTTTTGTGGTAGCAGGGTGGAGATAACCACTTGTGCGTTGGGGAACGTAGAAGAAGCTTTTTCAATCACTCCCTTCAGTGCTGTGGCCACCCTTTCCTGCTGTGCTCTCAGGTCGTTTGTGCCTGTGTGTATTATTATGTGGCTAGGTGAGCCTAGTTTGTCCTCAGACAGAAGGTCTAGGGCGCGCTGGGTGTTTGGACACCAGAGTTTAGACACACTGTGTTTGGGAAAAAGTTTTTTTTCTTCTATAAATTTACCATTTGAGTCCATAAGGAGGACAATCTGTGTCTTGTGTTTGTCCTCAGTGGGTGTGGGGGGGTTATCAGGAGGGCTATCAGGGTGGCTGACCGGGGGGGTGCTCAGAGGTGGTGAGAGCTGCTGGGCTTGGGGTTTTTCTTTTGTCTGTTCTGCTGTGATGTCGACTCTATGGTCAGGGTCTGGTGTGGACTGTTCTGCTGTGGTATTGAGACTTTTGTCGGGTGCTGAGGTGGGCTGTTCTGCTGGCGTCTCTGTGGGGATGGCCACCTCCCTAGTGGGTTGTTCTCTGTCACATGCCATCCCCCTCCACCTCTCCTCCAGCAGTCTGATCCTCTCCTCCATCCCCCTCTCCCTCTTCTTCAGCAGTCTGATCCTCTCCTCTAGTGCTTTGTTCTGCTCCTGCTTCTGCTCTTTCTCCTGTTGAAATTGTCTCACCACTGTCCATAGTGCAGATATGTCTCTCTCCCCCTCCAGCTCTCCAGGTCTGGTTAAGGGGGTGTTGTTGTGCTGGACTGTTGTCTGGGTCTGTTCTGACTGGAATGTAATCACCTGCTGTTCCAGCTCCACCTGCCTTACCTCCAGCTGGGTGAATTTATCCTTCATTTCAATGAGGGGGAGGTACTCTGTGCTGGGAGGTTGACTGTCTGCTGAGGGTTGCTCGTCTGTGGGTCCTGATGAAGAGGTCTGGTCTGACCCGCTTGGGGTGGGGGTATCTTTATCAGGGGAGAGCTTCTCCTGCTGGGCTAATTCTTTGATTGGGTGAAAGTCCAGCTGAAACTGTTTGGGGTTGCCCTGTACCATTACTGTTCCAGACTTATAAAGATTTATATTAGCTGACTCCTCGTCCTCGTTGTCAAGAATCCTGAGTTTCCACCCCTCGTTTACCCCCCCTCTCTTAACAGAGGGGTAGTGTGCTAATATAGCACTGTGCCATGCCTGGGGATGGTTTGTGTGGAAGATAAGGTTGCTGATGTTCCCATTTTTGTAATAGTCAGCAAAAAGTGTCTCTTGATTTTCCACAAGGAGCTTCATTTTGTGCTCTTTTCTTGCCTTGTCATTCTTCACACTCACAGGGTACAGTATTTGAATTACCTCTGAACAGCGGGAGGCAGCTTCTAATGCCTCTCCATTTGTTTGGGGTAGACTATTCGACTCTCCTGCCATTGTTGGGCTAATGGTCTTTGACACCTCTCACTTGACACGTCAGTGCTAGTTGAAGCTGTATCAAGCTTGGCAATTATGTTTCATTCAATGCTTATAAAGTAATGTCATGTATTTTTCTTCTTGGCTTTTGGCAATAGAATATAGTTTCAGACTAAACATTACTCACTCAGTTCCAGGTTGGATGGTGTTTTCAGGTTTCTGTTGTTTTCCAGAGAATTTGCTGTGTAATAATCCTTGGTATTTGTGAATCTTTCAGGTGATTCCGTAATTCCGTCCAAAATCAGGATGTAGGTTTTGAGTTTTGATTTGAATTTAGGGTTATGTTGTAGAGGGTAGCATCCTGTATGTGTTCCTGACAAAAAATCCAAGTTTAACTAACTCTAAATCTATATTTTTTAAAGAAAATGCTGAAAAATGCAGGAGCTCATCTGATCATGACCTCTCTCTCTCTCTCTCTCCCTCTCTCGCTCGCTCTCTCTCTCTCTCAGGGCTCGCTCTCTCTCCCTCAGGGCTCGCTCTCTCTCTCTCTCCCTCAAGGCTCGCTCGCGCTCTCGCCCTCAGGGCTCGCTCTCAGGGCTCGCTCGCTCTTTCTCTCTCAGGGCGCGCACTTGCTCTCTCTCTTGCTTTCTATCTCGCTTTCTCTCAGGGCTTGCTGTCGCTCTCTCTCTCAGGGCTCGCTCTCAGGTCTCTCTCTCAGGGCCCGCTCTCAGGGCTCCCTCTCTCAGGGCCCGTTCTCTCTCTGGGCCCGCTCTCTCGTAGGGCCCGCTCTCTCTTAGGGCCCGCTCTCTCTCTCAGGGCCCGCTCTCTCTCTCAGGGCCCGTTCTCTCTCTCAGGGCTCGCTCTCGCTCTCTCTCAGGGCTCGCTATCGCTTTCTCTCTCTGGTCTCTCTCTCTCTCTCTCTCTCTCTCTCTCTCTCTCTCTCTCTCAGGGCTCGCTCACTCTCTCTTTCAGGGCTCGCTCTCTCTTTCAGGGCTTTCTCTCTCTCTCGCTCTCAGGGCTAGCTCTCAGGGCTCTCTCTCTTTCTCTCTCTCGCAGGACCTGCTCTCTCAGGGCCTGCTCTGTCTCTCTCAGGTCTCTCTCTCTCTCTCGCAGGGCTCGCTCTCTCTCTCTCAGGGCTCTCTCTCTCTCTCTCTCAGGGCTCGCTCTCTCTCTCTCAGGGCTCGCTCTCTCCCTCTCTTTCTCTATAGGCTTGCTCTCTCTCTCTCTGGGCTCGCCATCGCTCTCTCTCTCAGGGCCCGTTCTCTCTCTCAGGGCTTGCACTGTCTCTCTCAGGGATTGCTCGTTCTCTCTCTCAGCGATCGCTCTCTCTCTCTCTCTCTCTCTCTCTCTCTCTCTCTCTCTCTCTCTCTCTCAGGGCCCCCCTTCTCCCTCTCTCTCAGGGCCCGCTCTCTCTCTCAGGGCTCGCTCTCTCTCTCGCTCTCAGGGCTAGCACTCAAGGCTCTCTCTCTCTCGCAGGGCCCACTCTCTCTCGCAGGACCCGCTCTCTCTCTCAGGGACCGCTCTCTCGCAAGGCCCGCTCTCTCTCTCAGGGCCCGCTTTCTCTGTCTTAGGGTCTGCTTTCTCTCTCTCAGGGCCCGCTTTCTCTCTATCAGGGCCCGCTCTCTCTCTCAGGGCCCGCTCTCTCTCTCAGGGCCCGCTCTCTCTCTCAGGGCCCGCTCTCTCTCTCAGGGCCCGCTCTCTCTCTCAGGGCCCGCTCTCTCTCTCAAGGCCCTCTCTCTCTCTCACGGCCCGCTCTCTCTCTCAGGGACCGCTCTCTCTCTCAGGGACCGCTCTCTCTCTCAGGGCCCGCTCTCTCTCTCAGGGCCCGCTTTCTCTCTCAGGGCCCACTCTCTCTCTCTCAGGGCCCGCTCTCTCTCTTAGGGCTCTCTCAGGGCTCTCTCTCTCTCTCAGGGCTCGCTCTCTCTCTCAGGGCTCGCTCTCTCTCTCAGGGCTCGCTCTCTCTCTCAGGGCTCATTCTCCCTCAGGGCTCTGTCCCCCTTTCAGGGCTCGCTCTCAGGGTTCTCTTTTTAGGGCTCAATTTTAGGGCTCTCTCTCTCAGGGCTCTCTCTTGCTCTCTCTCTTGCTTTCTTTCTTTCTCTCGGGGCTTGCTCTAGCTCTCAGGGCTCGCTCTCTCTCAAGGCTCTCTCTCTCAGGGCTCTCTCTCTCTCAGGGCTCTCTCTCAGGGCTCTCTCTCTCTCTCAGGGCTCGTTCTCTCTCTCTCTCTCAGGGCTCGTTCTCTCTCTCAGGGCTCGTTCTCTCTCTCTCTCTCTCTGGGCTCGCTCTCGCTCACTCTCTCTGGGCTCGCTCTCGCTCTCTCTCTGGGCTCGCCATCGCTTTCTCTCTCTGGGCTCTTGCTCTCTCTCAGGGCTCGCTCGCTCTCCCTCTCAGGGCCCGCTTTTTCTCTCAGGACCCGCTTTCTCTCTGTGCTCGCTCTCTCTCTCAGGGCCCGCTCTCTCTCTCAGGGCCCGCTCTCTCTCTCAGGGCCCACTCTCTCTCTCTCAGGGCCCGCTCTCTCTCTCTCTCAGGGCCCGCTCTCTCTCTCTCTCAGGGTCCGCTTTCTTTCTCAGGGCCCGCTCTCTCTCTCTGGGTTCGTTCTCTCTCTCTTTCTCTCTGGGCTCGCTCTCGCTCTCTCTCTCTGGGCTTGCCATCGCTTTCTCTCTCTGGGCTCTCGCTCTCTCTCTCTCAGGGCTCGCTTGCCCCTCTCTTTCAGGGATCGCTCTCTCTTTCAGGGCTCGCTCTCTCGTTCTCAGGGCTATCTCTCAGGGCTCTCTATCTTTCTCTCTCTCGCAGGACCCGCTCTCTCTCTCAGGGACCGCTTTCTCTCGCAAGGCCCGCTCTCTCTCTCAGGGCCCGTTCTCTCTCTCAGGGCTTGCGCTGTCTCTCTCAGGGATTGCTCGTTCTCTCTCTCAGCGATCGCTCTCTCTCTCTCTCTCTCTCTCTCTCTCTCTCTCTCTCTCTCTCAGGGCCCCCCTTCTCCCTCTCTCTCAGGGCCCGCTCTCTCTCTCAGGGCTCGCTCTCAGGGCTAGCTCTCAAGGCTCTCTCTCTCTCGCAGGGCCCACTCTCTCTCGCAGGACCCGCTCTCTCTCTCAGGGACCGCTCTCTCGCAAGGCCCGCTCTCTCTCTCAGGGCCCGCTTTCTCTGTCTTAGGGCCTGCTTTCTCTCTCTCAGGGCCCGCTTTCTCTCTATCAGGGCCCGCTCTCTCTCTCAGGGCCCGCTCTCTCTCTCAAGGCCCGCTCTCTCTCTCAGGGCCCGCTCTCTCTCTCAGGGCCCGCTTTCTCTGTCTTAGGGTCTGCTTTCTCTCTCTCAGGGCCCGCTTTCTCTCTATCAGGGCCCGCCCTCTCTCTCAGGGCCCGCTCTCTCTCAGGGCCCGCTCTCTCTCTCAGGGCCCGCTCTCTCAAGGCCCTCTCTCTCTCAGGGCCCGCTCTCTCTCTCAGGGACCGCTCTCTCTCTCAGGGCCCGCTCAGGGCTCGCTCTCTCTCAGGGCTCGCTCTCTCTCTCAGGGCTCGCTCTCTCTCTCAGGGCTCATTCTCCCTCAGGGCTCTGTCCCCCTTTCAGGGCTCGCTCTCAGGGTTCTCTCTCAGGGCTCAATTTTAGGGCTCTCTCTCTCAGGGCTCGCTTTCTCTGTCTTAGGGCCTGCTTTCTCTCTATCAGGGCCCGCTCTCTCTCTCAGGGCCCGCTCTCTCTCTCAGGGCCCGCTCTCTCTCTCAGGGCCCGCTCTCTCTCTCAGGGCCCGCTCTCTCTCTCACGGCTCTCTCTCCCTCTCAGGGCTTGCTCTCCCTCTCAGGGCTCCTTCAGGGCTCGTTCTCAAGGCTCTCTCTCTCTCTCTCTCTCTCTCTCTCTCTCTCTCTCTCAGGGCTCTCTTTCTCTCAGGGCTCTCTCAGGGCTCTCTTTCTCTCAGGGCTCTCTCTGTCTCTCTCTCTGTGCTCTCTCTCTCTCAGGGCCCGCCCTCTCTCTCAGGGCCCGCTCTCTTTCTCTGTGCTCGCTCTCTCTCTCTGTGCTCGCTCTCTCTCAGTGCTCGCTCTCTCTCTCTGTGCTCGCTCTCTCTCTCTCTGTGCTCGTTCTCTCTCTCTGTGCTCGTTCTCTCTCTCTGTGCTCGCTCGCTCTCTCTCTCTGCTCGCTCTCTCTCTCTTGGCTCACTCGCTTTCTCTCTGTGCTCGCTCTCTCTCTGTACTCGTTTGCTCTCTCTCTGTGCTCGTTCGCTCTCTCTCTGTGCTCGCTCGCTCTCTCTCTCTGTGCTCGCTCTCTCTCTCTCTGTGCTCGTTCTCTCTCTCTCTGTGCTCGCTTGCTCTCTCTCTCTGCTCTCTCTCTCTCTCTTGGCTCACTCGCTTTCTCTCTGTGCTCGCTCTCGCTCTTCTCTCTCTCTGCTCTCTCTCTGTGCTCTCTCTCTCTCTCTCTCTGCTCGCTCTCTCACGGCTCTCTCTCCCTCTCAGGGCTTGCTCTCCCTCTCAGGGCTCCTTCAGGGCTCGCTTTCAGGGCTTGTTCTCGCTCTCTCTCTCAGGGCTCGCTCTCAAGGCTCTCTCTCTCAGGGCTCACTCTCTCTCTCAGGGCTATCTTTCTCTCAGGGCTCTCTCTCTGTCTCTCTCTCTCTGTGCTCTCTCTCTCTCTCTGTGCTCGTTCTCTCTCTCTCTGTGTTCGCTCTCTCTCTCTCTCTCTGTACTCGTTCGCTCTCTCTCTTCTCTCTCTGCTCTCTCTCTCTCTCTGCTCTCTCTCTCTCTGCTCGCTCTCTCTCTATGCTCGCTCGCTCTCTGCTCACTCTCTCTGTGTCCTCGCTCGCTCGCTCGCTCTCAGGGCTCGTTCTCTCTCTCTCTCTCTCTCTCTCTCTCTCTCTCTCTCTCTCTCTCTCTCTCTCTCTCTCAGGGCTCGCTCTCAAGGCTCTCTCTCTCTGCTCGCTCTCTCTCTATGCTCGCTCGCTCTCTGCTCACTCTCTCTGTGTCCTCGCTCGCTCGCTCGCTCTCAGGGCTCGTTCTCTCTCTCTCTCTCTCTCTCTCTCTCTCTCTCTCTCAGGGCTCTCTCTCTCTGTGCTCTCTCTCTCTCAGGGCCCGCCCTCTCTCTCTGTGCTCGCCCTCTCTCTGTGCTCGCACTCTCTCTCTCTGTGCTCGTTCTCTCTCTCTGTGCTCGCTCGCTCCCTCTCTCTTGGCTCACTCGCTTTCTCTCTGTGCTCGCTCGCTCGCTCTCTCTGTACTCGTTCGCTCTCTCTCTCTGTGCTCGCTCGCTCTCTCTCTGCTCGCTCTCTCTCTCTGCTCGCGCTCTCTCTATGCCCGCTCTCTCTCTCATGGCTCTCTCTCCCTCTCAGGGCTTGCTCTCCCTCTCAGGGCTCCTTCAGGGCTCGCTCTCAGGGCTCGTTCTCGCTCTCTCTCTCTCAGGGCTCGCTCTCAAGGCTCTCTCTCTCAGGGCTCTCTTTCTCTCAGGGCTCTCTCTCTCTGTCTCTCTCTCTCTGTGCTCTATCTCTCTCAGGGCCCGCCCTCTCTCTCAGGGCCCGCTCTCTCTCTCTGTGCTCTCTCTCTCTCTCTGTGCTCGCTCTCTCTCTCTCTGTGCTCGCTCTCTCTCTCTCTCTCTCTGTTTTCGCTCTCTCTCTCTGTGCTCGCTCTCTCTCTCTGTGCTCGCTCGCTCTCTCTCTGTGCTCGCTCTCTCTCTGTGCTCGCTCGCTCTCTCTCTGTGCTCGCCCGCTCTCTCTCTCTGTTCTCGCCCGCTCTCTCTCTCTGTGCTCGCCCGCTCTCTCTCTGTGCTCTCTCGCTCTCAGTCTGTGCTCTTTCTCTTCTCGCTCGCTCTCTTTCTCTGCTCTCTGTCCTCACTCACTCTTTCTCTCTGTCGCTCTCTCTCTGTGCTCTCTCTCTGTGCTCACTTTCTCTCTGTGCTCACTTTCTCTCTGTGCTCACTTTCTCTCTGTGCTCACTTTCTCTCTGTGCTAGCTCGCTCTCTTTCTCTGCTCTCTGTCCTCGCTCACTCTTTCTCTCTGTCGCTCTCTCTGTGCTCTCGCTCTCTCTCTCTGTGCCCGCTCTCTCTCTGTGCTTGCTCGCTCAGGGCTCGCGCTCTCGCTCAGGGCTCGCTCTGTCGGGAGCCAGGTTTTCCTGTGTCTACTCTTCTCAATGGCAAGGCCGTGCTCACTGAGCCTGTACTTTGTCAAGGTTTTTCTAAGGTTTTGATCAGTAACCATGGTCAAATATTTAGCCACGGTGTACTGTCGATTTAGGGCCAGATAGCACTGCATTTTGCTTTGTGTTTGTGCTTGTGTTTCCCAATAAGCAATATAGTTTTGTTTTGACTGTGTTGTAATTTGGTTTATCCTGATTGATTGGATGTTCTGGTCCTGAGGCTTCAGTGTGTTTGTAGAACAGGTTTGTGAACTCAGCTCCAGGACCAGCTGGATGAGGGGGCTCTTTTCATTGCTCAGCTCTTGGCATTGCAGGGCTTGGTAATGATATGAGAGGGGGTCACTGTATTTTAGATGTTTCCAAAACTTAATTGCTCTTTTTTGAGTTTTTATTATTAGTGGATATTTGCCTAATTCTGCCCTGCATGGATTGTTTGTAGTTTTCCTCCGGACATGTAGGAGAATCTTACAGAACTCTGCATGCAGGGTTTCAATGGGATGTTTGTCCCATTTGATGAAATCTTGTTTTGCAAGTGGACCCCACACCTCGCTGCCATAGAGTGCAATTGGTTCAATGACATATTCAATTAGTTTTAGCCAAATTTTAATAGGTATTTCAATTTGAATTTGCTTTTTAATGGCGTAGAATGCCCTGCGTGCTTTCTCTCTCAGTTAATTCACTGCCTCATTAAGGTGTCCAGTTGAGCTTATTTTAAACCTCAGTAATTGTAGTGTGCAGTACTCTATATATTTAAACCTCAGTAATTGTAGTGTGCAGTACTCTATATATTTAAACCTCAGCAATTGTGGTGTGTGCAGTACTCTATATATTTAAACCTCAGTAATTGTAGTGTGCAGTACTATATATATTTAAACCTCAGTAATTGTAGTGTGCAGTACTCTATATATTTAAACCTCAGTAATTGTAGTGTGCAGTACTCTATATATTTAAACCTCAGTAATTGTAGTGTGCAGTACTCTATATATTTAAACCTCAGTAATTGTAGTGTGTGCAGTACTCTATATATTTAAACCTCAGTAATTGTAGTGTGCAGTACTCTATATATTTAAACCTCAATAATTGTAGTGTGCAGTACTCTATATATTTAAACCTCAGTAATTGTAGTGTGTACAGTACTCTATATATTTAAACCTCAGTAATTGTAGTGTGTACAGTACTCTATATATTTAAACATAAGTCATTGTAGTGTGCAGTACTCTATATATTGAAACCTCAGTAATTGTAGTGTGTACAGTACTCTATATATTTAAACCTCAGTAATTGTAGTGTGCAGTACTCTATATATTTAAACCTCAGTAATTGTAGTGTGCAATACTCTATATATTTAAACCTCAGTAATTGTAGTGTGTACAGTACTCTATATATATAAACCTCAGTAATTGTAGTGTGTACAGTACTCTATATATTTAAACCTCAGTAATTGTAGTGTGCAGTACTCTATATATTTCAACATAAGTAATTGTAGTGTGTACAGTACTCTATATATTTAAACCTCAGTAATTGTAGTGTGCAGTACTCTATATATTTAAACCTCAATAATTGTAGTGTGCAGTACTCTATATATTTAAACCTCAGTAATTGTTGTGTGTACAGTACTCTATATATTTAAACATAAGTAATTGTAGTGTGCAGTACTCTATATATTTAAACCTCAGTAATTGTAGTGTGTGCAGTACTCTATATATTTAAACCTCAGTAATTGTAGTGTGCAGTACTCTATATATTTAAACCTCAGTAATTGTAGTGTGCAGTACTCTATATATTTAAACCTCAGTAATTGTAGTGTGTACAGTACTCTATATATTTAAACCTCAGTAATTGTAGTGTGTACAGTACTCTATATATTTAAACCTCAGTAATTGTAGTGTGCAGTACTCTATATATTTAAACCTCAGTAATTGTGGTGTGTACAGTACTCTATATATTTAAACCTCAGTAATTGTAGTGTGTGCAGTACTCTATATATTTAAACCTCAGTAATTGTAGTGTGCAGTACTCTATATATTTAAACCTCAGTAATTGTGGTGTGTACAGTACTCTATATATTGAAACCTCAGTAATTGTAGTGTGCAGTACTCTATATATTTAAACCTCAGTAATTGTAGTGTGCAGTACTCTATATATTTAAACCTCAGTAATTGTGGTGTGTACAGTACTCTATATATTTAAACATAAGTAATTGTAGTGTGTGCAGTACTCTATATATATATAAACCTCAGTAATTGTAGTGTGTACAGTACTCTATATATTTAAACCTCAGTAATTGTAGTGTGCAGTACTCTATATATTTAAACCTCAGTAATTGTAGTGTGCAGTACTCTATATATTTAAACCTCAGTAATTGTAGTGTGTACAGTACTCTATATATTTAAACCTCAGTAATTGTAGTGTGTACAGTACTCTATATATTTAAACCTCAGTAATTGTGGTGTGTACAGTACTCTATATATTTAAACCTCAGTAATTGTAGTTTGCAGTACTCTATATATTTAAACATAAGTAATTGTAGTGTGTGCAGTACTCTATATATTTAAACCACAGTAATTGTAGTGTGCAGTACTCTATATATTTAAACCTCAGTAATTGTAGTGTGTACAGTACTCTATATATATAAACCTCAGTAATTGTAGTGTGTACAGTACTCTATATATTTAAACCTCTAATTGTAGTGTGCAGTACTCTATATATTTAAACATAAGTAATTGTAGTGTGTATAGTACTCTATATATTTAAACCTCAGTAATTGTAGTGTGTACAGTACTCTCTATATATATAAAACTCAGTAATTGTAGTGTGTACAGTACTCTATATATTTAAACCTCAGTAATTGTAGCGTGCAGTACTCTATATATTTAAACCTCAGTAATTGTAGTGTGCAGTACTCTATATATTTAAACCTCAGTAATTGTAGTGTGTGCAGTACTCTATATATTTAAACATAAGTAATTGTAGTGTGTGCAGTACTCTATATATTTAGACATAAGTCATTGTAGTGTGCAGTACTCTATATATTTACACCTCAGTAATTGTGCTGTGTGCAGTACTCTATATATTTAAACCTCAGTAATTGTAGTGTGCAGTACTCTATATATTTAAACCTCAGTAATTGTAGTGTGTACAGTACTCTATATATTTAAACCTCAGTAATTGTAGTGTGTGCAGTACTCTATATATTTAAACCTCAGTAATTGTAGTGTGTACAGTACTCTATATATTTAAACCTCAGTAATTGTAGTGTGTACAGTACTCTATATATTTAAACCTCAGTAATTGTAGTGTGCAGTACTCTATATATTTAAACCTCAGTAATTGTAGGGTGTACAGTACTCTATATATATAAACCTCAGTAATTGTGCTGTGTACAGTACTCTATATATTTAAACCTCAGTAATTGTAGTGTGTGCAGTACTCTATATATTTAAACATAAGTCATTGTAGTTTGCAGTACTCTATATATTTAAACATAAGTAATTGTAGTGTGTATAGTACTCTATATATTTAAACCTCAGTAATTGTAGTGTGTACAGTACTCTATATATTTAAACCTCAGTAATTGTAGTGTGTACAGTACTCTATATATTTAAACCTCAGTAATTGTAGTGTGCAGTACTCTATATATTTAAACCTCAGTAATTGTAGTGTGCAGTACTCTATATATTTAAACCTCAGTAATTGTAGTGTGTGCAGTACTCTATATATTTAAACCTCAGTAATTGTAGTGTGCAGTACTCTATATATTTAAACCTCAGTAATTGTAGTGTGTACAGTACTCTATATATTTAAACCTCAGTAATTGTAGTGTGCAGTACTATATATATTTAAACCTCAGTAATTGTAGTGTGTGCAGTACTCTATATTTAAACATAAGTAATTGTAGTGTGTGCAGTACTCTATATGTTTAGACATAAGTCATTGTAGTGTGCAGTACTCTATATATTTAAACCTCAGTAATTGTGCTGTGTACAGTACTCTATATATTTAAACCTCAGTAATTGTAGTGTGCAGTACTCTATATTTTTAAACCTCAGTAATTGTAGTGTGCAGTACTCTATATATTTAAACCTCAGTAATTGTAGTGTGTACAGTACTCTATATATTTAAACCTCAGTAATTGTAGTGTGCAGTACTCTATATATTTAAACATAAGTAATTGTAGTGTGTGCAGTACTCTATATATTTAAACATAAGTAATTGTAGTGTGTGCAGTACTCTATATATATATAAACCTCAGTAATTGTAGTGTGTACAGTACTCTATATATTTAAACCTCAGTAATTGTAGTGTGCAGTACTCTATATATTTAAACCTCAGTAATTGTAGTGTGCAGTACTCTATATATTTAAACCTCAGTAATTGTAGTGTGTACAGTACTCTATATATTTAAACCTCAGTAATTGTAGTGTGTACAGTACTCTATATATTTAAACCTCAGTAATTGTGGTGTGTACAGTACTCTATATATTTAAACCTCAGTAATTGTAGTTTGCAGTACTCTATATATTTAAACATAAGTAATTGTAGTGTGTGCAGTACTCTATATATTTAAACCACAGTAATTGTAGTGTGCAGTACTCTATATATTTAAACCTCAGTAATTGTAGTGTGTACAGTACTCTATATATATAAACCTCAGTAATTGTAGTGTGTACAGTACTCTATATATTTAAACCTCTAATTGTAGTGTGCAGTACTCTATATATTTAAACATAAGTAATTGTAGTGTGTATAGTACTCTATATATTTAAACCTCAGTAATTGTAGTGTGTACAGTACTCTCTATATATATAAAACTCAGTAATTGTAGTGTGTACAGTACTCTATATATTTAAACCTCAGTAATTGTAGCGTGCAGTACTCTATATATTTAAACCTCAGTAATTGTAGTGTGCAGTACTCTATATATTTAAACCTCAGTAATTGTAGTGTGTGCAGTACTCTATATATTTAAACATAAGTAATTGTAGTGTGTGCAGTACTCTATATATTTAGACATAAGTCATTGTAGTGTGCAGTACTCTATATATTTACACCTCAGTAATTGTGCTGTGTGCAGTACTCTATATATTTAAACCTCAGTAATTGTAGTGTGCAGTACTCTATATATTTAAACCTCAGTAATTGTAGTGTGTACAGTACTCTATATATTTAAACCTCAGTAATTGTAGTGTGTGCAGTACTCTATATATTTAAACCTCAGTAATTGTAGTGTGTACAGTACTCTATATATTTAAACCTCAGTAATTGTAGTGTGTACAGTACTCTATATATTTAAACCTCAGTAATTGTAGTGTGCAGTACTCTATATATTTAAACCTCAGTAATTGTAGGGTGTACAGTACTCTATATATATAAACCTCAGTAATTGTGCTGTGTACAGTACTCTATATATTTAAACCTCAGTAATTGTAGTGTGTGCAGTACTCTATATATTTAAACATAAGTCATTGTAGTTTGCAGTACTCTATATATTTAAACATAAGTAATTGTAGTGTGTATAGTACTCTATATATTTAAACCTCAGTAATTGTAGTGTGTACAGTACTCTATATATTTAAACCTCAGTAATTGTAGTGTGTACAGTACTCTATATATTTAAACCTCAGTAATTGTAGTGTGCAGTACTCTATATATTTAAACCTCAGTAATTGTAGTGTGCAGTACTCTATATATTTAAACCTCAGTAATTGTAGTGTGTGCAGTACTCTATATATTTAAACCTCAGTAATTGTAGTGTGCAGTACTCTATATATTTAAACCTCAGTAATTGTAGTGTGTACAGTACTCTATATATTTAAACCTCAGTAATTGTAGTGTGCAGTACTATATATATTTAAACCTCAGTAATTGTAGTGTGTGCAGTACTCTATATTTAAACATAAGTAATTGTAGTGTGTGCAGTACTCTATATGTTTAGACATAAGTCATTGTAGTGTGCAGTACTCTATATATTTAAACCTCAGTAATTGTGCTGTGTACAGTACTCTATATATTTAAACCTCAGTAATTGTAGTGTGCAGTACTCTATATTTTTAAACCTCAGTAATTGTAGTGTGCAGTACTCTATATATTTAAACCTCAGTAATTGTAGTGTGTACAGTACTCTATATATTTAAACCTCAGTAATTGTAGTGTGCAGTACTCTATATATTTAAACATAAGTAATTGTAGTGTGTGCAGTACTCTATATATTTAAACATAAGTAATTGTAGTGTGTGTAGTACTCTATATATTTAAACCTCAGTAATTGTAGTGTGTGCAGTACTCTATATATTTAAACCTCAGTAATTGTAGTGTGTGCAGTACTCTATATATTTAAACCTCAGTAATTGTAGTGTGTACAGTACTCTATATATTTAAACCTCAGTAATTGTAGTGTGCAGTACTCTATATATTTAAACCTCAGTAATTGTAGTGTGTACAGTACTCTATATATATAAACCTCAGTAATTGTAGTGTGTACAGTACTCTATATATTTAAACCTCAGTAATTGTAGTGTGCAGTATTCTATATATTTAAACATAAGTAATTGTAGTGTGTACAGTACTTTATATATTTAAACCTCAGTAATTGTAGTGTGCAGTACTCTATATATTTAAACCTCAGTAATTGTAGTGTGTACAGTACTCTATATATTTAAACCTCAGTAATTGTAGGGTGTACAGTACTCTATATATATAAACCTCAGTAATTGTAGTGTGTACAGTACTCTATATATTTAAACCTCAGTAATTGTAGTGTACAGTACTCTATATATATAAACCTCAGTAATTGTAGTGTGTACAGTACTCTATATATTTAAACCTCAGTAATTGTAGTGTGTGCAGTACTCTATATATTTAAACCTCAGTAATTGTAGTGTGTACAGTACTCTATATATTTAAACCTCAGTAATTGTAGTGTGTACAGTACTCTATATATTTAAACCTCAGTAATTGTAGTGTGCAGTACTCTATATATTTAAACCTCAGTAATTGTAGGGTGTACAGTACTCTATATATATAAACCTCAGTAATTGTGCTGTGTACAGTACTCTATATATTTAAACCTCAGTAATTGTAGTGTGTGCAGTACTCTATATATTTAAACATAAGTAATTGTAGTTTGCAGTACTCTATATATTTAAACATAAGTAATTGTAGTGTGTGCAGTACTCTATATATTTAAACCACAGTAATTGTAGTGTGTACAGTACTCTATATATTTAAACCTCAGTAATTGTAGTGTGTACAGTACTCTATATATTTAAACCTCAGTAATTGTAGTGTGTACAGTACTCTATATATTTAAACCTCTAATTGTAGTGTGCAGTACTCTATATATTTAAACATAAGTAATTGTAGTGTGTATAGTACTCTATATATTTAAACCTCAGTAATTGTAGTGTGTACAGTACTCTCTATATATATAAAACTCAGTAATTGTAGTGTGTACAGTACTCTATATATTTAAACCTCAGTAATTGTAGCGTGCAGTACTCTATATATTTAAACCTCAGTAATTGTAGTGTGCAGTACTCTATATATTTAAACCTCAGTAATTGTAGTGTGTGCAGTACTCTATATATTTAAACATAAGTAATTGTAGTGTGTGCAGTACTCTATATATTTAGACATAAGTCATTGTAGTGTGCAGTACTCTATATATTTACACCTCAGTAATTGTGCTGTGTGCAGTACTCTATATATTTAAACCTCAGTAATTGTAGTGTGCAGTACTCTATATATTTAAACCTCAGTAATTGTAGTGTGTACAGTACTCTATATATTTAAACCTCAGTAATTGTAGTGTGTGCAGTACTCTATATATTTAAACCTCAGTAATTGTAGTGTGTACAGTACTCTATATATTTAAACCTCAGTAATTGTAGTGTGTACAGTACTCTATATATTTAAACCTCAGTAATTGTAGTGTGCAGTACTCTATATATTTAAACCTCAGTAATTGTAGGGTGTACAGTACTCTATATATATAAACCTCAGTAATTGTGCTGTGTACAGTACTCTATATATTTAAACCTCAGTAATTGTAGTGTGTGCAGTACTCTATATATTTAAACATAAGTCATTGTAGTTTGCAGTACTCTATATATTTAAACATAAGTAATTGTAGTGTGTATAGTACTCTATATATTTAAACCTCAGTAATTGTAGTGTGTACAGTACTCTATATATTTAAACCTCAGTAATTGTAGTGTGTACAGTACTCTATATATTTAAACCTCAGTAATTGTAGTGTGCAGTACTCTATATATTTAAACCTCAGTAATTGTAGTGTGCAGTACTCTATATATTTAAACCTCAGTAATTGTAGTGTGTGCAGTACTCTATATATTTAAACCTCAGTAATTGTAGTGTGCAGTACTCTATATATTTAAACCTCAGTAATTGTAGTGTGTACAGTACTCTATATATTTAAACCTCAGTAATTGTAGTGTGCAGTACTATATATATTTAAACCTCAGTAATTGTAGTGTGTGCAGTACTCTATATTTAAACATAAGTAATTGTAGTGTGTGCAGTACTCTATATGTTTAGACATAAGTCATTGTAGTGTGCAGTACTCTATATATTTAAACCTCAGTAATTGTGCTGTGTACAGTACTCTATATATTTAAACCTCAGTAATTGTAGTGTGCAGTACTCTATATTTTTAAACCTCAGTAATTGTAGTGTGCAGTACTCTATATATTTAAACCTCAGTAATTGTAGTGTGTACAGTACTCTATATATTTAAACCTCAGTAATTGTAGTGTGCAGTACTCTATATATTTAAACATAAGTAATTGTAGTGTGTGCAGTACTCTATATATTTAAACATAAGTAATTGTAGTGTGTGTAGTACTCTATATATTTAAACCTCAGTAATTGTAGTGTGTGCAGTACTCTATATATTTAAACCTCAGTAATTGTAGTGTGTGCAGTACTCTATATATTTAAACCTCAGTAATTGTAGTGTGTACAGTACTCTATATATTTAAACCTCAGTAATTGTAGTGTGCAGTACTCTATATATTTAAACCTCAGTAATTGTAGTGTGTACAGTACTCTATATATATAAACCTCAGTAATTGTAGTGTGTACAGTACTCTATATATTTAAACCTCAGTAATTGTAGTGTGCAGTATTCTATATATTTAAACATAAGTAATTGTAGTGTGTACAGTACTTTATATATTTAAACCTCAGTAATTGTAGTGTGCAGTACTCTATATATTTAAACCTCAGTAATTGTAGTGTGTACAGTACTCTATATATTTAAACCTCAGTAATTGTAGGGTGTACAGTACTCTATATATATAAACCTCAGTAATTGTAGTGTGTACAGTACTCTATATATTTAAACCTCAGTAATTGTAGTGTACAGTACTCTATATATATAAACCTCAGTAATTGTAGTGTGTACAGTACTCTATATATTTAAACCTCAGTAATTGTAGTGTGTGCAGTACTCTATATATTTAAACCTCAGTAATTGTAGTGTGTACAGTACTCTATATATTTAAACCTCAGTAATTGTAGTGTGTACAGTACTCTATATATTTAAACCTCAGTAATTGTAGTGTGCAGTACTCTATATATTTAAACCTCAGTAATTGTAGGGTGTACAGTACTCTATATATATAAACCTCAGTAATTGTGCTGTGTACAGTACTCTATATATTTAAACCTCAGTAATTGTAGTGTGTGCAGTACTCTATATATTTAAACATAAGTCATTGTAGTTTGCAGTACTCTATATATTTAAACATAAGTAATTGTAGTGTGTATAGTACTCTATATATTTAAACCTCAGTAATTGTAGTGTGTACAGTACTCTATATATTTAAACCTCAGTAATTGTAGTGTGTACAGTACTCTATATATTTAAACCTCAGTAATTGTAGTGTGCAGTACTCTATATATTTAAACCTCAGTAATTGTAGTGTGCAGTACTCTATATATTTAAACCTCAGTAATTGTAGTGTGTACAGTACTCTATATATTTAAACCTCAGTAATTGTAGTGTGCAGTACTCTATATATTTAAACCTCAGTAATTGTAGTGTGTACAGTACTCTATATATTTAAACCTCAGTAATTGTAGTGTGCAGTACTATATATATTTAAACCTCAGTAATTGTAGTGTGTGCAGTACTCTATATTTAAACATAAGTAATTGTAGTGTGTGCAGTACTCTATATGTTTAGACATAAGTCATTGTAGTGTGCAGTACTCTATATATTTAAACCTCAGTAATTGTGCTGTGTACAGTACTCTATATATTTAAACCTCAGTAATTGTAGTGTGCAGTACTCTATATTTTTAAACCTCAGTAATTGTAGTGTGCAGTACTCTATATATTTAAACCTCAGTAATTGTAGTGTGTACAGTACTCTATATATTTAAACCTCAGTAATTGTAGTGTGCAGTACTCTATATATTTAAACATAAGTAATTGTAGTGTGTGCAGTACTCTATATATTTAAACATAAGTAATTGTAGTGTGTGCAGTACTCTATATATTTAAACCTCAGTAATTGTAGTGTGTGCAGTACTCTATATATTTAAACCTCAGTAATTGTAGTGTGTGCAGTACTCTATATATTTAAACCTCAGTAATTGTAGTGTGTACAGTACTCTATATATTTAAACCTCAGTAATTGTAGTGTGCAGTACTCTATATATTTAAACCTCAGTAATTGTAGTGTGTACAGTACTCTATATATATAAACCTCAGTAATTGTAGTGTGTACAGTACTCTATATATTTAAACCTCAGTAATTGTAGTGTGCAGTATTCTATATATTTAAACATAAGTAATTGTAGTGTGTACAGTACTCTATATATTTAAACCTCAGTAATTGTAGTGTGCAGTACTCTATATATTTAAACCTCAGTAATTGTAGTGTGTACAGTACTCTATATATTTAAACCTCAGTAATTGTAGGGTGTACAGTACTCTATATATATAAACCTCAGTAATTGTAGTGTGTACAGTACTCTATATATTTAAACCTCAGTAATTGTAGTGTACAGTACTCTATATATATAAACCTCAGTAATTGTAGTGTGTACAGTACTCTATATATTTAAACCTCAGTAATTGTAGTGTGTACAGTACTCTATATATTTAAACATAAGTCATTGTAGTGTGCAGTACTCTATATATATAAACCTCAGTAATTGTAGTGTGCAGTACTCTATATATTTAAACCTCAGTAATTGTAGTGTGCAGTACTCTATATATTTAAACCTCAGTAATTGTAGTGTGTACAGTACTCTATATATTTAAACCTCAGTAATTGTAGTGTGCAGTACTCTATATATTTAAACCTCAGTAATTGTAGTGTGTACAGTACTCTATATATTTAAACCTCAGTAATTGTAGTGTGCAGTACTATATATATTTAAACCTCAGTAATTGTAGTGTGTGCAGTACTCTATATTTAAACATAAGTAATTGTAGTGTGTGCAGTACTCTATATGTTTAGACATAAGTCATTGTAGTGTGCAGTACTCTATATATTTAAACCTCAGTAATTGTGCTGTGTACAGTACTCTATATATTTAAACCTCAGTAATTGTAGTGTGCAGTACTCTATATTTTTAAACCTCAGTAATTGTAGTGTGCAGTACTCTATATATTTAAACCTCAGTAATTGTAGTGTGTACAGTACTCTATATATTTAAACCTCAGTAATTGTAGTGTGCAGTACTCTATATATTTAAACATAAGTAATTGTAGTGTGTGCAGTACTCTATATATTTAAACATAAGTAATTGTAGTGTGTGCAGTACTCTATATATTTAAACCTCAGTAATTGTAGTGTGTGCAGTACTCTATATATTTAAACCTCAGTAATTGTAGTGTGTGCAGTACTCTATATATTTAAACCTCAGTAATTGTAGTGTGTACAGTACTCTATATATTTAAACCTCAGTAATTGTAGTGTGCAGTACTCTATATATTTAAACCTCAGTAATTGTAGTGTGTACAGTACTCTATATATATAAACCTCAGTAATTGTAGTGTGTACAGTACTCTATATATTTAAACCTCAGTAATTGTAGTGTGCAGTATTCTATATATTTAAACATAAGTAATTGTAGTGTGTACAGTACTCTATATATTTAAACCTCAGTAATTGTAGTGTGCAGTACTCTATATATTTAAACCTCAGTAATTGTAGTGTGTACAGTACTCTATATATTTAAACCTCAGTAATTGTAGGGTGTACAGTACTCTATATATATAAACCTCAGTAATTGTAGTGTGTACAGTACTCTATATATTTAAACCTCAGTAATTGTAGTGTACAGTACTCTATATATATAAACCTCAGTAATTGTAGTGTGTACAGTACTCTATATATTTAAACCTCAGTAATTGTAGTGTGTACAGTACTCTATATATTTAAACATAAGTCATTGTAGTGTGCAGTACTCTATATATATAAACCTCAGTAATTGTAGTGTGTGCAGTACTCTATATATTTAAACCTCAGTAATTGTAGTGTGCAGTACTCTATATATTTATACCTCAGTAATTGTAGTGTGCAGTACTCTATATATTTAAACCTCAGTAATTGTAGTGTGCAGTACTCTATATATTTAAACATAAGTCATTGTAGTGTGCAGTACTCTATATATTTAAACCTCAGTAATTGTAGTGTGCAGTACTCTATATATTTAAACTTCAGTAATTGTAGTGTGCAGTACTCTATATATTTATACCTCAGTAATTGTAGTGTGCAGTACTCTATATATTTAAACCTCAGTAATTGTAGTGTGTATATTTTGTACCAATTGAGAACGTTGGTCTGAATTCTAAAGCTCTCTCTCTCTCTCTCTCTCTCTCTCTCTCTCTCTCTCTCTCTCTCTCTCTCTCTCTCTCTCTCTCTCTCTCTCTCTCTCTCTCTCTCTCTCTCTCTCTCTCTCTCTCTCTCTCTCTCTCTCTCTCTCTCTCAGGGATCTCTCTCTCAGTGACCTCTCTCTCAGGGATCTCTCTCTCTCTCTCTCTCTCTCTCTCTCTCTCTCTCTCTCTCTCTCTCTCTCTCTCTCTCAGGGCTCTCTGCTGCTAATATCGTTTTGTAAAAAAGCAATGACTTGCTGCAGAGTGGGAGTAGCTATGCAGAGGCTGTGTGTGTGTGTGTGTGTGTGTGTGTGTGTGTGTGTGTGTGTGTGTGTGTGTGTGTGTGTGTGTGTGTACACACACAGCGCTGGCTGTATCTAGGGATAACAGCTTTGGTTGGGGGGAGAGGTTTGGGGAATTTTAAGAAGGGTGTGTGTGTGTGCAAGAACTGGTTATTCAGTTCTCTGTCTGAGCTCCACACGAGGAGGACCTCACATTCAGTGTCTTCCTTCCCAGCGTCGTGTTAACACAGAATACAGCGTTTTTCACTCAGAAAAAAATTAGAAAAGCATCTTCTCTCTGGTACTTTTTGCAGTGTAGCCTACTTTTCTCTGGTACTTTTTGCAGTGTAGTCTACTTTTCTCTGGTACTTTTTGCAGTGTAGCCTACTTTTCTCTGGTACTTTTTGCAGTGTAGTCTACTTTTCTCTGGTACTTTTTGCAGTGTAGTCTACTTTTCTCTGGTACTTTTTGCAGTGTAGCCTACTTTTCTCTGGTACTTTTTGCAGTGTAGTCTACTTTTCTCTGGTACTTTTTGCAGTGTAGCCTACTTTTCTCTGGTACTTTTTGCAGTGTAGTCTACTTTTCTCTGGTACTTTTTGCAGTGTAGCCTACTTTTCTCTGGTACTTTTTGCAGTGTAGTCTACTTCTCTCTGGTACTTTTTGCAGTGTAGTCTACTTTTCTCTGGTACTTTTTGCAGTGTAGCCTACTTTTTTCTGGTAAAATGCCAGATTAACTTCAAGCAAAACATTAGGCAATGTAGATGGCTACATTCTTCTATGTTAAACATTATAAATATAATGACCAAGCATTGTTTTGGCTAAAAATACCTTGCTTTTTCATTGTAAGCTCATTTACTTGTGTGGCTGCCAGCAAATAGAGTTGCACTAATGTATCTTCTGTGAAGGAAAACTATAGTTGCACGTCCCTGATCACTCTGTTGAAGCAAAAAAACACTTGACTTTTAATATAAAACGCAGGTGAAATGGTTCATAGTTTGCATTTTTTGAAAAATGCAGATTTGTGAACTCTGTGACCTTTGCTTCCTTGTGTTGCTAAATGTCTCTCTAGTCCTGACTCCTGTCTATGTATGTGACCTCTCAATGAGGTAAGACTACAGAGCACAGCCTTAGGGGGTTAATCCCCTCCCCCTGCTTCAGGGTCCTGTGGGATGGGGATGGAATTTCTCTTGCTCTCTCTCTGGGACACTGAGCAGGGCCCTCGGGCAGGTAGGTAGGCAGGCCTGGGGCCGGGCCCTCGGGCAGGTAGGTAGGCAGGCCTGTGGCCGGGCCCTCGGGCAGGTAGGTAGGCAGGCAGGCCTGGGGCCGGGCCCTCGGGCAGGTAGGTAGGCAGGCCTGGGGCCGGGCCCTTGGGCAGGTAGGTAGGTAGGCAGGCAGGCCTGGGGCCGGGCCCTGCGCAGAATGTTACAATGACTGCTTTCCCTGAGCTGCCTCTCTCTTTCTTCCTGCCTCCTCTCAGCTTCCCTGCCTGCCTCCTCTCAGCTTCCCTGCCTGCCTCCTCTCAGCTTCCCTGCCTGTCTCCTCTCAGCTTCCCTGCCTGTCTCCTCTCAGCTTCCCTGCCTGTCTCCTCTCAGCTTCCCTGCCTGCCTCCTCTCAGCTTCCCTGCCTGCCTCCTCTCAGCTTCCCTGCCTGCCTCCTCTCAGCTTCCCTGCCTGCCTCCTCTCAGCTTCCCTGCCTGCCTCCCGTTAGCCCTGCTGTCAGATGACTGGTCCTGTGATGCGTGTTCTGTGCCCAGAGTGGGGGGAGGTCAGCTGATCCTGACATGGCTCTTTAACCAAGAATGCCCCCTCGCTTTTTGATCTAGCCCCCAATCCGAGCGTTTTTCTTTTACTATAGACTTGCGCCCCCTGGGTTGCTCACAGAAAGGGACACACACATACAAACTCTCGTAATGACCAGCGCTATGGAGTAGGATTACGCAGACACACTCCCCACCTCTCCTGTTGCTCACACATGGGTGCACCCATAGACACACACACTTTTTCTCTTACACACACACACACACACACACACACACACACACACACACACACACACACACACACACACACACACACACACACACACACACACACACACACACACACATGCATGCTCACAATGACATGTTCATGTGTTGGGTCACGGCATTCACAGCTCTTTGCTGAGGGGTGGAGACGAGGGTCCCTGAATCATCGTCCTCCTGTCGGTCTCTCTGGGGGGCCTCCATCAGGTCACGGTCCAAAAATAGCACTGGGCGCCGTTTCAACTTGAAAACCGCCGGCTTCGGGGCCGCAGCCTCTCTGCCTGCCACAGAGTGAGAGTTCTGTGGGAATACTTGGCCACCTTCCAGGGAGTGTTTTTTTTCCCTCCCTCCCTCCCTCCTCCGTGACGGCCAGATGAGCTAGCTAGCTGTTAGAGGAGACAAGCACATGGGATCCACGTGATTACAGACAGTGTGTGTAAACAACTCAACTTCCTGTTCAAACACAATCACCTCACCTCTCCTGCCAATATCATGAGCACATCATGGGTTAGAGCCTTGATTCTCAACTGGGAAGATGTTTTAGCTCCATGTGTTTTGAGTAGCCAGACAAACGATTGTGTTTCTGCTGAGGTGGATCACACAGCCTCTCTAAAGTGATCTGGTGGGACTGTTGGAGGGTTGTTGCAGGGTTGTAGCAGGGTTGTAGCGGGGTTGTAGCGGGGTTGTTGCAGGGTTGTAGCGGGGTTGTAGCAGGGTTGTAGCAGGGTTGTAGCGGGGTTGTAGCGGGGTTGTAGCAGGGTTGTAGCAGGGTTGTAGGATGGTTGTAGCGGGGTTGTTGCAGGGTTGTTGCAGGGTTGTAGCTGGGTTGTAGGATGGTTGTAGCGGGGTTGTTGCAGGGTTGTAGCTGGGTTGTTGCGGGGTTGTAGCGGGGTTGTAGCGGGGTTGTAGCGGGGTTGTAGCAGGGTTGTAGCTGGGTTGTTGCAGGGTTGTAGCTGGGTTGTTGCAGGGTTGTAGCTGGGTTGTTGCGGGGTTGTAGCGGGGTTGTAGCGGGGTTGTAGCGGGGTTGTAGCGGGGTTGTAGCGGGGTTGTTGCGGGGTTGTAGCGGGGTTGTAGCGGGGTTGTTGCGGGGTTGTTGCGGGGTTGTAGCGGGGTTGTAGCGGGGTTGTAGCGGGGTTGTTGCGGGGTTGTAGCGGGGTTGTTGCGGGGTTGTAGCGGGGTTGTAGCGGGGTTGTTGCGGGGTTGTAGCGGGGTTGTAGCGGGGTTGTAGCGGGGTTGTTGCAGGGTTGTAGCTGGGTTGTAGCGGGGTTGTTGCGGGGTTGTAGCGGGGTTGTAGCGGGGTTGTAGCGGGGTTGTAGCTGGGTTGTTGCGGGGTTGTAGCGGGGTTGTTGCGGGGTTGTAGCGGGGTTGTAGCGGGGTTGTTGCGGGGTTGTAGCTGGGTTGTTGCGGGGTTGTAGCGGGGTTGTAGCGGGGTTGTTGCGGGGTTGTAGCTGGGTTGTTGCGGGGTTGTAGCGGGGTTGTTGCGGGGTTGTAGCGGGGTTGTAGCGGGGTTGTTGCAGGGTTGTAGCGGGGTTGTTGCGGGGTTGTAGCGGGGTTGTTGCGGGGTTGTAGCGGGGTTGTTGCAGGGTTGTAGAAGGGTTGTTGCAGGGTTGAAGTAGGCTACCTGGTCTGCTGTGCTCAAATGTAGGAAAATGCCCATTTGGGGATTTCTGGTTGTCTTATCTCACCACATCCACCACTAATAATCTGAGCTTCAGTCTTTTTTTGATTCACCTCACACAGTACATCAAGGAAGTCTGGTTTTTAAACATATATTGCGAATGATAGCCTAATACTTCCTCACAGTAGGCCTATTTGAGAAATCTTTCCAACAATCTCCCCCTTGGTAATATCCAAGCCTCGGTGTGAAAGAGCAAAATAACATTGTATCAATATCAACATCATAAAATACCTTTCGCAAAAACAACTGTCTCTCCCGAGCTCACTGGTGCTGGAAACTCTGAGATAGGGTAGTTGATACTATATTGCAAATTCCCTAGAGAGGAGCCGGGTGATTTGATACAATGTTGCACTTCACTAGTGATAGCTCAAGTCAGAAAGGCAGACCTGCTGAGGAGAGGGGTGCATTTGTTTGAGAGAACCAGCATTTTCGTCAGTATATTTTCGATTTTTCTGTTGTTGTCGGCTTTATGTATTTTGACTTAGTTGACAATGGAAGTTCTAGGTCAACGTCTGCATTGGCCGTCTGTTCCATGTTCTCATTTAGACTATTGAGGCGTCAATGATCACGGTGTATCAATGTGTCCATATGGCAGCGGCTGGTGCTCTCGCATACATTTTTACAATTTTGAATACGCACAAAAGCCAACATTTACCGGCTAACGGAATCTCTGGTCTGTTGTCTTCTTTGCTGGACTCTGGTCATCTGGATCCTCTCTGTAGACTTTGGACAGATGAGATTACTTTTGCTGCCCAACCCTCAGTAGCCAAGTGAACATTAACACTGTGCATAACCAAAACCATATGTTCCAAATAAATCCTGTTTCTCCAGTCATACTTCCTAGTGTTCTATTTCATTCTGTGGTTCTAATTCTCTCCTCTCTCTTGTTCCAGGACCTCTCTGGTTCCATAGATGACTTGCCGACGGGTACGGAGGGGGCTCTGAGTCCGGGCGTCAGCACGTCGGGGGTGTCCAGTAGCCAGGGGGAACAGAGTAACCCCGCCCAGTCACCCTTCTCACCCCACACCTCGCCCCACTTGCCTGACATCCGCGGGCCCTCCCCCTCCCCCGTGGGCTCCCCTGCCAGCGTCACCCCCTCGCGCTCCGGACCCCTGTCACCTGCTGCCGTGCCAGGTGGGTACAGAGAGAATAGAGCTACACACACACTTATGATAGAGCCACTGGTTTCCAGAGAGAAGCAGTAATCTACCACATAGTACACTTCCAGCTTCCTAAAGTAAACCACAGCGTTTGTCGTAAACCACAGCGTTTGTCGTAAACTACAGCGTTTGTCGTAAACCACAGCTTTTGTCGTAAACTACAGAGTTTGTCGTAAACCACAGCTTTTGTCGTAAACCACAGCTTTTGTCGTAAACCACAGCTTTTGTCGTAAACTACAGCGTTTGTCGTAAACCACAGCGTTTGTCGTAAACCACAGCTTTTGTCGTAAACTACAGCGTTTGTCGTAAACCACAGCTTTTGTCGTAAACCACAGCGTTTGTCGTAAACCACAGCGTTTGTCGTAAACCACAGCGTTTGTCGTAAACCACAGCGTTTGTCGTAAACCACAGCGTTTGTCGTAAACCACAGCGTTTGTCGTAAACCACAGCGTTTGTTGTACGAAACAGAAGCATGGTCTGTTTTTTATGATGCCCAGCGTGTCTGAATCTCTCTGATGTCATCACGCAGGTAACCAGATGCCTCCCCGGCCGCCCAGCGTCCATTCAGACGGCATTCTCCACACATCCATGGGCCAGTCAGCCATGGGCCAGTCAGCCATGGGCCAGGACAGGGGTGAGTATGAAAAGATATAGGTCGTGTTTGAGATCGACTACCCTGACTGCAGCCTGAACGATCTACAAATCACCTTGCTTTCTTATGGTTTGTTTGGATAAGGACTGAATGACATTCAACACCCGACGTTGATAGGGTTTTAGGAAATGGAACTACGCTTCTTTGGCTACTGTGTGAAAATGGAACTATACTTCTATGGCTGCTGTGTGTAAATGGAACTATACTTCTATGGCTGCTGTGTGGAAATGGAACTATACTTCTATGGCTGCTGTGTGGAAATGGAACTATACTTCTATGGCTGCTGTGTGGAAATGGAACTATACTTCTATGGCTGCTGTGTGGAAATGGAACTATACTTCTCTGGCTGCTGTGTGGAAATGGAACTATACTTCTATGGCTGCTGTGTGGAAATGGAACTATACTTCTATGGCTGCTGTGTGGAAATGGAACTATACTTCTATGGCTGCTGTGTGGAAATGGAACTATACTTCTATGGCTGCTGTGTGGAAATGGAACTATACTTCTATGGCTGCTGTGTGGAAATGGAACTACACTTCTATGGCTGCTGTGTGGAAATGGAACTATACTTCTATGGCTGCTGTGTGGAAATGGAACTATACTTCTATGGCTGCTGTGTGGAAATGGAACTATACTTCTCTGGCTGCTGTGTGGAAATGGAACTATACTTCTATGGCTGCTGTGTGGAAATGGAACTATACTTCTATGGCTGCTGTGTGGAAATGGAACTATACTTCTATGGCTGCTGTGTGGAAATGGAACTATACTTCTCTGGCTGCTGTGTGGAAATGGAACTACATTTCTATGGCTGCTGTGTGGAAATGGAACTATACTTCTATGGCTGCTGTGTGGAAATGGAACTATACTTCTATGGCTGCTGTGTGGAAATGGAACTATACTTCTATGGCTGCTGTGTGGAAATGGAACTATACTTCTATGGCTGCTGTGTGGAAATGGAAGAGTATAGCTAACATTTTCCTCTCCATCTCTCCCTCTCTGTCTTTTGTAGTGTACCTGCGTAACCCCCAGATGCCTCCCTACGGGTCGCCACAGCAACCTGGCTCCGCCTTATCCCCTCGCCAGTCATCGGGAGGCCAGATGCATCCTGGGATGGGGCCGTACCCTCAGAACAACTCCATGGGGAACTACGGCCCTCAGGGTGGACAGTACGGACCACAAGGTGAAGCCCCGTACACAGCTTGTACACAATGAAGTCATTAAGTTGGTTCTGTTCCGCTTAACGATGATCGGCCAAAAGATTTCAGGTCTCTCTTGAAAAGGAGACTAACCTGGTTAAAAGGAGACTAACCTGGTTAAAAGGAGACTAACCTGGTTAAAAGGAGACTAACCTGGTTAAAAGGAGACTAACCTGGTTAAAAGGAGACTAACCTGGTTAAAAGGAGACTAACCTGGTTAAGTAAATGTTAAAGATGCACTATGCAGAAACCGCTCCGCCATTTCCTGGTTGTTAAAATTCTAATAGTTTGCTTAATTGCAGTTTGTGACAAAACCAGCAAGTTTAGTGCAGACAATAATTGTACCATAACCAAAAATATTGTATTGTCAGCTGTTTGAAGCTGGTGTACAAAGCCCAAAGTAAAAGATGCAAAAATGAAACTTAAGAACAGGAAGCATAGAACAGATCTACCGTTTCTAAGACTTGCTTTCAATGGGATTTTGGTCGCCCCCCCCCCAAAGTTACATATTGCAGAGCTTTAAGAAGAAAAGGTCTCGTCTATGTAGACCTCATACAAACAGATGGCAGCTATGCATCGTTTTTTGGCGCTCCGTGTGAGTAAAACCCCTGAAGAAGGCTGCATGCTGAAACACCTTTGTTTTAAAGGGATACTTCAGGATTTTGGCAATGAAGCTCTTTATCTACTTCCCCAGAGTCGGATGAACTAGTGGATTCCATTTTTATGTCTGCGTGCAGTTTGAAGGAAGTTGCTAACTAGCGTTAGCGGAATAGATAGACCGTAGACTTCCAGTCATTGCAGTAACGCTAGTTAGCATTGGGTCGCTGAACTACCTCTAACTTCCTTCATACTGGATGCAGAGACATCAACATGGTATCCACTAGTTCATCTGACTCTGGGTCAGTAGATAAAGGGCTTCCTTGCCAAAATCCCAAAGTATCCCTTTAACAATGTCCTCCAAGAGCTGCTGAATAATTCTCTCCCAGCTTAGTGAAAGGAGTGGGGGAGGAAGAGAAGGGGAAGTGAACGCGTCAACAGGGAGCATATGATCCTCCTGAAGATCGGTAGTAGGAGCCACGTGCTTCCTTTCCTGCTTTAAAGGGCTATTGCTGTAACATACACACAGGGCTCGTCCTGATTTGTAAAGCTATTGATTGTCCTCTCTAGTAGCCTAGTATTGCTATCTGGACCGCTAAAAAAAGATCAGAACATTCAAATCTTTCAAAAGATTTTTCAATTGTCATCCTACAGTCGTCACAGCGTTTCTGAGGTAGCCTAGACACAGAGAACCTTTAGAAGCTGCATCCCTCAGAGGGCTTTCTTCACGGTCTTTGAAAAGTATGGAGAAGGATTACTCATCGAATCGGACTCTAGTCCAGCATCTACACCCTGTTTCATCAGCTAGCCTGTCAGAAGAGAGACCGAGAGAGAGGCGTTATCTGTGGAGTTAAATGTAGACGTGGACCACGGAAACTCCCAGCCAGGTTTCTATATGCCGGAGGCTAGACGCTTGCTGAGGCAGGCTAGGTCTAGATTCACCACAGGCTACATAGAACAGGCCTAAAGCTTCACCACAGGTATCCATCTATTTGCTTGAATAAAAGCCTCCTTTCTAAACTCAAATATTAGGCCTATCTGTTAAGTCCTTTTCCTGATTTTGGTTCAGTCAACGCCCCGTTTAGGATTTGGACTCTTGCTGTGTAAGTGTAAGACCTGGGTTGTATTCAGTAAAAATTCAACGTTTTGAAACCTAGTGACACAGGGAGGTACTACATTGACTTGTCCAATAATAAAACCCATTACGGTGTGCCCTTCTGAACAGTCCCCTGATGTCTCTCTGTCTCTCTCCCCACCCTCCAGGTTACCCCAGACAGCCCGGCTACAGTGGCATGCCCAACGCCAACTACCCTGGTGGTCCGGGGGGCATGAACCCTATGCCAGGCCAGGCTGGTGGGGCGCCATATGCAGGCATGCCCCCTGGCAGGATGGGTCCGGGTCAGATGGGTGCCCGCCCCTACGGCCCCGGGATGGGCCCCAACATGGGCCCCGGCATACCTCCACAGGTGACCTCTGGGATGTGCCCCCCTCCAGGCATGAACAGGAAGGGCCCCGGGGGCCCTCCGGATGCAGCCTCTGCCATGCACCACGGAGCCAACTCCATACACAACAGGTAGGCTGCCTGGTCTGCACTAAACGACACTTCCTTACTGCTTTAGGAGACAGGTCAGCGTCGAGTGCCGTTCAATATTACATGGTTCATCTCTTTGTTGGAAATTGTGTGTTTGTGTGACCCTGAAAAACCCATTGTTTGATTCTTCCCACTCCCAGGCTCTGCTGTGTGAGAGGAGAGGTCAGGTGTGAGCCAGCCAGCCATCTAAGATGTAGACGACCTAGGGGAACACAGGGACAGAGAGGAAAGAGAGGTGGCTTATGAGAACAGTGATCCAGGCAGTGTGTCACACAGTTGTTCAGTCAGGAAGTCAGCTGAGTCTCCAAGCAGAGAAACAGCGCCACAGAGAGAAAGACATTAGCCACAGAGCTCCAGAGACAGACAGACATGTAAAGACAGGCCGGAAACAGACGTGTACATCACGAGGTAAGACCGGGCCCTGTTCAGTAGGGAGTAAAACATTTTGAAACGGAAAGAAAACAAATACAGCGTTTTGCTACGGTGTGCCCTACTGAGTGCAACCCAAGTGTTCACTGAGGATGTTGAGAAGGAAGAAAGGAGAGGAGACAACTAGGCATTTTAGGCAGAAGTGGGCCTCTAAGAAAAGGGAGGGATGAGAAATACAGTAAGCAAGCCTCTTATCTTCAACACAATCTTTTCAGGAAATGGAAAAAGCTGCCATATTTCTCCATTGACGAACATACAGTTATGAAACTTCAGAAGCTATTTTGAATACATTTTCATCTGACAGCAACGATTTTCTTCCGTATATATGTTTTGAATATTGCCATGTTCTTTTTTAACTGTCATGTATCGGAACTAGTGGTGCAACGGATCACAAAAGTCACGGTTCGGATCACTGTTTTGAGTCACGGATCGGATCATTTTTCAGATCACATTAAAAAAAGGGAGACAAATATAACTTTTCTTTCCATTTATTACTTAAATACTTCAAGCAAGGAACTTTTCAATGTTTAAATAAAATCTTCAGATATAATACTCAGTTGTTAAATTAAAGTGCAATATGAGGCTTGATATCTTCTTCCTTTGAACAATAGTGAACGTAAAAATAGCCCGTGTGCACGTCATCAAACAAAAGAACAAAAAGAAAAACAAAGCAGACCTGAGCTTATAACTTCACATTCTTTTTCTGAAAGATGATGATGTCTACATTGTCTGGGGAGAGGATAGACCTCCTTTGCAGTCACTATGTCCCCTGCTGTGGAGAACACCCTCTCTCTAGGAACTGAAGTGCCAGGCACAGCCAGGTAGCATCTTGCCATCATGGCAATGTTTTCCACCATCCACTGGAACGCCGCTTGCTGCCTTGTAGGATGCCACCTCCTCTTCGATGGTGTTGGCAAACGTCTTGCCTGTGTCCTTGCTCGCAAAGTTCTCCCTGAAAAGCTCCTTCATGGCTGAAATATTTTGTGGAGGAGGTGCCTCTGAGTCTGCTCCTGTCGGCTCTGTGGCTTGACCCTGCAGAAAAAAGGACTTGATCTATTAAACCAATTCATCATTTGGTTTATTTCATAGAACTGTAATTGTGCCAATAACATTTAATAAAAGCCATTATTATTCCAAATAAAAAATGGCTGATTCTAATAGCAATAGCATAGACTAAGATTAGCCTGCAGTATATTTATTATTGAAGTAATTCACTCATCATTTATTACCTCCTCAGTGGCCACAATGTCAGTGGTGAGATCACTGTATGTCCTCCGGTGTAGGGCAGGGTCTAGGTGAGACAGGGTCTAGGTGAGACAGGGTCGAGGAGGTGAGACAGGGTCGAGGAGGTGAGACAGGGTCGAGGAGGTGAGACAGGGTCGAGGAGGTGAGACAGGGTCGAGGAGGTGAGACAGGGTCTAGGTGAGGCAGGGTCTAGGTGAGACAGGGTCTAGGAGGTGAGACAGGGTCGAGGAGGTAAGACAGGGTCTCACCCTGGAGGTCCACTCCTCTGTGGTGTAGTGAGCAGTCACAGTCACGTAGCTTTCTGTTACCCTGGAGGTCCACCCGTCTGTGGTGTAGTGAACAGTCACGTAGCTTTCTGTTACCCTGGAGGACCACCCGTCTGTGGTGAAGGCAATAGAGGGTGACTTGGATAATTCATTGACAATTTTGATATTTTCCTGTTCATAAAGATCTGGCATGATCTTCATACTGAAGTGGGTGCGCCAGGGGATTTCCTAGCGTGGCTCAAGCACTTTCACCATATTTTTAAACCCTTTGTTTTCCACAACAGAGTACGGCCTCATGTCTGCAGTGATAAACATCCCAGTAGATTTAGTGATGGCTTTAGTCCGGTCTGATTCTGCAGCAAAGGGCTTAAATGCCGCGGTGAGAAGTTTGTCTCTTGGCTGAGTTGGCTCCCGTCACTGACACACCAGGGTGATGACGATTTAAATGTGTGGCCGTGCTCCATGTATTTCCATGATCATACGGATTTCTTGTGGCACAATGCCTACACACTGTAATGGTGTTGTCTTCCGTCATCGTATTTGACAGGGAAGCCAAAATGCAATTGATTCGCGGTCCACATGCGTGCCGAACCGTGGGGGGTGATCCGTACGGTCCGTTACACCACTAATCGTAACCATTGTGAATGGTTTTATGTTGTCGTCTCCCCCTCCCACCTTTCCAGGCCTCCAGGTTACCCCCCCAATATGCCCCAGGGGATGATGGGAGCAGGGCCTCCGTATGGCCCTGGGCCGGGGGCCATCAACAGCATGCAAGGTATGATGAACCAGGGAGGACCCTACGGAGGAGGGCCGATGGGAGGGAACATGGCCAACAACACACCTGGTGAGTCTGGACAAGATATCCAGTCTGTGGTTGCGTCTGGAAATGTTTTTAATCACCCAACTCAAGTGGACAAAAGATTGCTATTGGCATATCATCTGACGTGATATTTGATATTGTATAAAATTGTCAATGAATCGGATTGAAACGTTACCCCTCCGATTTGTTCTCCATCTGCCAGGCATGGCTCCTAGCCCTGAGTTTGGCATCGATGTCAAACTGAGCCCAGCACAGAAGATGAACAACAAGGTGGACGGCACGCCCAAACCTGAAACCAAGAAGGTAAAGAAGGTTTGTGGTCACTGACTTGTGGTACTGAATGATACAGTCAGAATGAGAGAGCTGCATGGTTGTGTTTGTGCATAGAAATAGAATCCCTAGAACGGCCAAAGCCCCTCTGACCGAACCTCATGGGTACACTCAATGTGGCTGACCTGGCATTGTGATTGGGACTCTACTTCTATGAGGTAGTGAGTGGAAGTAAGTTGAAGTCAATGGTGAATGTCAAGCCAAATCCTCACCTCTTCCTCCCCCAATTCCCATCTTTCAGAAGTCAAACTCTTCGACGACGACCAATGAGAAGATAACTCGTCTGTATGAGCTGGGTCCGGAGCTGGAGAGGAGGACGTGGGTAGACCGGTACCTGGCGTTCGCTGAGGATAAGGCCATGGGCATGACCAACCTTCCCGCCGTGGGACGAAAACCTCTAGACCTCTTCAGACTTTACGTCTCGGTCAAAGAGATCGGAGGCCTCACACAGGTCAGTGGTTCCTGTGTTGTAGTATTTGCGTTTAGTGTGTGTCTATTTATCTCTCTGTTTTAGTACACCGACATGTCATTATTTGCCTGATAATCTTGTGTTATTGTCATTTCATTTCTCTACAGCAGTGTAGAGTTGTTCTATGCCAGAACACGACATATTTAGCTAGTCTGGACTGTCTGGGAGCTGTGGTGTTGTAAGCTCTCCTCGTTGCTTCCGCCCACCAGGTGAACAAGAATAAGAAGTGGAGGGAGTTGTCCACCAACCTGAACGTGGGCACGTCCAGCAGCGCCGCCAGCTCCCTGAAGAAGCAGTACATCCAGTGTCTGTACGCCTTCGAGTGCAAGATCGAACGTGGCGAGGACCCGCCCCCGGATCTCTTCACTGACGCCAAAAAGACCACCCAGCCCAAGATCCAGCCCCCCAGCCCAGGTCAGTGTCTGTCTGTCTGTCTGTCACCCCCCCAGCCCAGGACAGTGTCTGTCTGTCTGTCATCCCCCCCAGCACAGGTCAGTGTCTGTCTGTCTGTCTGTCAGCCCCCCAGCCCAGGTCACTGTCTGTCTGTCTGTCTGTCTGTCACCCCCCCCCCCTCCCCCAGATCAGTGTCTGTCTGTCGGTCAGCCCCCCCAGCCCAGGTCAGTGTTGTGTCTGTCTGTCAGCCCCCCAGCCCAGGTCAGTGTTGTGTCGGTCTGTCTGTCAGCGTTGTGTCTGTCTGTCAGCCCCCCAGCCCAGGTCAGTGTTGTGTCGGTCTGTCTGTCAGCCCCCCAGCCCAGGTCAGTGTTGTGTCTGTCTGTCTGTCTGTCAGCCTCCCAGCCCAGGTCAGTGTTGTGTCGGTCTGTCTGTCAGCCCCCCCAGCCCAGGTCAGTGTTGTGTCGGTCGGTCTGTCTGTCTGTCTGTCAGCCTCCCAGCCCAGGTCAGTGTTGTGTCGGTCTGTCTGTCAGCCCCCCCAGCCCAGGTCAATGTTGTGTCGGTCTGTCTGTCAGCCCCCCCAGCCCAGGTCAGTGTTGTGTCTGTCTGTCAGCCCCCCCAGCCCAGGTCAGTGCTGTGTCTGTCTGTCTGTCAGCCTCCCAGCCCAGGTCAGTGTTGTGTCTGTCTGTCTGTCTGTCAGCCTCCCAGCCCAGGTCAGTGTTGTGTCTGTCTGTCTGTCAGCCTCCCAGCCCAGGTCAGTGTTGTGTCTGTCTGTCTGTCTGTCAGCCTCCCAGCCCAGGTCAGTGTTGTGTCTGTCTGTCTGTCTGTCAGCCTCCCAGCCCAGGTCAGTGTTGTGTCTGTCTGTCTGTCTGTCTGTCTGTCTGTCTGTCTGTCTGTCTGTCTCTCTGTCTGTCTGTCTGTCTGTCTGTCTGTCTGTCAGCCTCCCAGCCCAGGTCAGTGTTGTGTCTGTCTGTCAGTCAGCCTCCCAGCCCAGGTCAGTGTTGTGTCTGTCTGTCTGTCTGTCTGTCAGCCTCCCAGCCCAGGTCAGTGTTCTGTCTGTCTGTCTGTCTGTGTGTCAGCCCCCCAGCCCAGATGTGTGTGTCCTTAGTATTTGACTTTGTGTGTGTGTCTGTCTGTCAGCCCCCTAGTCCATGTCAGATTCTCAAACTAGTAGTTCACATCCCCTCCCATACCGACTCTGTTCAGTTTGAGTTATACATAGCCACGCTGATTTAAATGGAATGAGTGAAAGAGTGTTTGGTTTCTCCAGTCTCTTGAGGTTCTTGTGGTTACTGTGCTGTTTATCATATCCAGTGCATTCGGAAAGTATTCAGACCCCTTGACCTTTTCCACACTTTGTTACGTTACAGCCTTATTCTAAAATGGATTGTTTTAAAAATCCCCTCAATCTAAACACAATACCTCATAATGACAATAACAACAAAGTACAAAAAAACTATAAAAACAGCCTAAATGTTTACTTAATTTTTTATCACATTTACTTAAGTATTCAGACCCTTTACTCAGTACTTTGTTGAAACACCTTTGGCAGCGATTACAGCCTCGAGTCTTCTTGGGTATGACACTACAAGCTTGACACACCTGTATTTGGAGAGTTTCTTCCATTCTTCTCTGTAGTTCCTCTCAAGCTCTGTCAGGTTGGATGGGGAGCGTCGCTGCACAGCTATTTTCAGGTCTCTCCAGAGATGTTAGATCAGGTTCATGTCTGGTCTCTGGTTGGGCTACTCAAAGACAATCAGACACTTGTCCCGAAGCCCCTCCTAGTTTTTCTTGGCTGTGTGCTTAGGGTCGTTATCCTTGGCCCCAGTCTGAGGTTCTGAGAGCTCTGGAGCAGGTTTTCATCAAATATCTCTCTGTACTTTGCTCCGTTCATCTTTCCCTTGATTCTGACTAGTCTCCCAGTCCCTGCCACTGAAAAACATCCCCACAGCATGATGCTGCCACCAGTATGCTTCACCATAGGGAGGGTGCCAGGTTTCCTCCAGACGTGACGCTTGGCATTCAGGCCAAAGAGTTCAATCTTGGTTTCATCAGACCAGAGAATCTTGTTTCTCATTGTCTGAGAGTCCTTTAGGTGCCTTTTGGCAAATAACAAGCAGGTTGTCATGTGCCTTTTACTGAGGAGTGGCTTCCATCTCGCCACTCTACCGTAAAGGCCTGATTGGTGGAGTGCTGCAGAGATTGGAGAACCTTCCAGAAGGACAACCATCTCCACAGTGGAACTCTGGAGCTCTGTCAGAGTGACCATCGGGTTCTTGGTCACCTCTCTGACCAAGGCCCGTCTCCCCGATTGCTCAGTTTGGCTAGGCGGCCAGTGCTAGGAAGAGTCTTGGTGGCTCTTGGGGACCTTCAATGCTGCAGACATTTTTTCGTACCCGTCCCCAGATCTGTGCCTCGACACAATCCTGTCTCGGAGCTCTATGGACAATTCATTTGACCTCATGGCTTGGTTTTTCCACTGGTGGACTCTTTTCCAGTTTTAGAAACATCAAGGATGATCAATAGAAACAAGATGCTCCTGAGCTCATTTACGAGTCTCACAGTAAAGGGTGTGTGTGTGTATTCATTCATTCTTATACATTTGCGTAACATTTTAAAAACCTGTTTTCGCTTTCTCATTATGGGGTATTGTGTGTAGAAAAGAATGTGTGATGAGGGGACAACAATTATTTAATCGGTTTTAGAATAAGGCTGTAACGTAACACAATGTGGCAAAAGGGGTCTGAATACATTCTGAATGCTCTGTAGATCACTCTTGTCCCTCCCCATATAACTGTGCCATAAACTCATTTTACTGTGTCCTATGAAGTGAAGTTAAAAGGCAAACTTAGAACATGGTTCGTCATCTCCTCTATAAATTACCATTGTTTTGGCTGAGGATAAACAACCTGTAAATGATAGTGCCGCCAAGGTAGCAAGTCACAGGCTTGTGTGTGTGGTGTCCTCACAGTTTCATGATCATACCTGGGGGAATACTTCCTGGCATTTACCAAAGTGTGTGTGTGAAGACGAGGTGGGGAATCGACGTGTCCTTTAGCCTGGTCAGTGGGCTGGAGGGGTGGGGTGGGGAGAGGTTACGGGGGTGCAGGGAGTCAGTGCCAGGAGGCTGGAGGGGTGGGGAGAGGTTACGGCGGTGCAGGGAGTCAGTGGGCTGCAGGGGTGGGGTGGGGAGAGGTTACGGGGGTGCAGGGAGTCAGTGGGCTGGAGGGGTGGGGTGGGGAGAGGTTACGGGGGGGCAGGGAGTCAGTGCCAGGAGGCTGGAGGGGTGGGGAGAGGTTACGGGGGTGCAGGGAGTCAGTGGGCTGGAGGGGTGGGGTGGGGAGAGGTTACGGGGGTGCAGGGAGTCAGTGCCAGGAGGCTGGAGGGGTGGGGAGAGGTTACAGGGGTGCAGGGAGTCAGTGGGCTGGAGGGGTGGGGTGGGGAGAGGTTACGGGGGGGCACGGAGTCAGTGCCTGGAGGCTGGAGGGGTGGGGAGAGGTTACGGGGGGCAGGGAGTCAGTGGGCTGGAGGGGTGAGGTGGGGAGAGGTTACAGGGGGGCAGGGAGTCAGTGCCAGGAGGGGTGGGGTGGGGAGAGGTTTCGGGGGGGCACGGAGTCAGTGGGCTGGAGGGGTGGGGTGGGGAGAGGTTACGGGGGGGCACGGAGTCAGTGCCAGGAGGCTGGAGGGGTGGGGAGAGGTTACGGGGGGCAGGGAGTCAGTGGGCTGGAGGGGTGAGGTGGGGAGAGGTTACAGGGGGGCAGGGAGTCAGTGCCAGGAGGGGTGGGGTGGGGAGAGGTTTCGGGGGTGCAGGGAAGATCTCTCTGATGGGGAGTATGTCTGCTAACAGCCCCTCAATAGTAAGAAGACAGGAGGGGGGTCGTTTGTTGATTCCCTCCATTGCTAGCTGCTGCTACTGCAGGGCCTAGTGTCTGGTTCCTGGCCCACGGCTTCACAGGCAACCCTCCCCCTCCCTGGAGCTTTGTGCTGAGACAGAAAATGATGAATGGGAAAAGAGGTTGTGTGTGTAAAGTCACACGCTTTTTTTTTCTCCCTCCCTGGCCTGCTGTCTTTTTCTCCTTTCCTGAGATTCCCCCCTTTCACCCTCCTCCTCCTCCTCCCACTCTCCTCAGCTGTAGTAGAGGGAAGTCCCTGCCCCGGGGGAGGGAGGCAGGCAGATTGATGTTTGCACTGCAATGTGTGAGAAGTGAGAAAATGTGAATAACTGTGACCTGTCAATGACCGTGTGTGTGTGTGTGTGTGTGTGTGTGTGTGTGTGTGTGTGTGTGTGTGTGTGTGTGTGTGTGTGTGTGTGTGTGTGTGTGTGTGTGTGTGTGTGTGTGTGTGTGTGTGTGTGTTAATGAATGAAACACATGACTCATCCGACAGGCATGCTAATAGTGAGAAGGCATGAGCCGGGCAAAAGCCGAGAGTCACTCCATACAACACACACACTGGGCCATGTGGTGATCTGACAGCCTATACAGCAGTGTTTCCTGGTGACTTTGTGATGCCAGCAGCAAGGCATGCTGAGATGTGTTGAAGTATTCAGCATCGCTGTGTGTGTGTGGATGCCCAAAGCATGCTCTGTGTAGCATGGGAATGAGTTAATGGGATTTGAGCTAGCCAACAGCAGCATGGGAGGGAGAGATCCGGTGTAGTCTCTTAACACAGCTGAAGTGGTCTCTCTTTCTCTCACTGAGTCTCTTCTATAACACAGCTGAAGTGGTCTCTCTTTCTCTCACTGAGTCTCTTCTATAACACAGCTGAAGTGGTCTCTCTTTCTCTCACTGAGTCTCTTCTATAACACAGCTGAAGCTGTGCATGGGCATTCAGTGGGATTTAGCCCTGTGACGTGTGTGTGTGTCTAAAATGTGCGCATCTCGACCGTGTGTGTGTTGCAGCTGGGTCTGGATCTCTGCAGGGCCCCCAGACCCCCCAGTCCACCAGTAGTTCCATGGCGGAGGGGGGAGACTTGAAGCCCCCCACCCCAGCCTCCACCCCTCACAGCCAGATGCCCCCTATGCCCGTCAGGTACCCATGACACACACTCAACTACTGTCTGAAAACATCCTCTCGCTCTACTACACCTGACAACAATCTCCTTCCCCTCCATTCAAGGGGAACCAAACTAACAACACGATTGATCATGTTATTTAGCTGGTTTGTTTTTTGGGGTAATTAACTCTGTTTTTCTCTCTTTCTAAATGTCTCTCCCTCCCTCTCTCTCTCTCTCCCTCTCTCCCTCCCTCCCTCTCTCCCTCCCTCTCTCCCTCCCTCCCTCCCTCCCTCCCTCCCTCCCTCCCTCCCTCCCTCCCTTCCTCCCTTCCTCCCTCCCTCCCTCCCTCCCTCCCTCCCTCCCTCTCTCCCTCTCTCCCTCCCTCCCTCTCTCCCTCCCTCCCTCTCTCCCTCCCTCCCTCCCTTCCTCCCTCTCTCCCCTCCTCCCTGTAGGCTGCAGGATCCGTTTGCAGACGGGGGTGACCCAGCGTTTGCCAGACGGAACTCCATGACCCCCAACAGCTACCAGCCTGGGATAGGTGGTCCGGAGATGATGGGTCACATGGGGCCCTACGAATCCAACAAGGACCCCTTTGGTGGCATGAGGAAAGGTGAGCGATAGGTCTAACTTGCTTTTAGAGATGTTATTTGGAAATAAGGAAAATTATACAACAATACTCTACGAAGACTCTGAGTATGTTGTATATTGTGGTGCTAGCAACACCAAGACTGATGGTTGTGCTGGGTTCTAACCATCTGCTAAGTGGCCTAGACAGACTAGTCCCATACAATATTGAGACACTGTTCAACCCTAACTCTCTGCAGCTGGAGAGCAATTCATGACTCCAGGGCCGGGTCCTAACAGTGGTATGGAGGGGCAGTTCAACAGAGGCCCCCCCAACATGCAGATGGGTCCGAGACAACAGTACCCCTACGGACCTGGATATGACAGGAGACAGGAGCCAGGGATGGGTCCTGACGGCAGTATGGGTCCTGGGGCCCCCCAGCCCAACCTGATGCCTTCAGGGGCCGACTCGGGGATGTACTCCCCTAGCCGACCCCCACCGCAGCAACGGTCAGTACCTCAAACGGGGCTAAGTCACGTACAGGATCTTATACATGTTAAATACGCTACTATCTTTTCTCAAGAAGGCTTTGATGTTGGTGTGAGCTTATGTTATCCAGTCAAGCATTTGCTTTTTATGATTTCGTGTTTTCTGTGTAGTTTATTTTAGTTAAGTTCTGCTGCATTTCATTTGCCAAAGTGTTAATTTGTTAACCTTGTATGTTGTTTCAGTCATGATTCCTATGGTAATCAATATCCTGGTCAAGGAGCGCCACCTGGTGGACCCTACCCCAATCAGCAGCCAGGAATGTTTCCACAGCAACAACCCGTAAGAGCATTTTGTCCACTGTTCTGTTTGTGTACCCATATCTGCTTCAGAAGCCTTGTAAATGTTCACTTGCATTTAGCGGTATAACTTACTCAGTGAAATTAATGTGGGATGTTGTATTGATAGGATATGAATGTAAAAAATGCATATAATAACGTACTGAAATGTATTGAATCCATAATCAATATGTATGTGCTGGATATATCATCCACTGGTTTGATATTGAGATGCTAACAATGTGTCTGTGTGTCTTCAGAACTACAAGCGTCCTCCAGTGGATGGGGGCTACGGTCCCCCAGCGAAGCGTCATGAGGGGGATGGGATGTACAATGTCCCCTTCAGCGGTCAGCAGCAGCCAGGGCCCCAGCCCTCCGGGGGCCCCCAGGGCCAACAAGACATGTACAATCAGTACAACGCAGGCTACCCCGGCTCTGACCGCCGACCACCTGGCCCCCAGGGCCAGTTCCCTTTCCCCTTCGGCCGAGACCGGGGGCCCTCCAGCGGGGGCCCCAACTCCCAGTCCCCCATGCCTCCCCAAATGATGGGCAGCCCTATGCAGGCAGCCTCTGACGGCCCCCAGGGCCCCATGTGGCAGGGACGCAACGAGATGGGCTACCCCAACTACCCCAACCGCCAGGGGCCTCCAGGACCTGGCCAGGGCCCCCCCCAGGGCTACCACGGCATGAACCGCTCTGAGGAGATGATGTCAGGGGCTGACCAGCGGATGAACCATGAGGGCCAGTGGCCTGGACACCCCAGCCAGAGACAGTCCCCCTACGGGCTGGGGGGCTCAGGCCCCCCCATGTCCAGACCCCTGCAATCCAACTATCAGAGCTCCCAGAACCATATTTCCCAGGTGTCCAGCTCCGCCCCCATGCCCCGCCCCATGGAGAGCCGGACGTCCCCCTCCAAGTCGCCCTACGTGCACTCAGGCATCAAGATGCAGAAGGCGGGGCCCCCCGTGCCCGCGTCCCACATAGGCCAGGCCCCCGTGCAGCCCCCCCTAATCAGGCGGGACATAGCCTTCCCCCCAGGGTCGGTGGAGGCCTCCCAACCCATCCTCAAACCCAGAGTACGACTCACCATGAAAGACATCGGTATGAAAGGGTTGACTGATTTGTTTTCACCCAACACTTGCCATTTTAAGGATATTCAATGTTTAGCAGTCACTTACACTGTTTCTTAAAAAACAAACAATTATTTAATAATAGTTATTATACTCCTAAACAATGTTCCCTCAAATTTCTGGGGCACTGAGCAAATTTGAGGTATTATGAGAGGAAACTTGAACGTTGTGAGGATTTTGGGCAACTTCCAGGGCGCGTTTACAGTGAACACTGAGGCTGCACCCTTACAGTTGTATACAGTAGCCAATAGGCTGCACCCTTACAGTTGTATACAGTAGCCAATAGGCTGTAGCCTTACAGTTGTATACAGTAGCCAATAGGCTGCACCCTTACAGTTGTATACAGTAGCCAATAGGCTGTAGCCTTACAGTTGTAGACAGTAGCCAATAGGCTGTAGCCTTACAGTTGTATACAGTAGCCAATAGGCTGTAGCCTTACAGTTGTAGACAGTAGCCAATAGGCTGTAGCCTTACAGTTGTAGACAGTAGCCAATAGGCTGTAGCCTTACAGTTGTATACAGTAGCCAATAGGCTGTAGCCTTACAGTTTTAGACAGTAGCCAATAGGCTGTGGCTGTTTGAGCATAATGTAGGCCTACCAACAAAACCAATGGACTAAATCCCATAATATTTTCACATGGTAATAGCTTTTAATTTCTATCATATAGACTACAGTAGCCTATATGTGATGTTCGATGCAGGCCTACATCACATGAGACTTTTAAAAACGTTTTTACATTATGAAGGGCTTGATGTTCATATTTTTTTACTTGGTCTGTAACACCACGGGCCAAATAGATGACTGAGAATTGCATTGTATTGTGTTTTATGATGCAAGAAACCACTTTACAAAATACAATGAATTATTATTACCATACATATAATTGAACAATGTAGGCTATCCTTCTGCCTATTGTCTTATTTGGATATTCAAGCCTGTCTCAAAATACAACACTGCCTCTTTAATTAAGACATAAACTTTATACCTGAATCACTATTCAATGACAGCTTGAAATGTAGCCTACACATTTTGTGCTCATGTAGTAAGCAGTAAGTAACTCTCCATTGCTGATCTATACTAATAACTCGCTAACTAGCAAAAAATATCAACAAATATTCTGATCTGAAATATAAAAAGTGCATTCATTCAGTGATTGAAAAACCCCTCGTGGGCTTCCCACCCGAATTCTACTTTGTTGCACTCTGGCTCTGTCTACAACAAAATCACAGACTCAATCTTGCGAAGTTCGATTTGTTTTGTTTTGTTGCATTGAAAAGGGACTGATATAATGTTGATTCGATCACAGAAAAAAAGTATCTATATAGTGCAAACTAATGGGGCGAACTCGGTGAAGTTCAATCTCTTGCGCCTTTGAGGGGCCTGGCATTTCTTCTGCGCGGCAGCTCAGAGGGAACATTGCTCCTCAACGTGTCATTTTCAAGGTATGTAATTGTAATGAAGTAGTACCATCATCCTGTATCAGTCAGTGCTGTATTTTCTGTTTCCTCAGGCACCCCAGAGGCCTGGAGAGTGATGATGTCACTGAAGTCAGGCTTACTAGCAGAGAGCACGTGGGCCTTGGACACCATTAATATCCTACTCTACGATGACAACAGCATTTCTACTTTCAACCTCTGCCAGGTGAGTTCCAACAGGCGTTAGATTGATGAAACACCCATAATACATTTTAAAATATTACATTATGAAGTCTGTATCTTACAGTAATCTTCTCTAAGAAGCTTCAAAATGTCAATATGTATTGTCTGACATTATCCTCTGTTCATATTCCTAGGTTGTCTTGATCACATCTCTGTATAAAGAATTCATGCGTGATTCATTTGACATTGATGTGAATGTCTAACTCCATCCTGTCCTGTCTCCTCTCAGCTGCCTGGGTTCCTGGAGCTGGTAGTGGAGTATTTCAGACGCTGCCTCATCGAGATCTTCTGCATTCTAAAGGAGTATGAGGTGGGAGACCCTGGCCAGCGGACGCTCATCGACCCGCATGCTGCCGACGAAGACTGTTCTGACGAAGAGCTTCCCGAGCAGGAGGACATGGAGGAGGAAGAGGACGAAGAGGAGGAGGACGAGAGGAAGAGCAACGCAGACACCACCTCGTCGCAGCAGGTCCAGGTGAAAAAGGAGGAGGAAGAGGAGAAATCCACGACTGAGAAGTCGACAGCGGAGGAGGAGAAGGAGAGGGAAGGAGGGGAGTCTACTTCCACCTCCTCGACCCCCCAGAACTTCAGCTTCCTACAGGAGAAACCCAAACAAGCCAGTAAGTTCGACAAGCTGCCCATCAAGATGGTGCGTAAGAAAGATCCCTTCCCTGGGGGCCGTTCCAGTAAGCTAGGCCGGCGGCAGAGCTTTGACAGCGGACTAATCCACTGGAGCATCGGCGGGGGGGACACCACGGAACACATCCAGACTCACTTCGAGAGCCGGTCCGACCTCCATAAGCAGCGGAAGCGGGTGCTGCCATCAGCCACCGAGAGTAGAAAGGTCGCCATGCCTGCGACGGTGTCAGAGGAACCAGAGAAGACCACTAAGCCTGGCATGGAAGAGCAGACCACCTCCCCTGCAGAGAAGACCTCCACCCCAACCACGCCCGCCCCGGTCACCGCCACCATCGACGACGTCCTGTCGGCCCGGCCGGGCTCTGTGACGGAGGAGGCGGTGCGAGGAGCAGCCGAGGAGCAGAAGGAGAACAGGGGGAAGTTCCTGTTCTCCATCCGTCAGGCGCAGCAGAGCCGACGCAACGTCACCATCCTGGAGGACGAGCCTCACAGCAAGGACGAGACCCCGCTGAGCACGCTGTCGGACTGGCAGGATGCCCTGGCCCGCCGCTGTGTCTGCGTCTCCAACATCGTCCGCTCGCTGTCTTTCATCCCCGGCAACGACCTGGAGATGTCCAAACACCCGGGGCTGCTGCTGCTGCTGGGCCGTCTGGTTCTGCTCCACCACCGTCACCCAGAGAGGAAACAGGCCCCCGTCACCTACGAGAAGGAGGAGGACGAGGGCGAGAGGTTGAGCTGTGAGAGGGACGAGTGGTGGTGGGACTGTCTGGAGGTCCTCAGGGAGAACTGCCTGGTCACTCTGGCTAACATCTCCGGCCAGTTGGACTTGTCCATCTACCCAGAGAGCATCTGTTTGCCCCTGCTGGACGGCCTGCTTCATTGGGCTGTTTGTCCTTCGGCCGAGGCTCTGGACCCTTTCCCCATGCTGGGGCCCCATGGGGCCCTATCCCCCCAGAGACTGGTGCTGGAGACCCTCAGCAAGCTGAGCATCCAGGACAACAACGTGGACCTTATCCTGGCCACGCCGCCGTTCAGCCGGCTGGAGAAGCTGTACGGGACGCTGGTGCGCCTGATTGGGGAGAGGAAGGTGGCTGTCTGCAGGGAGATGTCTGTGGTCTTACTGGCCAACCTGGCCCAGGGAGACAGCATGGCGGCCAGGGCCATCGCCGTGCAGAAGGCCAGCGTAGGTAACCTCCTGGGCTTCCTGGAGGACAGTCTAGCAGCCACGCAGTACCAGCAGAGCCAGAGTTCCATGATGCACCTACAGGGGGCGCACTTTGAGCCCACTAGCGTGGACATGATGCGGCGAGCGGCCCGCGCCCTGCATGCCATGGCTAAGGTGGAGGAGAACCACTCAGAGTTCACCCTGTATGAGTCCCGCCTACTGGACATCTCTGTCTCACCACTCATGAACTCTCTGGTGTCCCATGTGATCTGTGACGTACTCTTTCTGATTGGCCAGTCATGACAGCAGTGGGGGCTTCAGCTTCGCTTTCTCTTTCTGTTCCCCCGCCCCGCCCCGTCCCCCCCCCCCCCTTTTCTTTATGTGTGTGTCTGTTGAGTGTGAGTGGAAGAGAGAACTAAGAGCAAAACTGACTGTCCTTTTTTTAATTTATGCAAAATCACCTCGGATTCCACTGTCTACCCTTTCTACCCCCTGGTTCTCACTAAAGGACGGATTTACTGAAGTAGCGGTGGAGTTAAACATTCTGGAACACGGAAACCGACGTGATAAGACGGATTAGATGGGACCCTGGGATGGATGGAGGGTCGGGAAGGAGGGAGGGATGGAGCTGCCCTGCGGCAAACAACTTTTTTAATGAAAATATAGAAGAAAGCATAACTGTAACCAAAATTGCTGTCTCGTTTCTAGTGAGTTTTACCCAGGTTCTCCTCCCTTGAGTTTGGCAGGGGGGTGAGCAAGGTGGGCATGGATGGGGAAAACCTGTTTTTAGGTCATGTACGGTGAAACAGACTCCTGGACTGGTTTGGTATACTGCTGTAACTTGCTATATACTCAGCCCTACACGGCCCAGGTTATCAGCTGTGAACAGACAGACACGTCTTCAATGGGGAGGCCTGTGCAGTAGATTGTAGGACTTTTTTTCTGTACTGTACACCTTAAAAACAACTGTAAACATACTGTAATAACACTGAGATACGCTGGCTTGGCAGCAAACTGTAGTTTTTCAAAATGATTTTAGTTAAATGTTGAACTGAGAGAGATGACAAAAGGCTTTCCCCCCAAAGTATCGTGAACCTTACAACACCCCGACCTCTTCTCTGTCCCTCGATTGTATGACTTGACCCTTATAAAAGAAGTCACCTCTTAGGACTGCTCCTCTGCTCTAGAGGCAGTCCCGACTGCAGTGTATATATGATGTTGTACATTACACCTCTCTCCCTTTCTCTCAAACCCTTCTGTTGCGCTTCACCATTTTTAATCTTCGATGAATTAAGGTTACACTCGAGTGAAATTTCGCCATGGGATTACCTAACCTTTTGACCCCTCACCCCCGACCCCACCCGCCTGTCTCTTGCTACAGGGACTCCGCTGCTGTGACTCCCTCGCAATGCCCCCCCAAACACACACACACCCCTGCGACACACACAGATGAAGTTTAAATTTGTCTCCGGTACCCCTGAGTCTAACATGACTGAAACCATGTCTGCTACGGTTCCATTTCAGCTCCTACATCAACAACAAAGCAAGACCCCTGATGAAGAAATAAACCGTTTGAGGTTTGTTTTTCCAGTGATATGGATTCTGCATATTTGTATTTCAGACGATGTAGCTGAAGACTTGATGTAAATTCCAATTTTTTTCCCTTTTTTTGGCTTAATGAATATAATTTCTTCAGTATGAAATCTTTATACTATATGTTCCATGTGTTAAGAATAAATGTACATTAAATCTTCGTAAGACGTTTGATGGATTTATTTATTATGGGCTTTTGAACGCGTCTGTTATTTGTGGACCTGCAGTCATACACCAAGGGTGTATTCACAAGGAACCAAACGGACGCAAACGGGCTGAACCCAGGCAGGAACTAGCTGAACTGAAACACTCGTTTTGGTTGCTAAATGTTTTGCTACAGTGTGCCACACATCTTTTGGATGTAGTCAAGTCGATACATATATTCTTATAATGCAACTGATTTCTACTACATGTATAGGACATATTCTCCTAGAGGTGGCTGACAGTGTTATGATATTGAGCATACAACTGTACATACAGTAAGTGTTATTTGCCTTCAACTCGAAGGCTTTGTTAGCTACCTCAAATCTGGGCCATTCAGGTTTGAGTACCATAGAGCATGCATTGCTTAAATGTCGATTCAGCGAAATTATTTTGCCACAAGCAGCACCGGAGATAATGGGCTCGTTTTTGAGCAAGATGAAAGTTGAGTAGTGAAATCGAGGGAGGTGCATCTGCGACAGCCGGAAGTAGGACACTCCTGGTTTTTCCAACAGCAGGACAGTGCAACATGGCAGTGTTGCCATTGTTTAAAAGTTCTTTATAATGTTGAAATAAACATGTTTCCACATATCACACAGAGCCTCAAGTGTCATGTTCGTTTGTACACTGAACAGAAATATAAATGCAACATGTAAAGTGTTGGTCCCATGTTTCATGAGCTGAAATAAACGATTCCAGAAATGTTCCATACGCACAAAAAGGTTATTAAGCTCAAGTTTTGAGCACCAATTTGTTTACATCCCTGTTAGTGAGCATTTCTCCTTTGCCAAGATAATCCATCCATATCAAGAAGCTGATTAAACAGCATGATAATTACATAGGTGCAGTTTGTGCTTGGGATAATATAAGAACGCTCTAAAATGTGCAGTTTTGTCACACAGCACAATGTCACAGATGTCTCAAGTTGAGGGAGCATGCAATTGACATGCTGACTGCAGGAACGTCCACCAGAGCTGTTGCCAGAGTATTGAATGTTCATGATTCTACCATAAGCCGCCTCAAGTTGTTTTAGAGAATTTGGCAGTACGTCCAAACGGCCTCACAACCGCAGACCAGAAATGCTCAGGCAGGTGCGGGCAGTGATCGGTTGAAGAGCATGCATTTAGTTTTACTTGCATTTAAGAGCAGTTGGAGGCCACGGAAGGAGAGTTGTATGGCATTGAAGCTCGTCAGGAGGTTTGTTAACACAGTGTCCAAAGAAAGGCCAGAAGTATACAGAATGATGTCGTCTGCGTAGAGGTGGATCAGAGAATCACCAGCAGCAAGAGCGACATCGTTGATATACACAGAGAAAAGAGTCGGCCCGAGAATTGAACCCTGTGGCACCCTCATAGAGACTGCCACAGCTCCGATTTGACACACTGAACTCTATCAGAGAAGTAGTTGGTGAACCAGGCGAGGCAATCATTTGAGAAACCAAGGCTGTTGATTCTGCCGATAAGAATGCGGTGATTGACAGTCGAAAGCCTTGGCCAGGTCGATTAATACGGCTGCACAGTATTGTCTTTTGTCGATGGCGGTTATGATATCGTTTAGGACCTTGAGTGTGGCTGAGGAGCACCCATGACCAGCTCTGAAACCAGATTGCATAGCGGAGAAGGTACGGTGGGAATCTAAATGGTCGGTAATCTGTTTGTTGACTTGGCTTTCGAAGACCTTAGAAAGGCAGGGCAGGATAGATATAGGTCTGTAGCAGTTTGGGTCTAGAGTGTCTCCCCCTTTGAAGAGGGGGATGACCGCGGCAGCTTTCCAATCTTTTGGGATCTCAGACGATACGAAAGAGAGGTTGAACAGGCTAGTAATAGGGGTTGCAACAATTGCAGCGGATCATTTTAGAAAGAGAGGGTCCAGATTGTCTAGCCCAGCTGATTTGTAGGGGTCCAGATTTTGCAGCTCTTTCAGAACATCCACTATCTGGATTTGGGTGAAGGAGAAATGGGGGAGGCTTGGGCAAGTTGCTGTGGGGGGTGCAGGGCTGTTGACCGGGGTAGGGGTAGCCAGGTGGAAAGCATGGCCAGCCATAGAAAAATGCTTATTGAAATTCTCAATCATCATGGATTTATCGGTGGTGGCAGTGTTTCCTATCCTCAGTGCAGTGGCCAGCTGGGAGGAGGTGCTCTTATTCTCCATGGACTTTACAGTGTCTCAGAACTTTTTGGAGTTTGTGCTACAGGATGCACAAGGGCTATATCTGTTCCTGGTTCTACATTTTTTGAATGGGGCATGCTTATTTAAGATGGTGAGGAAAGCACTTTTAAAGAATAACCAGGCATCCTCTACTGACGGAATGAGGTCAATATCTTTCCAGGATACCCGGGCCAGGTCGATTAGAAAGGCCTGCTCGCTGAAGTGTTTTAGGGAGCATTTGACTGTGATGAGGGGTGGTTGTTTGACCGTGGACCCATTACGGACGAGGGCATTGAGGCAGTGATTGCTGAGATCCTGGTTGAAGACAGCAGAGGTGTATTTGGAGGGCATGTTGGTCAGGATGATATCTATGAGGGTGCCCGAGTTTACGGATTTGGGGTTGTACCTGGTAGGTTCCTTGATGATTTGTGTGAGATTGAGGGCATCTAGCTTAGATTGTAGGACGGCCGGGTGTTAAGCATATCCCAGTTTAGGTCACCTAACAGTACAAACTCAGAAGATAAATGGGGGGCAAGTCATTCACATATGGTGTCCAGGTCACAGCTGGGGGCTGAGGGGGGGTCTGTAACAAGCGGCAACAGTGAGAAACTTATTTCTGTAAAGGTGGATTTTTAAAAGTAGAAGCTCAAACTGTTTGGGCACAGACCTGGATAGTATGACAGAACTCTGCAGACTATCTCTGCGGTAGATTGCAACTCCACCCCCTTTGGCAGTTCTATCTTGGCGGAAAATGAACTTGCAGACAATGTTTCACTTTTGAAATTCGATCTTGCTCTTTTACAGAGAATGCTGTGCACAAACGAGACATCAACTTTTCTGATCCAGGAGAAATAATGCAACAATATTATTATAATGGATATAGCCAATTAATTCTAAATAAAACATCTATGAAAACAGACGAACATTGAGCGTTTGCTGCCCTTCCAGCTGTAGAGTTTGTAGCTTCAGTTGGCTAAGTGAGAAGACGTTAGCTTGCTGCATAGCAACCATTTTTGTTAGGCACAGCAACCAATGTTTTTGCAGGGTGTAAGTATTTGGGGTTTTGTCCTCAAATGGAAGGATTAAATAGTTACATTTACTTATCAAAATAACTAGAAGAGTGCATTATTACAGGCACCACAAGAATTTGTAAAGTAAGTGACAGTGCAGCGTTTGTGATTGGACAGTGAGCATTCTAGGCGTTGTTCTTGACGGTTTCACACAGGTTATTTTGGCTCTATGTTTCTGGGAGCAGGGCAGAGCTTAATTTGAGCCGGATTCTGACGGAACATCCGGTACCTCTAGCGGCATTATAAATGAATTGTTTCCCTGTTCGCACTGTAGACATTCTAATAAAAGCACGATCAGCGTTAAATCAAGTTGCCACCTCGTTATTTCTCCCGTTCCCCAGAAAGACATTAATGTAAAAGCATGGTGATCTGTGTAAGCATCCTATCCTGCCACACTGATTCCAGACCTGCTCTCTTATTTGTACATAGAGGTTATGGGGAGGGCCGGTGGGGTAAGTAACTGATCTTGACACAGGTCTTGATAGTGTTGGTCAGCTAGTGAAGATTCTAGGCTAGTCGTCTCCCTACTGAATTTGAATAGAGGCAAAGCCAAATAAAAATGGATAAGAAAAGGCAATCAACTATGACATTTTTCAAGTCCAAAAATCCAGAGAAAGATGGTGAATCGAACCCAGAATGAGCCAGAGAACTGTCAGTGCCGGAGGAGAGGAGTGAGGGGCAAATGTTCTTGATGGGGATGCCTTAATTAGAAGCGCTGCTAATCCTGCCAGTTCAACATCACCACCGGCACCTCCACTAGCTAGTAGGCCTACTATCGAGTCAGACTCAACCGGAGAGGAGACAGGGAGCTCGGAGCAGGTGCAATTTGCAGTTCAAGAACCAGCAAACGTATAATCCCTGGTTTGTCATGCAGAGTAAATAAATTGGGCTATACAACATGCAAAAGGGTAGGGAGTTTGGGTCTAGAAACGACAGGAGGGATTCAGCTAGCAAAAGAGTAGGTGGGTTGTACAGTGAATTAACATCTTTTGCCTCAGACTTAACAAAAAAACAAACATCAAAGAGCCCTCCAATTTGTTTTTTTTAACATGCCAGAACCAATGTGCATTTGGTGGCAACAAGCCTTGAAGATGAGGCTAAAGAGGACACCCAGGTTATAGTTAACCCTCAAAATGAAAAAATAGACACTACAGCCAGAGTCTTCAGAACAGCACATGGCTTTGAGCAAGACATTGACTCTCAGGAGTTGAATGGACATGACATGAGGAGAGTCATTGTAGGAGGTTTTGAAAACTAAGGTAGGACTTTCCTTTACAAACTAGTTTTGTACTGTGAAGGTAATCTGAACATGTGCTTCATATTATCACATAGTCAGGAGGCCTATATACTTGTAAGACCCGCAGCTATACTCAAGTGTAGGCATACTGCAGTGGCGCCTAAAACGCTTTGAATGAATCAGCACCTTGGAGAGTGCTGTCCGTTTAACCACCATAGACAGCAGGCTACTTGACTGTTTACTCTGTCTGCTGCGCTGCCACGTTGTGTTTGACACTTTTTTCTCAATGTGTTCCGGTACCTCAGAGCCCCCCGGATTCAAATTAAGCACTGGAGCAGTGCCTGCTAGCCCACTTTAGTGTGAACAATCGCTTAGCCCCGGGATAAAAAGCGCTTAGCCCTGGGCTAACGGGCAGTGTGAACGCGGCTAACGAGAGTAGTAATTGTACACGCTGCTGTCAACGTGAAACCCAGTACATTATTATGCACTAGGGAAATAGCTAGCTAGTTGTTTAGCATGTAACACCCTCTAGCGATCATTTGGTGGTAATGCCGCTCAGATCGCACAACAACAACAGCACGGCCGTGTTCAAGAGGGGTCAAAACCTATATCATGGGTAGATTGTGACTGACTGACAGATGTGCAAGTAATAACGAGTAGTTATTCATGATGCAAGATTCTTTGTAGATCAGTTTTGTCGGCAGACGCCTGTGGGAAGATTTTTATATGACAGCCTGTCGGCTGCTATGTCCATCGAGCACAGCCAGTTCTACTATGACGTCATATTTCGGGTTTATGGCGTACCAGGTGATGATGCGGGTTCTAGAATTGCAACTCAGATTCTTGTACTGTCTGTTCATTTTATACCCGAACATTTTTTTATTTCATAGAATAACGACACTGGAAATTATTCAGTTTTCTTCATCAGAATGAGAATTTGAATTTGATCAATATGGAACACATGGTATGTAGGCTATTTTCTATAAAGACAGTTATATTTCAGTTGCTATAGCTATTTATTCAATATTCAACTGCTTTTTTGTTACTTTCTGATTTCTAATTAGGTCAGATGAGACCATGGCATGTGTACAGTGTCTTTAGTTTCATCCATAAAAGTAGTTTGAGTTTGGATGTACAGTAGCCTATTAGGCCCACATTTCAAATGAAACCCCAGTAAAGAAAAACATCGTCTTTATGGTCAGCTGCCTTCTTATCCTATATGCTACATTATGGATTGAGTGGTTTGGTATCCACTACAGGGTGCTGGTAAGCAGACCACCCCTCACCCTCTGGACCTGCCCATCCGAGGAAAGATCCCTGTTGTTTCTGGGGTGTCCAATGTCTACCACACAACCCGGCTCTGTGAGAGGGTAAGCAGCACTAAGCGCTACTGTTAGCACCACTAAGCACCAGGGTAAGCAGCACTATATTGTTAAAATAACTGAAAATTGTAAAGGGATCAAGCTATCATTTCCTGTGCATCTGCATGTTTTACAACCAATGCTCATACTCATGAAATAGCCTACTATGATTGATGAGATCGCTCCAATTCCACTTGACTGGGAGAAAGGTCAGAGAAACTTATCATGTCATCATTTCAGTTGTTCCAGCCGAAGAGTGACTTTGACCTGACGGACCCCAACGGCTACCTGTTGAGCTCTGGGTACAGCAGCCTCCATGACCCCAACCTCAGGAAGTACCTCCACCGCAAAGACATCCACCAACGCCTCCTTAACCTGGGCTTCATCACCAAGGATGAGAAAGTTAGTGAGCTTTCAGCCATTTACAATAAGCCCTGTTGATTCCTTTTATGAACTGTATCATGTTTGGTGTGATTGGAAGAGTTTTGGCGCACTTGGATAGTACTGACACCACAATATAACAGCCCTCAGGAAAAATAAAGTAATCCTAAATAGAAGTTCTTACCCTTAGACCCATCCATGTCTCTACCATGTACACTACCAGTCAAAAGTTTGGACACACCTACTCATTCAAGGGGTTTTCTTTATTTGTACTATTTTCTACGTTGTAGAATAATAGTGAAGACATAAAAACTATGAAATAACACACATGGAATCATGTAGTAACCAAAAAGTGTTAAACAAATCAAAATACATGTTTTATTTTTCAAAGTAGCCACCCTTTGCCTTGACAGCTTTGCCCACTCTTAGAATTCAAACCAGATGGGATGGCTTATCGCTGCAGAATGCTGTGGTAGCCATGCTGGTTAAGTGTGCTTTGAATTCTAAATAAATCACAGACAGTGTCACCAGAAAAGCACCATCACACCTCCTCCTCCATGCTTCATGGTGGGAACCACACATGCAGAGATCATCTGTTCACCTACTCTGTGTCTCACAAAGACACGGCGGTTGGAACCAAAAATCTCAAATTTGGACTCATCACATCAAAGGACAGATTTCCACCAGTATAATGTCCATTGCTCTTGTTTCTTGGCCCAAGAAAGCCTCTTCTTCTTATTGGTGTCCTTTAGTAGTGTTTTCTTTGCAGCAATTCGACCATGAAGGCCTGATTCACGCCTCGTCCTCTGAACAGTTGATGTTGAGATCTGTCTGTTACTTGAACTCTGTGAACCATTTATTTGGGCTGCAATTTCAGGTGACTACCTCATGAAGCTGGTTGAGAGAATGCCAAGAGTGTGCAAAGCTGTCATCAAGGCTACTTTGAAGAATCTCAAATATTATATTTTGACTTGTTTAACACTTTTTTTGGTTACTACATGATTCTATATGTGTTATTTCATAGTTTTGATGTCTTCACTATTATTCTACAATGTGTAAAATAGTAAAAATAAAGAAAAACCCTGGAATGAGTTTGTGTCCAAACTTTTGACTGGTACTGTATGTAGTCTAATTCTATGGTCTCGACACCCTATTTCCCATTCTTCAGATTATCTGTTCAGTCAAAGAGTTGAACCGCTATAGAGATCACCTGGCGGATGTGGAGTTGGACTGGGGTCGGAGATTCAGGACAGAACAGGTGAGTCTGGGCGAGTTCAGATTTCAGATACCAGGGCTTTGAGAGGGAGAGAGAGCGAGACAAAGAGACATTCTAGCCATGTCGTCATCAACTGCAATTTCAGTGACATGATCCTTCCCTCCCCGGTTTTAGAAAGAACTGTTGCACAAGTTATATGTTTACATGTTTTTCTCTGTAATTCCAGAAAGAGTCTGTGCGTAAGTTCCTGACCCTCCAGCAGCAGGGTCAGATCCCTGAACACGTGACTCTATCCGATGTCACAGAGTGGTTACTGCACAGGGGAAGGAGCCTCTTTAGCAAGAGACAGCAGTCCAACAGGGCCAGGTGAGACAGAGAGGGCACAGACAGGTTGGCTGACAGGCTAGTAAGGGACCTGGGAAAGGGCTACTGTTACTGTATAGACACAAAACATGAAAGATGCCGGCATAGTACCTGATGAGAATAATATGAGTAAGATGAAGAAATTAAGTGCAAAACAAGTATGGTATGTGTGTCTTACAACACCAGAAAAGTAGCAAGGAAAAATACCCCATGGAAGTTCTCTATATTGATTTGTTATGGGAGCTATGGTGAATGTGGCTGCACATGGAGAAAAACACTTACTTACACGGTGCTTTGATGTCTGAAAACCCCTTTAGAAGGTTCCCTTCCAGGTATGGGCTGGAGGAGGACTGTTATCTTGCTAGACTGTCCAGTATTGCTATGGGGGGCAACATGGTAGATCTAGACTGCTGCCCTAGCCTCACCTGCAGGTCGGAACTGGTAAGACATCAAATCAAACATGAGGGCTACTGTTATTAGGCCAACTAGAATGGCTGGGGGAAAAAATGGCATTCAAATATAGCCACAACATCAGTAATGAAAGCAATACATAAAAGTAAATATACATCTCTATATTCCACTGAACAGGTGAAATAAAGTTCTGATATACTGTAGTATTTTGTAACATAAAAGTCAAAATAACTTTTGGTACATTTATATTCAGTCACTGACTTGAGAACCCTCTCTCCCTGGTCTTAGTTGTGGAATACTAAGAGTCGTGCATTGCTGCAAGAGGTCAGCAAGGAGGTGAAGAGAGAGATGAGGCTTGAGCAACGATGGGTCACAAACCAACAGGAAAAAGAGAAAATGGTATGGCTTTGGATTTTAATTTTATGTTTCAACTCTCCTTAGTCGTGGTCACACTACACTTACTAGTTCAAACGGCAGGTTAAGGATAGCCCTGGTCTTAGTCGTGGTCACACTACACTTACTAGTTCAAACGGCAGGTTAAGGATAGCCCTGGTCTTAGTCGTGGTCACACTACACTTACTAGTTCAAACGGCAGGTTAAGGATAGCCCTGGTCTAAGAGCACGCAGTGGGAAAATCAAGTGTGTTTTGTTGCAAAAAGCATCAATGACTTCACCAACAGAAACAAAATACATGGATCGCAACTTAAAATGATATTGTTTTGATCACTTGCTCCTAGAAACGAGAGAGACAACAGAAGAGACGTCTCAAAGGCCAGAAGAAAGAGAGGCATTCCCCAACCAAGGCAGATTCACAAGACAACCCAGAGAGCATGGGCAACATCCTGATATCAGTATCAAATCCTGACAACAACCAATGTGAGACTTTCCTACTGATGTTTGCTCTGAACAGACAAGTCCTGAAGTATGGCGCAGTACATACGCTGTTTGTAAAGGAATTAGCCAGTAAGAGATGCTTAGATGTTTAGTCTTTGTTTTTATCCCTCATCAGTCGACCCCTCTGATCATCAATGCTTACCTTCTCCAGTGGAACAGAAATGTGACCTAACGAGAGTAAGAATCTTAATTTATCACTTATAGTGGAGGTGATTTATTTCTGATCCAAACTAGGGCACTACGTAGTGAATAGGCTGTCATTTGTATGTGTTTGTATGTGGTTAACATCTTACTTATGAAAAGTTGTATTTGTGTTTATAGAAACTCTCGGCTCTGTGTAAAAACATGGTCGAAGCAGTGAATCAGAAGTCCATCATCTCTGCCCACAACCTCTGTAAGTAGAATGCAAGGATTCCTCTCATCTTTCAGTTTTAAATATTTTAGGATTTAGTAAATCAGCATTACTATGAAACGCCATACTGAGATTCAGAGTTGCAACTTTGGTTTTTCGAAGTGGGGCGGACATCTTTTCTTTATCCGGTCGGATAAACACTCCAAACAGCCTACCCGACCGCTCGGAGGCGTCCGCATGGTCCTAAAGCACCCGCTGCCACGTTATGTATCACATTCCAATGATTAAACTTGAGGGGCCATTTGTTTATAACATGACAGTTTATCTATAACAGTATTTTAACTGTATCTTCAATATAGAGTGAAAACCATCATCATCATTTCTTGCCTTAGGTGACTTTTAACTTACTCATTCTATACTCTATGTGTATGGTATAAAGAGTGTTTTGTTCATGTCTTGTAGGTGCTGAGGGCCCAGGGCTGCTTGGCTCTGTCTCGTCCACCTTGGTGACCTGTAGCAGTCTGATTGGACAAGCTGGCTCCCTTCAGTCCATCACCCAGCAACTGTCTGAAATGTAAGTCTGCACTTTCAAACATTTGTAAATATTTGCTTTTATATGTATGGAATGTGCTGTATAGATATTCCGCAATTGATTAATTGACATGTATGGTCTAGTGAGTTTTATCTGTAAAAGCTGTGGTTCAGTCCATGTTTTTCCATTTCTTCTTTTGTTCACTATAAATGGGAAGGCTATGTAGAGTGTTGTTGTAGTGAATTTGTATATGTTTCCCACCGCAGAGAACAGAGGCTACTGAAGGAGCATTTTAAAGGAACTGTGAGTTTTGATTTCTATTCATTCTGCCACATGCATTATTAGTCACTTGTTAAGTCAAGTAAACAAGAACATCTAGGTATCAATATGAAATATAACTGTCATTCACGTCTACTGGAAATACAGTCTGAATGTGACATGGGTCCAGTCCGAACGAAGTTTGAATGGATCTTGTGCATTGATTGTTCATGCCATGCTCTCCACATAGATCACCACTGAGGACCTACACACCATCATACACAGTGTGGTGGTGACCGTAGTGGAGGAGGTCAACGGGATCCTCATCCCAGCCATCATGGCCTTCGAGTATGAGCGCCTAACAGGCTCCGTCAGCTCCAGTGACATACCCAGCAGTGACGTACCCACCTACAGCAGCCCCTCCTCCTCTGACTACTACCAGACATCCTCCTTCAGCACTAGCCTGCAGTCCTCCTCCCCTCAGATAGGGCTGTCCAGCAATACACCTACACCTCCCATCATGCCGTTCAAACCTACTACCGGTGTCATCAGACAGGGGACATTGACCGTGAGCTTTCCTGAAGAGGCTGATCGAGAGTCTGAGAGAGAAACTGAGGGAGAGGCATCTCTCTCCGTGGACCTGGCTGCCTACAGTAGCCCAAGCCCTTCTGAAAACCAATCCTCGCCTTTAGAGACAAGTCCTCTGTGCTCGGGGTCTTCAGGAACCATTTTTGAATCTGCTGGAACCCGTTTGGAATCTTCTGGATCCAGTCTGGAGGCTTTAGGAACCAACCTGCTGGTGAAGGTCGAGGCCGTTATTCAGGAGGTGATAATGGGAGCCGTAGATAAACTAGAGGCCGAGAGGAACAACAGGCACGGAAGAAGGGTGAGAAACATGAGTCCTGAGGAAAAGGCTGAGAGTGTCTCCAAGAGTACTGAGGCTGCATCAAGAGAGAGTAGTGGTGAGAGGAGAGTCAGGGGAGTGGGGAACAATGAGAAGAAGGTGGAGACTGTTGCAGACACAACAGCCAAGACTGAACTTCTGACTATTGAAGATACAATGGCTAAACTGGAGATAAAGAAAGTTAAGATTATTGCTGATGTGATACCCAAGACTGCAAGTGAGGAGGTGGCCACTGTTGTGGATGCGATGGAAAAGGTGGAGGCTAAGGAAGAGGATACTCTTGCAGATGAGATGGCAAGGACTGAATTTACAGAGGTGCCAATTATTGCAGGTACAACGGCCAAGAATGAAGTTCAGGAAGTGGAGACTATTGCAGATGTAACGGAAAAGACCAAAATTAAGGAAGTAGTTGAGATTAACAAGAGGGACACCCAAGAGGCAAAGGTAAAGGCTAGTTTTGAGACAGAGGTCAAGCTGACTAAAAGGTTGGACATTGACGCTAAAACGGGAGAAGCCAATGCTAAGATGAACGCAGATGAACAAGCAAATACCATATCGGAGTATAACATCAGGTGCTATGAGCTCATTCTAACAGCTGGAGAGTCCAAGATAGAAGTCAGAGATGAGAAAATAGAATGCAAGGTAGAACTCAGGGATGAGAATATTGATGCAAAGAATGAAACTATGGATGCAAAGGATTCTGTTGAGAATGCACATGCTGAGAAAAGTGAACACAGCCACGTAAGCCCTGAGCTATTTCAGTCATCATCAGACAGTGATGAAGGTGGTCCTTCGATATTCCCCATGAGCAGCATGTTGAAGAGCGCTGCCCTGTCCTCAGACCAGGTTGATGAGATCCTAGACAAGGTAATGTATTGTACTGTAACAGTCCTGACCTATTTATGTTAGTTTTTATGTGTTTTTGGTCAGGGCATGTGTTTTGGGTGGGCAGTCTATGTTATCTGTTTCTATGTTGGTTTCGGTTTGCCTGGTATGGCTCTTGATTAGAGGCAGGTGGTTTGCATTTTCCTCTAATCAAGAGTCATATTTAGGTAGGGCATTCTCACTGTTTGTTTGTGGGTGATTGTCTCCTGTGATGTCTTCGTTATGTTCGATGTATTCACTTTTGGAGCTGTTTGGCTGTTCGTTCGTTTTGATGTACGTTCCTGTTCGTGAGTTTACGTTTGTTGATGTGAGTTTATGTTCAGGTTCCGTTGTACGTCGTTTTCTTATTTTGTAGTTTGTTAAAGTGTTTGTTTTCGTGTCATCGGTTTTCGTTATTAATAAATAAAGATGGCATATTTCCCTGACTCCGCATTTTGGTCCGAAGATCCTTCTCTCCTCACCTCATCTGAGGATGAGGAAAGCGACAGCTATTACAGAATCACCCACCTAAATACAGAGACCAAGCGGTATGGGAATGCTCGACGGAGCAACAAGGACTTTTGGACTTGGGAGGAGATCCTGTCTGGTAGAGGACCCTGGGCGCAAACTGGGGAATATCGCTGCTCTCGTGAGAAGAGTGAGGCAGTCACAGCCCAGGAGCGGTGGTTTAAGGAGGCAGCTAGGAGACGTGGATGGAAGCCGGAGAATCAAGCTCGTAACCGGAATTATGAGGGGACACGTCTTGCACGGAAGCCCGAAAAGCCCGTGAGTAACTCCCTAAAATTTCTTGGGGGGGGGCTAAAGGGTAGTGGGCCAAGGGCAGGTAGGAGACCTGCGCCCACTTCCCAGGCTAACCGTGGAGAGCGGGAGTACGGGCAGACACCGTGTTACGCAGTAGAGCGCACGGTGTCTCCTGTACGTGTGCATAGGCCGGTGCGGGTTATTCCACCTCCCCGCACTGGTAGGGCTAGATTGGGCATTGAGCCAGGTGTCATGAGGCCGGCTCAACGCGTCTGGTCTCCAGTGCGTCTCCTCGGGCCGGCATACATGGCACCTGCCTTACGCATGGTTTCCCCGGTTCGCCTACACAGCCCGGTGCGGGTTATTCCACCTCCCCGTACTGGGCGGGCGACCGGGAGCATTCAACCAGGTAAGGTTGGGCAGGCTCAATGCTCAAGAGAGCCAGTACGCCTGCACGGTCCGGTATTTCCGGCGCCACCTCCCCGCCCCAGCCTAGTACCTACAGTGCCTACATTACGCACTAGGCTACCAGTGCATTTCCAGAGCCCTGTTCCTCCTCCACGCACTCTCCCTATAGTGCGTGTATCCAGTTCAGTGCCTCCAGTTCCGGCCCCACGCACTAAGCCACCTGTGCGTCTCCTAAGTCCTGTACACACTGTCACTTCTCCCCGTACTAGTCCTGAGGTGCGTGCCCTCAGCCAGGTGCCACCAGTGCCGGTACCACGCACCAGGTATAGAGTACGCTTTGAGAGTTCAGTGTGCCCTGTCCCTGCTCCACGCACTAGTAGGAAGGTGCTTATCATTAGCCCGGTGCCTCCAGTTCCGGCACCAGGCACCAGGTCTACAGTGCGCCGTATACGGCCAGAGCCATCCGTCTCCCCAGCGCCATCTGAGCCATCCGTCTTTCCAGCGCCATCTGAGCCATCCGTCTCCCCAGCGCCATCTGAGCCATCCGTCTCCCCAGCGCCATCTGAGCCATCCGTCTGCCAGGAGCCTGCAAAGCCGCCCGTCTGCCATGAGCCTGCAAAGCCGCCCGTCTGCCATGAGCCTACAGAGCCATCCGCCAGACAGGAGCCGCTAGAGCCGTCAGCCAGACAGGAGCCGCTAGAGCCGCCCGCCAGACAGGATCTGCCAGAGCCGCCAACCAGACAGGATCTGCCAGAGCCGCCAACCAGACAGGATCTGCCAGAGCCGCCAACCAGACAGGATCTGCCAGAGCCGCCAGAGAGCCATGAGCAGCCAGAGCCGTCAGAGAGCCATGAGCAGCCAGAGCCGTCAGAGAGCCATGAGCAGCCAGAGCCGTCAGAGAGCCATGAGCAGCCAGAGCCGTCAGAGAGCCATGAGCAGCCAGAGCCGTCAGAGAGCCATGAGCGTCGAGAGCCGTCAGCCTGCCATGAGCGTCGAGAGCCGTCAGCCTGCCATGAGCGTAGAGAGCCGTCAGCCTGCCATGAGCGTAGAGAGCCGTCAGCCTGCCATGAGCGTCGAGAGCCGTCAGCCTGCCATGAGCGTAGAGAGCCGTCAGTCTGCCATGAGCGTCGAGAGCCGTCAGCCTGCATGGACCTGCCAGAGCCGTCCAAACAGGACCTGCCAGAGTCCTTCAGCCGGGATCTGCCCCTTGTCCCGGTGTTGCCCCTTGTCCCGGTGCTGCCCCTTGTCCCGGTGCTGCCCCTTGTCCCGGTGCTGCCCCTTGTCCCGGTGCTGCCCCTTGTCCCGGTGCTGCCCCTTGTCCCGGTGCTGCCCCTTGTCCCGGTGCTGCCCCTTATTCCAGTGATGGTCCTTATCCTGGTGCTGCCCCTTGTTCTGGTGCTGCCCCTTGTCCCGGTGCTACCCCTTGTCCCGGTGCTGCCCTTTGTCCCGGTGCTAGCTGTTTATTTAGGGGAAGGTAGTGTTAGGGTGGTCAGTAGAAGGGGTAGAAAGAAGAGGGGAGTGACTATGGTGGTGCGGGGACAGCGTCCTGAACCGGAACCACCACCGTGGTCAACTGCCCACCCGGACCCTCCCCTGGACTTTGTGCTGGTGCGCCCGGCGTTCGCACCTTGGGGGGGGGGTACTGTAACAGTCCTGACCTATTTATGTTAGTTTTTATGTGTTTTTGGTCAGGGCATGTGTTTTGGGTGGGCAGTCTATGTTATCTGTTTCTATGTTGGTTTCGGTTTGCCTGGTATGGCTCTTGATTAGAGGCAGGTGGTTTGCATTTTCCTCTAATCAAGAGTCATATTTAGGTAGGGCATTCTCACTGTTTGTTTGTGGGTGATTGTCTCCTGTGATGTCTTCGTTATGTTCGATGTATTCACTTTTGGAGCTGTTTGGCTGTTCGTTCGTTTTGATGTACGTTCCTGTTCGTGAGTTTACGTTTGTTGATGTGAGTTTATGTTCAGGTTCCGTTGTACGTCGTTTTCTTATTTTGTAGTTTGTTAAAGTGTTTGTTTTCGTGTCATCGGTTTTCGTTATAAAATAAAGATGGCATATTTCCCTGACTCCGCATTTTGGTCCGAAGATCCTTCTCTCCTCACCTCATCTGAGGATGAGGAAAGCGACAGCTATTACATGTACAGTCCCTTGTTTTATGCATAGTTTATTCTATTGACTATGGATGACATGTATTGTACTTGTTCCATCAGTGCTCGGTTTATGTGTTCTGATGCATGTATATCAAATAAATTGTATTCAATTCAAGGTAATCGATGTCCTGACTGGGGAGGGCCACAAGGTCATCTTCTCAGAGGACAGGCCAAGTATGACCTCAAGCCTAGACTCCACGGTGTGTATTGCCTCAAGCCCAGAATCTAGACCAGGTCTTACCTCTACTCCAGTGGACATAGCAAGAAGTTCCTCCATCCCTGAGGCCAGACCAAGCAGTTCTTCTGCCACCCCAGGGTCCAGCCCCAGCAGTGAGTCCCTGTGCTGCATGTCCAGCAGCCACGATCAGGAGACCCATGTCCAACGCCCATCTGACCCACCTGGTAAGCTCCTAGGAGGCCAGGCCAGCACCCTGAGATCTCAAAACCCACTGATGCTCAATGAAAAGGATCTGTCAGACAGGGAGCTAATGCCCTATGCCAACAGCATTATCAACATTATCATGCAGAAGATGCACCATGACAATGACCTTTACGAGTCCGTGGGTGGCCAGAAACCACTGTCCCCAAGAAGGCGATCACGCCCAGCTCTTCTGTCACAATACTCTCCTCTGGACAATGCCAAGATCCCTGTGCTTTACATCCCCAAGAGGGCTGATCGGAAATCACTGAAGTCAGTTGATCCGAAGGCCCTGAGAGTAGTCAGGTGGGTGCTGCAGACCATCCATAGACGCCATGGGTGGCTGGGTCAGGCTAACGACCACAGCAGACAGGCCAAAGAAAGCTTGCTGCTCTGTGATGTCATCCAGGTCCTGCTTGAGAAGCTTGACCACAAGACCACTACTGGAGATCTACAGGTGGCACCTACCCAAACATATGCCCTACATAATGACGACCGCTTCAAGACGAAGTTGCAGGAGGCTACAGTTGAACCCATCAGCGATATCATCGGACATCTGTCTATCAATCTGCTGAGGTCCGAGTCTTGCTTCGAGCCCAAGAAGAGATGGTCGTCGTCAAGCACCCTGGCTAAGAGCGTCTCGATGACCAACCTGGGGAGCCGAGCTGTGGCTTCGGCTGTGGCCATGGACATCAGCTCCAATGTGGTTGAGAAGCTCAAAGAGGCCTCAGGTAGCAGCAAGACCACTTGCTCGATGACTAGCCTTCGGGACTTTGTCAGAGCCATGACCGTCAGCCATCCAGAGCTCAGCCAGCAGGCCACCTCGTGTGGGTCAAAACTTCACAACGTCTACAGGGAGGTTCTGGAGATGGTTGTGACCAAGCTGAGGAGTTGTGTCACCAAAGGGGGATCATTTCACAAGCCCACAGAGCACTTAGCGCAGAAGATGGCGGAGAGCTGCCTTGAGGTAGAATGTGCTTTCATGGAGATTCTGCAGACACTTAAGAGTCACGGAACAGGCGATGAGGCATGCAGCGCCTGGGCAGTTGACTGCATGTCCACGACTATCTCTGACACCATGTTTAAACGTGTGACTGAGGGGGGCCATCCTCCTCATGTTACTCATGTCTCTGGGGCGACGGTCACAAACTGTGGTCCAATCAGAATCAGTGATGTTAACCAGCAGCGGCCTATCAAGATCAAGGCTAGAATGTCCAGATCCTCCGTGAACCTCCTACAAACCACTGTGGAAAAGTTTGTGCATAAGCTGACGGATGAGCGGGTGTCCATCCCAGAACTAGGAGAAGGAATGTCTACTTCTACCAGTCCCCAGCAAGGAAAGGATCCTGGTAAGATCGACAGAGGAATTTCTCTATTTTTTTTAAAGAAAATAAATATATATTTTTTCTTCTGTTTTTTAAATCTTGTTATTTTTATTATAAAATGCATAAATAAACAAATAATTCAGCCTTCTTCGCTATTAATACTATGTAATGTTTCCTAAATGTAAATAAAATAATTACCTCTTCTCTCACAGAGAACCTACGTAGACCACAGAGTGTTCAGAGATTCACTACGGAGCCTCCCCCCGAGCTCTCGCCACGGAGCCAACTGAAACGGGAGGAGCTAATTAGTATGCTGTGTGCATTGATGAGCAAATCCATCATTAGCTCCTTGTCTTTGGATAGAGCTTTTCAGGTTCCAGTTGACACAGTCTCAGGTAGGAGTCCTGAATACCTTTATTGATCCTGTATGATATTCATCACACCTCATATTAGATAGAATTTGGTGCAACATATGCCATAGGCTACTGTATATTATTTAATTAAATTGTGATGTATTTTTCTTTCCACAGATACAAAGGAAAGCAGAACCTCTGCTGTGAAGTTGGGTACGAATGCCAGAACGTTGGTGCCAACGCCCCCTCCTCGCCCCACTAACAGTCAGAGGGATAATAAGCCTGTCCAAGAGGACAGCAGGAGGAGAATCCGACCTCTCCGTACTCGTCAGGCTGCCAAGAGGTAAGTAGCCCAGAGGTTAGAGGCAGACCAGTAGCTCTGGAAAGTCACTGGGTCAAATCCAAGGCAGGGCAATGGAAAAAAATATGGGAACTGAAATTACAACTGAAGGGCTGGTGGTTTCAGATTCATTTTTGAATATCCTTTGCAAGATGGACTAATAAAGTTATATATTTTTATTCCCTTATTCTCTAAAAAAGGGTGGTCAGCTCCATGGACTTGGACATTTCCAGGACCACTAGTAGAAGCACTGGGATGGTGGCTCAGCTGGCTTGTCCAGTCAACAGCAACAACAATCTCTTCAGCGAGCCTCCCAGCACCTCTGCAGCCATCTCAAACACATCCCTAGCAGCCTCTGAGATCACTGAGAATTTGGTGTGTAAACTCCTCCAGGGGGATTCTCCAGACTTCATGTCATCCAGCAACCACATCAGCCCAAGGCCCTGAGGAACAACATTCAACGAATGGAACTGCAGAAACCTCGTTTTCTAAATATCTAGGCTTAATAAAAATAATTTTGCAATGACATTATTTGGTCACTTGTTCATGATTTTAATATGGTTAATATGATCATTCAAAGTAGACTACCTGCATTTCGCATTTTGAGGTGTAAGCAAAAATACTGGTAAGTAACCCACTAAAGGTTTCCTCGTGTGTCTGTTCTGTAAGCATAAACCATAAAATGAAAAGGGTGTAAGTGAAATATTGACTTCATTCCCTGCCAGCAAATCATGAACGCTGTGAATGTGTTGTAAACATTTCATAGCAATCATAACCAAAGGTTATCTATTATATTGACAAGATAGCCCAGTGACCGCCCTTACAATGGAAATACATATCCTCAATTAGTAAAGGCGAGTGAGGTAAGGTGGGATCATTTTAGCCCATAGACAATGAAACCAATGTGTGCGCGTCCTCCGCTATCATTATCAGCAGTTGGTCAGCGCCTCTGCCAGGGCAGATACGTGTGAACAACATGCACAAGTAGTAAGAGGTTGTGTTCGTAAATTACATCTGGAGTGCCATAGTCCGTTCGTAAATTCAGAGCGCACTCGAGCTTGCTAGCTAACTGTTACTTCGAGACACAAACGAGAGAACACCTCACTCTGACAATTTTACCAGCCCTAGCAGAGCTAGTTAGGGCTGTGTTCATATTATCTAGATCGTTAGTGACTAACTGTTCTGCTAGCAACAATTTAATTCCGTTTTTTTTAACCAACCTTTTCGGACAACTGTTGTATTCAAAGGGTGTTGCGCGTTGCTAAGTCCATCAGTTATTCTGCGCTCTGACACTCAAACGAGTAGATAACCTCCATTAATTTACGAACGCACCCGGCCGTAGTCGTTTTTCTCAAAGTTGCTGGAATGCCACGTGCATCCACTTATATCAGAACATTAACAGCCGAAACATTACGAAACGTATATAAGATCAAAAAAGCCTCAAGTAATTCTCACACAAGCAGCTTTTGGGCGGAGTAAATTCTCTCTCTCCATAGGGCTGGACCATACGATATAAGTACACCTGACCTGCACGCTTTCCTGAATTTTAATAGACTGCACAAGACCAAAACAAATTATATTTCGTTAAATGTATATGTTTAACAGACTGTCTGCAGTTGGTTAGTTAGCGTCGATTCGTAGCTACGAAAACTCCGACAAAAGCTCTCTGTCAACATCACCACCTGGAAATTTCAACATGAACGTTACTTTCTGCCTGGCTGGACGTGTAGGAGTTGGTGGGCTCATAGGATCAAATTGAACTGTCCGTATCAGACAGAACCCCGGTATGGTACCAATATACACGTTGATGCTGTTCATATGATATGTATTCTACTATCCACTAACAATAGTCTGCTCATCAATTTTGGGCTAGCTAGTTAACGTTAGCATAGCCAGCTAAGCGGTCTGCTGATGAAATGGGTCACACAGCTGTTAATTAGCTAGATCGGAGGGATCATTTAAAAGTAGAGTTCTCTTCAATGAGTGTATATTTTGGGCACATTATTTTCATACACTGGATAATGGAAACGCCTGGTGGTGTTTTTTGTTGATTCAATGACGACATGCTCCACTAATTTACCGGTGCTGGAAGATGTTTGTAGCTAATGTTACTGGCAACGCGTTAGGCATCTAGCATGCTAACAGACTATGTTAGGTAGCTAACTAGTTAGCAAGATATCGGTAACTGCTTATCTACTCCGGACGCCCAAAACTGGGAGAAATAAAAGTAGTCACACAGTTTAGTAAATCATGAACAATTGCGAATACGAACAAATCGAACCGCAGGCACTTTCAACTCCAACTCCGACCCTGCCGCCGCGACTTGCAGTTGTTGAAGAGGAGGAAAGGGCACGGAGAAAATGGGAAGTTTTCCCCGGCAAGAATCGCTTCTACTGCGATGGACGGTTCATCGTGGCTCAACAAAGCGGTGTCCTACCACTCACCCTCGGCCTCATTCTGGTCACCACCGTACTGTTCTTTGTATTTGAGTAAGTACACATTCTTTTTTTGTTTTGTATTTCTTTGACACAAAATAATGTTTGCCATAGCCAAGAAAACAATGGCACAGGTTTCAACAAACCATGGCAAGTTTGGTTGTGTGTCTGGCACTTTACACAACACAGCAGATTCTGGAATAGAATAATTAGTTTGAATACCAGAAAGTCATGTCTTCCTGCAAGTGTCTTGCTGAAATGCGTTGCATCTCCTGAGACTATGCTACAGTGGTGATTTAAAAAGTGAGTTTCTAAAACCAGATCCCCTCAGGGTGGTTGAGAAACTCTATTGTACTATTTGCGTGTCAGTCTGGTTTGACAGCATTTTCAGTTCCTCATGTTGAAAATGAGAACTAGTCCTTCATGTGGTTAATCGGGGTCCTGTTTGTTTCTGCAATCAATCTTGACCTCTTTAGTTTCCTGGTGAGAGAAATAAAATGACCTTTGTGAAGGCAGGCTACACAAAACACTTTATATTGCGTTTACACAGGCAGCCCAATTCTGATATTTATTTTCAGTACGCGACACACCGACGTCACGCACGGGTATTCGCCCACCAGTCAGCATGTATTATCAGCCACTGAAATAAGCTTTGACATTCTCATTCGCTTACAATGTTTTGATTATTGCTTGAACAGTCCCTAAGATTATATTTGGTTGTGGTAGTTGCAAAATACCTATTTTAGATGCAGCAGTTGTTAGCTAAAATGCTAACACTCATAGACATAGGCTGGTATCAAAGCTAGCCAAAGAGCTATTTTACTGGTTGACGTGTTTTTGAAGTGTAATGCAGTTGATTGGCAACGATGACACAATTATATTAAGCAGAACATTCATGCAATACTTATAATCCAATTTTATAATTGAAAAGTTGTGTGTGAAATGCACTCATAATCAACATGTAAATATTATTATTATTTTTTTATGTTGGCTGTCTGAACGCCCTGTGTTTTCTCCCTCTGGTTGGGAAATTGTGAATAGGAACTCGGAGTATTGCTGAATGTGATTTTTCTGGAGAAGCACTCCTGGTCTTGCGCCGATAATGCTCAGTAATATTCGGAATACATTGTGGGGAAAAAATACTTAAGCTCACCATTTGAGCTCCACAAAGATTTTCTGCATCTGTAATTAGCAGTATACATAACTAGCTGTTTACGTGTTAGCAGGGAGGGGTTTCTGCAACCAAATTGTGTGCACATCGCCCCGTGCGGGAAAGTTTGCAAACACAGAAAAGGGCCTATTTGGTCTTTTGATCAATCAGATCAGCTTTTTTTGACAGTAATTGGTACAAAAGATCAGAATTGGGCTGCCTGTGTAAACACAACCTTAGTTTTAACATATAAGGTAGTCCACTTCAATTGTTGCTGAATATTGTCCCTTTTTTCTTTTTGTCTTGTAATCCCAGCTGTCCCTTCCTGGTGAAGCACCTGACTGTGTTCATCCCAGTGATTGGAGGAGTGCTATTTGTGTTCGCGGTCATCTCTCTCCTGCAGACCAGCTTCACTGACCCTGGCATCCTGCCCCGGGCCACGCCGGACGAGGCCGCAGACATTGAGAAGCAGATCGGTAAGGGCAACAAGTACACACTTAAAAGAACATTCTTACTGTCCCCCTCACTTTTACAGCTTTGTGCACTTGTTCACCAACACTACCCAAGTGACAGCATTTGTTTTCCTGTTCCAGATGCTGGTCTGTTTGTTTTTGCACTGGTTTTGAGACACTAACAGCAACATATACGTTAGTTTCCTGTTTTTTGTTCGAAGCCATGAATTATTCAGCCAGCAAATGGTTGAACTGCCATAATTACAGGCTTCCTCCTCCCTTGAGAGAACCACAGACAGTCCCCTCTGACAGAGCATGGCGGGATGGATGGCTAGAGGTCTTTGAACTGTTAATGACTCTGCTTGTTGCGGTGTGTGGTCAGCCCCCTGGGCTAATTGCCTCTGCTGTTTAATTGTGTGAGAAATTTAAGACACTCTGGCCAAATTGCAGTGGGATGCCACTAACATTTCTCGCTCTCTCACATTCACACCAGTAGTGGTAAAATCAATGGGGAAGCCAAGCTAGGCAAAACATTACAACTAGGGATGCACGATATATCGGTGAACATATCAGAATCAGCCAATATTAGCTAAAAATGGCAACATCACTATTGGCCGATGTTAAAAAATAATAGCGTAATAACGCCACGTAAAATGTTGCGCAACACAGCATTCCTAACCTATCCCACAATGTCTGCTGTGTGGATTGAGCAGTCATTTTAAAGAGTAAGAACATTTCAGCGAGACAACTCAAACCCAAAATCCATTAAAGCCAAGAATGGAATTCATTGACATTCAACCGTTCTCTGTCGTGGATGATGTTGGCTATCGCCGACTGGTCGAGCATCGGTACACACTACAATGTGCGCTATTTTTCAGATTTTGCCCTACCGGAGTTACACAGTAATAGACATACTATGGAACGCTGTTTGGGTCTTTGCGTGTCAAAAAAGATACAGTAGCACTGTCAAAGCTGTACAAAAAAGTCTGCGAACACCGGCCACAAACGATGTGTTTACAATACCGCGTTGGTAATAAAGTATCATTTGTTCGACCGCAACTTCTGGGGTAGCTATCTTTAGTTTGGTACCTAGCTAGCACCAATACAACCAGCCTGAAAACAGTAGAAACTGCAGTCATTTTCATTATTCTTAGCAATGATTTAGGAATCCTTGTGAGTAAGTGTTAGCTAGGTTGCCACTTGTTGTTCACATATTGAACTTCAGTTCATAAAAATAAATAGCTAGCCATCTACTTAACCCTGTTGCCCAAAGCTAACGTTAAAAGCAGCCAGCTAGCTTCATCTGGCTAGTGAGCCTTGACCGGACTGGGTTATGTGTTGTGAAGCTAGCCACAATAAGGTTTAGGCACATTAGTGGAATTTGCAGTTTGCCTTCAAAATAAGAGTATGTAATTGACAGTGGTGCAACTGAATACAAATAGTAGAATTATGCCATACTTTTATTTTGAAGGCTAACCGCAAAGTCCACTACTGTGGACTAGCTAGCTAACTATAGCTACTGAAACGGATTATGTTGTGTTATTTGATATGTCAAATAGTGTTATTTGACGTGTATCTTTTTTGACATGCAAAGACCAAAACGGCGGTCCATAGAAATCCTGGTTGAGAATGAAACGACTGAACAACGAAACAGCACAGCAAGTAAGTGAAATAAATAGCTTTTGATTATGTTTTACTGGTATTGGGAACATACCAAAATAACCTTTTGGTCGATGTGTGTGTAACCTTTATTTAACTAAGCAAGTCAGTTAAGAACACATTCCTATATACAATGATGACCTGGAAGACACTGGTCCAATTGCGCGTGCCCTATAGGACTCCCATTCACGGTTGGATATGATGCAGCCTGGATTCGAACCAGGGACTGTAGTGATGCCTCTTGCATTGAGATGCAGTGCCTTAGACCACTGCGTCCGTGTGTGTTAACTATTTAAATGCTAGAATTCTTAAAAGGCCGCTAAAATTTGAAATATCGGTATTTTTGGCAACAAAAATCGGTCACAAATGTCATATCGGTGTATCACTAATCACAACCGATGTTGTGATAATTGTATTGTTTTCTCTAACCTGTTAGAAATGCATTTATACAGCACTGTGATAGCCAATATGAGGCTGATAAACCATAGCCTACATTGTCACAGACAGTTCCACAGTGGCGGAATAAATTCAACCACGTACATTTGTGTTTCATCACAGTTAAAACCGGAGAGCAACGTGTGTCCTGTTTAAGTCCACAAAGATGTTTCATGCAGCAAACAGTCACATGACCTACACAGCATGGTCAAATGCAAGTTCAAGTTAATTTCACCATCGGTTTGCTCAAGTTATAAAAACATCCTTACTAAAATATTTCCGAAGCATAAAGCTTAAAATAGCCTAATGGGAAATACAACCGCAATACACTTCAACTTTGACATGTTGTTGGCCAACTATAGAGATACACATTCACATAGGGAAGGTTTTAATCCCTTTCAGACAGGATAATGACCTTTCAGCTGATGTATTTGTAACGGATGGCGAGCATCAGTTTCAGGAGCTTCTATACCTCCGGTAAAGTGGTGGTCAGTTCATTTTTCACAAGTGATTGCAGCAGCTCACCTTGTGGTTTGTGGAAGGAGGCATCAGCAATAGACTACCTGCAGCTAATTTTTCAACCTCTGGTTGTCAAAGAAAGGGTAGGTCTGGAACAGCTGTGTGAGTGCTCTGTCAGGAAACCCCTCTTGCTTGGAGTACTCTGGAAATGATCCATGATCAAGTACACGAAGAAGTCGAGGCTCTTCATGTCAGCAAACCTCTGGGTCATGTGTAGTATGATTCCATCGAGTATTTCAAAGTGCGGTCGTCGGTATCTGTCCAGGGAGCCTGGGTTATTGTCAGCGTTGTCCCGGTGGTGGAGTCTATGCTCATAGTCATCCCAGTCATGACGGTGTCTTTCATCTTCCATTCTAACAGTAGGGACAGTGTTGTCATATCCCTTGAAACTTCGCATCACTTCTGATGGCACACACTGTACTATCAACCCCAACACAATGTCTTCGGTCAAGAGATTGGCTCTGCAGGGCCTGAAACTGTGGCCATTTATGACTCACAGAACCACCAACGCCAAGTATTTATTTTTATTTTATTTTTTACATGATCTCCTTCAGTTTGTTTCAGAGCATTGCTCTGTGCGATCAAATCTTTATCTTAGCTGGGCTCAGTACTGATCCGATCAAAAACGATATCCAATAATCTGGCCTTCGTGCACGTCTCTACTTTTGAAGTTCCAAGGAGTGGCACAGCCTTCAGTACCTGACTGGTATTGTCGACCTCTGTAAGCATTGCTGTCTTTTTGCGTGACACGGTAAAAAAAGTTATAACTGTCAATGGATGTCCAAAAAATATTGAATATTGCTTGTCTCCTGTGCTAAAACGTAAGTTTAGTTTGTGGGCATAACAATGAATTAACATGGCGTATTGAAAGTGGGCTTTCACGAGTGCCTGAACCCCACTTCACTGCCCACTCAAGCAGCTTGCCCCGTTGTAAGTCTGAGTTTGGCTGCTCGGTTGAATTTCCAGTACAACAGGTGATTGCCTCTGTGTTTCTCTCTGGCTCACATCAGAAAATCCCAGCAATCTCTCGCATATAACACCCTTATCATTGACCAAGCATGCAATGATTGACATTTGCCGGGTATGTCTGTGGTGTCATCCACCTGTTCTGCTATGAAGGGTGCTGAACTGATCTCACTGTCAATTTCACTTTGTATCACGTCTGCGACATTCTGAATGGCATTCTGTATGGTGTTTGACGTGCCTGTAAATATGGTGCTTGTCCCAAGGTGTTCAGCCATGGCAGTATCGAACTCTGCAAATGCATTGACAAGTTCAACCAAATTATCTTTAAGGCTTGTTGCTGACTCCTCATGCCCCCTGAAAGCTTGCTCCTGCTGTCCCAGGTACATTGCGATGACCAGTTTCTTTAGAATGTCTCTGTTTTTATTCACCTGTTCATTGTGCCTCTGGACACTGATCACTGTGGCCTGGCCGAGAGCCTCGTTGATCCGGACTCGACCAAAGAGCTTAGTTTCTGGCTTCCCATGTGTTTTTGAGATTTTCCATGTCGGTCAAGGGACCTGCCCAGGTTTGCAAGATCAGGAAAAACCAGTGGTGGCCCAAGGGTTGTGGATCAATCGTGTGCTCTTGTCAAATAAAAGGCATGGCCAGCAAAACCGCTTCTTTAGCCTAGCACTCCCAGCTAGCCAGTCGGTTCAATTGTAATTCTGTGTTGAAAGATCGGGTCCCACCCTGTGCTCCTCTCCCCTGCACAATATCAAATTTTGGAGTCACCCTCCCATTCTTTTTGCTTTTCAGCTGCTGCTAGATCTGCATCCATAGCTAGCTACTGCAGGACACAGACCTTAAGCTAACAGTGACGCTTTGGTGTGATTTGCCGAATCCAAACGGGCCTCCTTTTGACTTGTTTTTTGTTTTTGTTGCTGCACCTAGACCATTCAGAGTTAAGCGTTTGGCTTCCGTTTTTATCAATGGAAGCTTAACGCTAGCTGGCTTCCTTTGCTGTTGAATTCAATACTATGGGCGGCAACATCAAGTTCTACTCTTTTTCACCAGACAGATGCATGGGCTACATATAGGCTACTGAGACAGAGGGGTGCTGTTTTCCTCACTCTGTTTCCTCCTTTGAGATATAGATTCAGCCTGGCCACTTGCGAAATGAATGAAAATGATGAAATGCAGGAGATTAAAAAAACATTTTATATATATTCTTTTATAGGCAAGGCTGGCTTCCCTTGGCGTCCATGAATACACACCACTGACACACACAGCTTAGAGTAGAGAGAGAGAAGTGTTATTTTCTTGCACCAAAATTATATAAAAAAAAGTTTTGTGGTTATACTCTCTGCAACATGGTTTAAGCCTAATGTTTTACATATCTGCTGGTTAGGCCTAATTTCCTAAACTACATGAATACATCCAGAAAGTTCTAATCAGGAGTATCATACTTAGTTCTGACTAGCTGCCTAATATTCAGCTGTCATTGTGAGGCAAAGTTGTTCTCTTGAGTACCTTACACTTTACTGTGAAAGAGCTCATGCCATGGTGTGATCGAGCCAGTCTATTAATATTTTAAATTGCCACTCATCTGAAACCTTCTAGTACTATGGCTGCGTTTACACAGGCAGCCCAATTCTGATATTTTGCCTAATTATTGGCAAAAAGGCCAATCAGTGGAATAACAATATCAGAATTGGACTGCCTGTATAAACACAGCCTATGGGCCTGCTAGGCAGGCATCACACTTTCAAACATTACACAGAGCCTGAGTTGATTGACTGCCGCCCCTTTGACTCCACCTTAATGGACACTACTCCGCCAGCAATTAGGCCTAATGCCACTACCTGGATCACAACATGGACACACACACAGCATAGGTTTCACTATCCTTGTAGGGACCTAAAATGTATTTCAATTAAAAATCTAATTTTACCTAACCCCTAATTCTAAAATAGGACAATGTTCCTTGTTTTACTATCCTTGTGAGGACTTTTGGGGATTTACAGTAACCACAAGGTTATTAATACACACCTTGTGTACTATGTCTCTTGATATGTCCTCCCTGTCTTTCTCCTCAGATAACTCTGGATCGTCCACCTATCGACCCCCTCCGCGCACCAAGGAGGTGATGATCAACCAGCAGGTAGTGAAGCTCAAGTATTGTTTCACCTGCAAGATGTTCCGGCCACCGCGCACCTCCCACTGCTCCCTCTGTGACAACTGTGTGGGTAAGGACTGGAGGCCGAGGGGGGCGTTCAGCACGGAACACAGAGGGGGTCAACACACTGACATTTATTAGACTGAATTATTTAGACTACTACACAGCCTGTTACTGAGATTGTTTTGCTGAACGGTCTATCGGTCTTATAAAGAGGATTTATTAGTGCTCTCCATAAAGATGCTGATCAACTCTGAAAGCCGGGCCTCTTAAAATGTTAGACTTTTCTACAAATGTGTTTTCCTATTGAAAGGCCCTGGAGAGCTTGGCCTCAATGTCAATGAGATGTCCTTTGTAGATAATTGTACATTTTCTTACCCCATCTCGCTTCCTGTCCTCCAGAGCGATTCGACCACCATTGTCCCTGGGTGGGGAATTGTGTTGGGAAAAGGAACTATCGTTTCTTCTACACCTTCATCGTCTCTCTGTCCTTCCTGACAGCCTTCATCTTCGGCTGCGTCGCCACACATCTAGCACTGAGTACGTAGTCTCCACAGCAGACACATCTGGCCGCTGCCCTGGCTTGTGATATTGTGCTCAACTGCTGAGTGGATCCTGATATTATCCTGTCATGGTTTCCTGTAACAATCTTCAATTGCTCTGTCCTCAGGGGCACAAGGAGGCAGAGGCCTTATTTTTGCTCTTCAGGAGAGTCCAGCCAGATATCCTTTTACCAAGACTCTGTGTGTCTAGGGTAACCGATCTGATCCCCTCATAATACCACTCCCTGCCTCCAGTAGTGTGGTGTTAGGGCACCTAAACTGTCATTCACTTCAGTTTCTTGGCCGTATTGCAGAATAAGAATAAGTCTCTTTGTCCAGCTGATGTCTCTGATGATATTTAGATACTCAAACCATAAATGTTGTCCTTGACTTTTCTTCCTGCACTGCTGTGGAGCTGGTGATTTGCTTCTTTTCAGTTTGGTCCATCTTGGGCCTCTCAGGCTTCCATACCTACCTGGTTGCTTCTAACCTGACCACAAATGAAGATGTGAGTAAATGCCAATGAGTGTGATGTCTTTGTCACCTTTGGGATATGTGTAATACACTTTAAAGGTCCAGTGCAGCTGTTCTAATCTCAATTTCACATCATTTCTGGGTAACAATACGTATCTTACTGGGATTGTTTTCAATTAAAATTGTAAAAAAGAAACAAATGGCTTCTTAGTAAAGGGCATTTTCTCAAGCAAGAATTTAGCTAGGACTGTCGGTGAGTGGTCTGAGTGGGGAGGGGAAAACGGAATATTGGCTTTTATTGACAGAGGTTTGGAACTCTTTCTTATTGGTCTATTAACTCATTTACTGCATGGTGGTGTCACCATGATAGACTTAACTCCATCCTACCAAAACGGGAGAAAAGGACATTATCATTTTCACAATCACAGCATTATTCCAACCTTATAGTGTGGAAAATGTGTGTGCATGCATACATAGAGTTGAAGTCGGAAGTTTACATACACTTTTAATGACTCCAACCTAACTCGTTTTTCAACGACTCCACAAATTTCAGACTACGGTTTGCAGCTGCACATGGGGACAAAGATCATACTTTTTGAAGAAATGTCCTCTGGTGTTTGTATGTTTGGAGGAAAAAGTGGGAGGCTTGCAAGCCTCCAAACACCATCCGTGAAGCATGTGGGTGGCAGCATCATGTTATGGGGGTGCTTTGCTGCAGGAGGGACTGGTGCACTTCACAAAATAGATGGCTTCATAAGGACGGAAAATTATGTGGTTATATTGAAGCAACATCTGAAGACATCAGTCAGAAAGTTAAAGCTTGGTTGCAAATGGGTCTTCCAAATGGACAATAACCCCAAGCATACTTCCAAAGTTGTGGCAAAATGGCTTAAGGACAACAAAGTCAAGATATTGGCGTGGGCATCACAAAGCCTTGACCTCAATCCTATAGAAAATTTAATGTAGAAAATGTGTTGGCAGAACTGAAAAAGAGTGTGCGAGCAAGGAGGCCTACAAACCTGACTCAGTTACACCAGCTCTATCAGTAGGAATGGGCCAAAATTCACCCAACTTCTTGTGGGAAGCTTGTGGAAGGCTACCCGAAACGTTTGACCTAAGTTAAACAATTATAAAGGCAATGCTACCAAATACTCATTGAGTGTATGTAAACTTCTGACCCACTGGGAATGTGATGAAAGAAATAAAAGCTGAAATAAATCATTCTCTCTACTATTATTTTGACATTTCAGTCTTAAAATAAAGTGGTGATCCTGAGATGGAATTTTTACTAAGATTAAATGTCAGGAATTGTGAAAACTGATTTTAAATGTATTTGGCTAAGGTGTATGTAAACTTCCCACTTCAACTGTATGTATGCTTGCAAAGTTTTCTCGAATTTTCCAAGCTGTTTAAAGACAGTCAACTTAATGTATGTAAACTTCTGACCCACTGGATTTGTGATACAGTGAAATAATCTGTCTGTAAACAATTGTTGGAAAAATTACTTGTCATGCACAAAGTAGATGTCCTAAACGACTTGCCAAAACTATAGTTTGTTAACAAGAAATTTGTGGAGTGGTTGAAAAATTAGTTTTTGTGACTCCAACCTACGTGTTTGTAAACTTCTGACTTCAACTGTACATGTGGTGACATGTTTGTTGTGCCTGGTCCCTGACAAATAAACTAAAACTAGTCTAGGATGAGGACTGATGGTCAACTTGTGTGTCTCTCTTGTTCCTAGATCAAAGGCTCGTTGTCGGGGAAGAGTGGGGCGGAGGACACCGGAAACCCCTACAGCTATAACAACATCATTACTAACTGCTGCTCTGTACTCTGTGGACCCATGCCTCCCAGGTGAGACTCAACCTGGTTTATAATGCATCTTTGATAAGGTTTGAGTCAGTCCATTTAGGATGTGATTTTTTTTTGTGTGTGTCTTTCTGAATGAAATATGCTCCATTGATTTCGAAGGATTTTCTCCAATTCATGGATATATTTTTTTATCTACTCCTTGAATTGACTGAACAGGAAACTGAATTCACCCTAACATGCTGACCAGACCGCATGTTGATTTTGTCCACCCACACCAGATGCAATCAGGACACGAAATATCAAAAACCTTAAACCAACTATATTCATGGCAATTTAGCTAGCTAGCTTGCTGTTGCTAGCTAATTTGTCCTGGGATATAAACATTGGGTTGTTATTTTACATGAAATGCACAAGGTCCTCTACTCCGATAATTAATCCACAGATAAAGGGGTAAACCGAGTTAGTTTCTATTAATCTCTCCTACAGGCTTCTTCTTCTTTGGACTTTATATGGTGGTTGGCAACCAACTTTAAGGTGTATTACCACTACCAACTGGACTGGAGTGTGGACCTCCGTTCATATTTTAATCACCTACGTCGGTATATGCTCCTAAAAACCAATGAGGAGATGGGAGAGGCGGGACTTGCAGCATGTCAAGCGTCACAAATAGAACCAAGTTCTATTTTAGCGCCTGACTACACAGATGCTTGGGAGCAGTGTGGGTTCAATGATTGAATAACATGTATGTGTACATTTTATTTTGTAACGCTTCCGCGAGCGGTGTGGTCAGCATGTAACCCTGAAGCCTAACCTTTCTGTCTAACCTGTTTCCATGTTGTTCCGTGTCAGTTTGATTGACAGGCGAGGCTTCGTACCAGTGGAGGAGTCATCGCAGACAGTTTCCACGGAGATGGTACTACCCGTGCTGGCTGCTAAGAAGGAGATTAAAGTGGTAGGAGGGCCCACGCCGTCCCAGCTGCCCCCCTGCCGTGCCTTGCAGGTTCCCTCTACCTGCAACCCCCCTCAGCCTGACTGGCAGACACCAGTTTAGTTGCCTGTTCTAACACGGTTTCCTGACTGGCTGTTGTGTATGGGGTCACCCTCTCATGACAGTCTCAGACCAGTGTACTGTATTCCTGTTGGTCGGGATCCGGTACAAACCAGTGTATTGTATTACTGTTGGTCGGGATCCGGTACAAACCAGTGTATTGTATTACTGTTGGTCAGGATCCGGTACAGACCAGTGTATTGTATTACTGCTTGTCAGGATCCGGTACAAACCAGTGTATTGTATTATTGTTGGTCAGGATCCCGTACAGACCAGTGTACTGTATTCCTGTTGGTCGGGATCCGGTACAGACCAGTGTATTGTATTACTGTTGGTCGGGATCCGGTACAGACCAGTGTATTGTATTACTGTTGGTCGGGATCCAGTACAGACCAGTGTATTGTATTACTGTTGGTCAGGATCCGGTACAGACCAGTGTATTGTATTACTGTTGGTCAGGATCCGGTACAGACCAGTGTATTGTATTACTGTTGGTCGGGATCCAGTACAGACCAGTGTACTGTATTACTGTTGGTCAGGATCCGGTACAGACCAGTGTACTGTATTACTGTTGGTCGGGATCCAGTACAGACCAGTGTATTGTATTACTGTTGGTCAGGATCCGGTAATCAGGACATTACATATGGTGGTGTTTCCTGTTCCTGGTAGCCAGTCTACGCCAGACTGTTCATTGTTTACTGCTGACTGTAAAAGACTGTCTTTGGAACAAGGAAGTGAAACCGCCTGCTAGGCCATGTTTGACCTGGGTGTAGCTCAACCGTTAGTTACTCACGTCATTCCGTGCCTTCGCGTCATAACCAGGCAACTCGGCGTTATGTCTCTCAGTGAAAAGGGGAACACAGCCTATATATGATTCATCCACTTCCTGGCTTGGTTAGAGGTTGAGCCGTTGTTGATTTGAGGTCCAGGAGAAACGTAAGTATTAGGAGTTTATGAGAACATGTTTGTTTACTAAAGTGTGACTGCCACTGGGCTATTTAGTTCAGTCTTACGGTAGTGGCTCTCTCCAACCCTTCAGACTGTCTGCCTCTTCCAAACCAACAAGCCTTTCTGCTGTTTACACTCAAGCAATATCCAGACAAGCTAACCTTGGTTTACTTTAAGGATACAAGGGCTCAGTCTTGTCTGCTGGGAGGTTGCATATTATATGTATTTTTGCACAGAAGGAGTTAGACCATAGAAGATGATGTACAGTATTGGTTCAGTATTTATACTTTTTAGCAAACACATGCTGGTAATGGAAGTGGTTACTGCTGGGGATGTACCTGTCACAAACACATGTCTGTACCCAAGTGCTGTTTTAATTTGTCTCAATCTGGACACTGACATGCAGTTGGCCAGCAGAAAGAGTGGGGGAATGTTTTATTGACACACATGGAGTTGTCTTTGTTTACAGAGTGTGAACACTTGTCTTTCCTCAATGTTGTCTGTATTTTGTATTCGTCTCTGACGTGAGTCTGTTGGTCTAGTTGTGTGTCATAGCATAATATAATGGTCATGTGACACAAGCTACATCCATTTCTACATTTGAGTCATTAATCAGATGTTGTTATCCAGAGCGACATACAGGAGCCAGTAGGGTTCAGTGGCTTGTTCTAGTGTATTCTAACCAGATCTGAACTGCTAGGGTATCTGCTGCCCTCTAGCCAGTCATCTCCCTCTTACTGGTTCCTTATGCTTTTATATTCTTTCTCTTTCTTTTATTTTGGTCTTTTTAATATTTGTCATTTTGTAATATATTAAGTCCATCTGAAATGTACTGTATAAAACATTGTATTTTAAAAAATAAAATAAATACACTTATTCCCAAATGAGTTCTCAATAGACATACATTAATTTATTTGTATTTTTTCTGTGTTAAGACATTATGATAAATGTGTGAACAGTTCCTACTAGAGGTCGACCGATTATGATTTTTCAACGCCGATACCGATTAATCGGGCCAATTTTATTTATTTGTAGTAATGACAATTACAACAATACTGAATGAACACTTATTTTAACTTAATATAATACATAAATAAAATCAATTTGGTCTCAAATAAATAATGAAACGCCCGCTCGCTCTGCCCCTCTCACCCGCTCGCTGCTCTGCCCCTCTCGTCCGCTCACCGCTCTGCCCCTCTCGTCCGCTCACCGCTCTGCCCCTCTCGTCCGCTCACCGCTCTGCCCCTCTCGTCCGCTCACCGCTCTGCCCCTCTCGTCCGCTCACCGCTCTGCCCCTCTCGTCCGCTCACCGCTCTGCCCCTCTCGTCCGCTCACCGCTCTGCCCCTCTCGTCCGCTCACCGCTCTGCCCCTCTCGTCCGCTCACCGCTCTGCCCCTCTCGTCCGCTCACCGCTCTGCCCCTCTCGTCCGCTCACCGCTCTGCCCCTCTCGTCCGCTCACCGCTCTGCCCCTCTCGTCCGCTCACCGCTCTGCCCCTCTCGTCTGCTCTCCCCCTCTTGCCCCCTCTGCTGCTCGATCTGCCGCTCGCTCGATCTGCCCCCCCGCTCGCTCTGCCCCCGCTAGATCTTCCCCTCTCGCCCGCTCGCTCTGCCCCTCTTGCCCGCTCGCTCTGCCCCTCTCGCCCGCTCGCTCTGGCCCCTCTCGCCGCTCTGGCCCCTCTCGCCCGCTCTGCCGCTCGCTCTCTGCCCCTCTTTCTCGCTCGCTCTGACTCTCTCTCTTTGGTTCGCTCTCTCCTTCCACCCAATGCACACAGGGAACTAAACTTGTTGGAGTTGGCTTCTCGCTCTCAATGCCCCCAGACAGTGAAACCCCAGACCGTCTCTACTACTTCTCCAGACAGCATCGACCCAACGGTGACCTCTGACCCTGTTGCCGTGCCCTCTGACCCTGTTGCCGTGCCCTCTGACCCTGTTGCCGTGCCCTCTCTGACATGTGGGATCCGGCACCACAGCCACACCACCAGCCGTCTGGACGAACCCCACCAGCACCATAACCGGCACCACAGCCACACGACCAGCCATCTGGACGCACCATAACCGGCACCACAGCCACACCACCAGCCGTCTGGACGAACCCCACCAGCACCATAACCGGCACCACAGCCACACCACCAGCCGTCTGGACGAACCCCACCAGCACCATAACCGGCACCACAGCCACACCACCAGCCGTCTGGATGAACCCCACCAGCAGCACCAGTACCATAACCGGCACCACAGCCACACCACCAGCCGTCTGGACGAACCCCACCAGCAGCACCAGTACCATAACCGGCACCACAGGACTCTGTCAAAGCGGAGCAGCAGCAAGCAGGCCGCTCTACACATCTCCAACCCGGCTGACGTCAGCCTCAACCCCCCCCCATCTCTCCAGGCCTGGGGCCTAGTCATAGTTCAGGGGCAGAGGACCACAGAAGAAAGGAAAGCTTTGCCGCGCTGCACTGACTCACTCACAGCTCTAAGCTCTGCCAGTGAGACATTACAGCTTCCTATCAGCAGAGAGCGCTACCAGCTATGTGAGATGCAGTGAGCGGGTGAATCTGATGTGAACAGTTATATAGGTCACACAAACCTCAATTTAATTCAACTGAATAGCTCCTTTTGTTTACAGCGAAAGAGCTGATGTTTTGTGGAGTGAACTTGGGTAGCTACTCAGTGAGCCACACGTTCTTCTTTTGACACAAGCAGAAGAGACCTAGCCAGCACTACAGAGCCTCATACAGACGTTGTTGTTAGTATGGTTGGCAGGCAAAACACTAGACTAGCATCCAAACTAAAGTCGCTACCTTTTTAACAACTCTTAATCCACTTCGTTACACCTACCCCTGCTATACCTGCACAAACAATCCAATGACCTGAGCATGAAACATGACTTCACTGAGGAGTAGGTTACACACAATGATCACTTAACACCGACGCTCCATTTCCTAAACAAATGTATTGTAGTCCACTTGGACCTCCAGTATTCTCATTCACTAGAGAAGTGAAGTTACTGCATATGTTATATTTTAAAAAGTGTTTCCCTTCATCACAGCAACTTAGACATACTGTAGATCGGAGGTCATTGACGGGCAAAACAATGCATTGTGGAGGTTGGTTTCAAATTGTATTAAGAGCTTTTTCTGTTATTTCAGCCAATGTTCCTCTCAAAATGAAACTTCAGAATAAAAAGCAACGACTTGATAATGGTTTATTTTATGTTAATCATGGATCCAGAATAGTTGGTCTGTTGAGCTCTTTGTTTAGTTTTGTTAAACATTATTGATTTATTTACAGAAACCTGTTAATTTGTGTGTTTATAACCTGTGTGATATACTCCTCCATACAGTAACTTGAATTGATGCTCTCTGTTCGCGTGTTACACACCAAGACCACCAGATGGCGACAGTTACAACCAAATCTAGATTTGACATGTTTACACACTTACAAAAGAGCTCTCAGAATGAGTACAATGTTTGCTAGTCAAGTGGTGATGTAAACATGGTCTTTTCTTAGAGTATTTGTTTGTTTCTGTTTACTGGCAAAATGGTCTAAATGAGTGCACAATTCCCCCTTCAGATTGTTATAGTTTTACGCTACATTGTTATTAAGCAATTCAAACAGATGGCCAGTGCTTATATTGTCAATTTTAAAAATAAATAGAATGTAGGCTGACTGAATTGTGGGGAATGTTGCACACTAAAAGATAAACTCGATATTTCTTCCTCCTTCAGCAACAGGCCCCTGCATGCCCCTTAATTGTAGTTTGCCTGTGCTGTCTGAATGACGTTGAGGGTTACACAGGGCACATGTATGTTTGACAGGGTCCTACCCTTACCCTCGGCCTGTGTATGTACGGTATGTTTGACAGGGTCCTACCCTTACCCTCGGCCTGTGTATGTACGGTATGTTTGACAGGGTCCTACCCTTACCCTCGGCCTGTGTATGTACGGTATGTTTGACAGGGTCCTACCCTTACCCTCGGCCTGTGTATGTACGGTATGTTTGACAGGGTCCTACCCTTACCCTCGGCCTGTGTATGTACGGTATGTTTGACAGGGTCCTACCCTTACCCTCGGCCTGTGTATGTACGGTATGTTTGCCTTGGAATGTCAGGTTGGCAGCCAGAAGCCATAGCTTTCCGTCTCGTTTAAGAAGAAGAACAAACACGTTTATGGAGAGACAGCAGCTAGGATCAGCTATCATATTTACAACTTAGCAGACACTTTCATCCTAAACATCTTACAGGAAGGGCATACAATTTGTATGTGATTCCTGAGGGAATTGAACCCAAAGCCTAGCACCAGGATGGCTTATTTCATCCCCAGTCTGCATTACAGTGCCGTGACATAGAGAGCGTTATCAGGCAGGGAGATCCCCAGTTGATTATGAGAGTTTTTTTTATCTTCGTCTTTGGCTGCAGGTCACAACATTTCATCACCATTTACTTTTACAATCTATCTGGCATGGGGACCTACCTCTGTTTTGATATGATACGATCACTGATTTGATAAGTTTTCAATCAGGAACTATTGATGAGAGGTTATTGCCGACCAACCCTAATAACAGGTTACAGTGTCTGTAATGATGATGATGAGGATAATCGGTGTCCTATTTCAGTGATTGTGGCCACGTCAATTGGTTGTGGAGAGAATGATTGCGGACAATTACAGCAATTCCCTTTCCACTGGTCCATGATGGTCCATGCTACAAATAGAGTACCATTCAATACTGCCACCCATAGCAGTAAATAAGTACCTCTTCACTGGAGGATCCTGATGGGGGGATTATTGGTGAAACACTAATTTATCCACTCCAGGTCTCTCACACACCTGACAACACAAGAGTATTGTAGCGACCTTCTTGCTCTATCATGTGGGGGGAGGAGTTCAAAATTATATTTATGTAAATGTAACCTTTATTTAACTAGGCAACTCAGTTAAAAACAAATTCCTATTTTCAATGACAGCCTAGGAACAGTGAGTTAACTGCCTTGTTCAGGGGCAGAACGACAGATTTGTACCTTGTCAGCTCAGGGATTCGATCTTGCAACCTACCTGCCACCCCAATGTAATGTAATGCTGAAGACCAAGGTTCAGGTCCTTTATTGATAATGATACTACAGCAAATCGGTGTGGCAGGGAAACAAACACAGGTTGCTGGCGTGAAAGGCAAACGCATTGTGCCAATAAGGTCAACCGGCAAACCAGGTTAATGCCCTTGAAATACAGGCTAACAGAGGGTTATAGAAGGGTTGCCCAAAACAATAAGTGTATCAGACTCACTGTATAACTTGGTGGAAGTCAGAGATGTTATTGTGATCCATTCAGTCTCGGTCTGTCTCGCTCTGACACCCCTCAACCCCCAAAACTAGTGGCCTATCAGCTATCCCGAGACTTCCGAGTAAGGGCAACGGTCTAAGGCACTGCATCTCAGTGCTAGAGGTGTTACTACAGACACCCTGGTTCCATTCCAGGCTGTATCACAACCGACCATGATTGGGAGTCCCATAGGGCGGCGCACAATTGGCCCAGCGTCGTCCGGTGTAGGCAGTCATTGTAAGAATTTGTTCTTAACTGACTTGCCTAGTTAAATAAAGGTAATACAAAACACAAGACTGTTAGCATGTTGAGCTGAAGCCTTGGTCACTTTACTCTCATCACACAAGTGTGGTTCACTAAACCATTTCCATTACACATGAATGGAACAAACCTGCTTGTATCCAACTGACACTGTAGCTGTCAGCATCACAGGGTTTGCCATGTCAAATCATTGGCAACTGAATAAGACTTGGGGCATCAAGCCTTTTTAAAAGTGATGCCCATCAGTTTATTCAGCAGTCCTTTTAAAACCTCTACAGCACAGGTGTCAAACTCATTCCACGGGGGGCCGAGTGTCTGCGGGTTTTCGCTCCTCCCTTGTACTTGATTGATGAATTAACATCACTAATTAGTTAGGAACTCCCCACACCTGGTTGTCTAGGGCTTTATTGAAAGGAAAAACCAAAAACCTGCAGACACTAGGCCCTCCGTGGAATGAGTTTGACACCCCTGCTCTACAGGATCAGTGTCCCTATAACTCAGTTAAGAACAAATTCCGATTTTCAATGACGGCCTAGGAACAGTGGGTTAACTGCCTTGTTCAGGGGCGGAACGACAGATTTTTACCTTGTCAGCTCAGGGATTCAATCTTGCTACCTTTCGGTTACTAGTCCAACGCTCTAACCACTAGGCTACCCTGCCGCCGTGACTAGAATGACGTAACAGCCAACTTTACAGGACATAGACATGTCTTATATGTGCAGAAAGCTTAAATTCTTGTTTGTCTAACTGCACTATCCAATTTACAGTAGCTATTATAGTGAAAAAATACCATGCTATTGTTTGAGAATAGTGCACAACAACAACAACAACAAAAATCTTTTATCACAGCAACTGGTTTGATACATTCACCTCTGAAGGTAAGTAATGTACTTACATTTAGTAATCTTTCTCTTATTTGTCATCCTGAGGGTCCCAGAGATAAAATGTAGCATAGTTTTGTTTGATCAAATCTATTTTTATATTCAAATGTAGGAACTGGGTTCTACAGTTTGAAGCCCTGCTGTCTCTGGCTCCACACCCACCACGTCAGGCCATGTAGAAGTGTGAAAGTTTGTGTATAAGCTAATGATCCATCATGTATGACATTCCTGGGAGTGTGTAAACGTACATTTTGTATTACCATATCATTTGTGTATGTTCTCTGTAGTTATGTACCTGAAAATGTATAAATTCACCAAATCGGCACTTTATTTTAACCAGGTAGGCCAGTTGAGAACAAGTTCTCATTTACAACTGCGACCTGGCCAAGATAAAGCAACGCAGTGTGACACAAACACAGAGTTACACATGGGATAAACAAACATACAGTCAATAACACAATAGAAAAATCTATATACATTGGTAAGATCAGGGAGGTAAGGCAATAAATAGGCCATAGTGGCGAAATAATAATAACAATTTAGCAATTTAACACTGAAGTGATAAATGTGCAGACGATGAATGTGCAAGTAGAGATACTGGGGTGCAAAGGAGCAAAACATTTTAAATAACAATATGGGGATGTTGGGTGGGCTATTTACAGATGGGCTGTGTACAGGTGCAATGATCGGTAAGCTGCTCTGATAGCTGATGCTTAAAGTTAGGGAGGGAGATATGACTCCAGCTTCAGTGATTTTTTTATAATTTGTTCCAGTCTTCTGCAGCAGAGAACTGGAAGGAAAGGTGGCCAAAGGAGGAGTTGGCTTTGGGGATGACCAGTGAAATATACCTGCTGGAGCGCGTGCTATGGGTGGGTGCTGCTATGGTGACCAGTGAGCTGAGATAAGGCGGGGCTTTACCTAGCAAAGACTTATAGATCACCTGGAGTCAGTGGGTTGGGCAACAAATATGAAGTGAGGGCCAGCCAATGAGAGCATACATGTCGCAGTGGTGGGTAGTATATGGGTCTTTTGTGACAAAATGAATGTTACTGTGATAGACTACATCCAATTTTCTGAGAAGAGTGTTGGAGGCTATTTTGTAAATGACATCGCCGAAATCAAGGATCGGTAGGATAGTAGGATAGTTACAACATTTGGGCCGACTTGACACAAAATATTGTGCAGTATTGCAATGCTTCACTGGATCAGTCTGAAACTTTGCACAGACACTGCTGCTATCTAGTGGCCAAAGTCTAAATTGCACATAAACTCCTATATGATATTATGGCCTTTCTCTTGAATTTCAAAGATGATTTTTTTTTTAAATAGAGAAAATGCATGTTCTTTTGTTTGTATTATCTTTAACCAGATCTAATGTGTTATATTCTCCTACATTAATTTCACATTTTCACAAACTTAAGTGCTTCAGATCCTGAGCTACAGGCAGTTAGATTTGGGTATGTCATTTTAGGTGAAATAAAAATTTTAAAAAAGGGGTCCGATCCTGAAGAGGTTTAAACTGATTTGGGCTGAGATTAACTGGCTATATAGACCTTATGTTACCTCTTCACGCTGCCATCCTTTCTCTCAGCATTTACGGCGGCCAGTTACTGTATTACAGCCGAAAATGGTTAATTACAGGGCAAAGCTTTTTGGATGGAAGAGATGACATTCGGAAATATTAATGCATTTATTTGTCTCTCAGTGACATAGTGGCTATAGTGGCCATGTTAGGTATACAAGTTGTGACCCATGTTGTCAATGGATTGACCCCTGTCATACAGACATACACATACACACACTCTGCATATGCAAACATATACTGTATAAACATATACTGTCCAATTATACACAAACGCTTAGTGTGGAAACTATGAGAAGTTGTGCTTTTGTTTCGTCTTTGTTCGTTTTTTCGTGCTCTGTGCTTGTGGAAGTATAAAGAGGGTTCCATGGGTTCAATTCCATACTTCTTCATGCTGTAAAATTATACACCTCCATCGTCCTTATTTCCTGAAACGTCCAACCCTGTTGGCATGAATTCTACCTCACTGCCATCTGTCTTCTCTCTCTCTCCCTTTTTCTCCCCTGCCTCTGGGTCATCTCCAGGCCCCACGTCCCTTCATCTCTCCCTGCCACAGTCTCGCTCACTCTCTCTCAAAATTCAATTTAAGGGCTATATTGGCATGGGAAACATATGTTAATATTGCCAAAGCAAGTGAAGTAGATAATAAACAAAAGTGAAATGAACAATAAAAATGAACAGTAAATAGTACACTCTCTCTCTCCCTCCACCTGCACAGCCAAAACCACAGGCCACTACTCCAGCTGAGACAAAAAGACAAACACAATTTGACAACTCTGATAGTCATTCTCCCCGGGCCCCAACGGAAATTCAAGAAAGGGAACAAATCCAGTTTTGTTACCTAGCGAAAACAGTTAATTACATATGGTCACTGATATGGAATTCTTTCTGTAGGCCTGTCTGTGAACAAACCCTGCGGTTCTTTGCAAGCTGCCTATTTGACCTTCTCCGCTCTTTTCCCTGGCACTCGTAGCACCACTATACATTGACAAGTGCTGGGAACCCAGGGACAGGGATATACAGAGCAGAGCAGAGGAGAGAGGGGACAGGGACAAGGCCTTTCCAGTGCAGGGACACAAAAGCCTCCTTGACCATATTAACTTCTGCCCCACAGCCAAGAGAAGAGTAGTACTGGTCTGAAGTACTCTGCCATGCATAGCCAGTATTGTGCTTCTTCACACTCTTCTGTATTTATTCAAACAAACACAGGGACAAGGAGCAGTGGTGGAAAAAGTACCCAACTGTCATACTTGAGTAAAAGTAAAGATACCTTAATAGAAAATGACTCAAGTAAAAGTCACCCAGTAAAATACTACTTGTATAAAGGCTAAAAGTATTTGGTTTTAAATATACGTAGGTATCAAAAGTAAATGTAATTGCAAAAAATATACACTACCGGTCAAAAGTTTTAGAACACCTACTCATTCAAGGGTTTTTCTTTTCTTTTTACTGTTTTCTACATTGTAGAATAATAGTGAAGACATCAGCACTATGAAATAACACATATGGAATCATGTAGTAACCAAAAAAGTGTTAAAATAAATCACAATTTGTTATATTTGAGATTCTTCAAATAGGCATTGGCACTCTTGGCATTCTCTCAAGCAGCTTCATGAGGTAGTCACCTGGAATGCATTTAAATTAACAGGTGTGCCTTGTTAAAAGTTAATTTGTGGAATTTCTTTCCTTAATGCGTTTGAGCCAATCAGTCGTGTTGTGACAAGGTAGGGTGGTACATAGGAGATAGCCCTATTTGGTAAAATACCAAGTCCATATTATGGCAAGAACAGCTCAAATATGCAAAGAGAAACGACAGTCCATCATTACTTTAAGACAGGAAAGTCAGTCAATACGAAAAATTAAGTTTCTTCAAGTGCAGCTGCAAAAACCATCAAGTGCTATGATGAAACTGGCTCTCATGAGGACCTCCACAGAAATGGAAGACCCAGAGTTACCTCTGCTGCAGAGGATAAGTTCATTAGAGTTACCAGCCTTAGAAATTGCAGCCCAAATAAATGCTTCACAGAGTTCAAGTAACAGACACATCTCAACATCAACTGTTCAGAGGAGACTGCGTGAATCAGGCCTTCATGATCGAATTGCTGCAAAGAGACCACTACTAAAGGACACTAATAAGAAGAAGAGACTTGCTTGGGCCAAGAAACACGAGCAATGGACTTTAGACTGGTGGGAATTTGTCCTTTGCTTCTCACCGCCGTGTCCTTGTGAGACGTGGTGTGGGTAAACGGATGGTCTCCACATCTGTATTTCCAACCATAAAGCATGGAGGAGGAGGTGATATGGTGTGGGGGTGCTTTGCTGGTGACACTGTCTGTAATTTATTTACAATTCAAAGCACACTTAACCAGCATCGCTACCACAGCATTCTGCAGCGATACGCCATCCCATCTGGTTTGGGCTTATTGTGACTATAATTTGTTTTTCAACAGGGCAATGACCCAACACACCTCCAGGCTGTGTAAGGGCTATTTGACCAAGAAGATGAGTGATGGAGTGCTGCATCAGATGATCTGGCCTCCACAATCCCCCGACCTCAACCAAATTGAGATGGTTTGGGATGAGTCGGACCGCAGAGTGAAGGAAAAGCAGCCAATAAGTGCTCAGTATATGTGGGAACTCCTTCAAGACTATTGGAAAAGCATTCCAGGTGAAGCTGGTTGAGAGAATGCCAAGAGTGTGCAAAGCTGTCATCAAGGAAAAGTGTGGCTATTTGAAGAATCTCAAATATAAGATATATTTTGATTTGTTTAACACTTTTTTTGGTTACTACATTATTCCATATGTGTTATTTCATAGTTGTGATGTCTTCACTATTATTCTACAATGTAGTAAAAGTAAAGAATAATTTCATAGTGCTTATATTAAGCAAACCAGGCAGCACAATTGTCTTTCTTTTTCAAATTTACGAATAGCCAGGGGCACACTACAACAGTCAGAGATCATTTACAAATTAAGCATTTGTGTTTAATGAGTCCTTCAGATCAGAGGCAGTAAATGTCTGAATTGGGCCATTTTCTTGTCCTGCTAAGCATTCAAAATATAGCAAGTATTTTTGGGTGTGAGGGAAAATGTATGGAGTAAAAAAAGTGCATTATTTTCTTTAGGAATGTAGTGAAGTAATAGTAAAAGTTGTAAAAAATATAAATAGTAAAGTACAGATGCCCCAAAAAACAACTTAAGTGGTACTTTACACCACTGACAAGGAGGTATAGATCCTTTCACACACTGACAAACTAATACATATGTAGATATGCAAGTACATTCAGTAAAATAACAGCTGTAGGCTGCTCACTTGTTCACACTGTTTATTAAAACTCACTCATGGACACATGAGACAAAGGGTGTATAGTCTATCTACCGGTAAGCCAGTGGAGAAGGGCTGAGAGGAGCTGTGTTGATACCTAATCGGTCTGGCTCCCCCAGGGCGGCCTGGGAGGATGCGTAGCTAATCCACCAAAGAAGAAAGTGTCTGTGATCTACTTGGTCCCCCGAGGAACCTGCACTTGTCCTGTCATCACTTTCCTTCGCTGCAGATCAAGAACTTAACGCTGATTCTACTTACCCTTTTTCTTGTTCCTCAAATAGTACTTCCTGTATGGTTGCCAAGTCAGTCACAAGGAGTTGGATCATTGATTATGTGGCCATTTTATTTGATTACACCTAGTCCTATTGATTGTAGCTCATTGAAAAGTGTAAACCATTGGATTTTGTTGAGAAAGATTAAAGCTCATTGGGAACAGGGGTCTTTGATTAGGATGTCAGTTTTAAGTACTATCCACAACAGTCTATTTGATTTTGTTTGTTTAAAACGTTTTGGGGAGGCTACCATTACCACAAGCATAATGGGATGGGATATTGGGATAGTGACCTAGGGCCTCATTTATAAAACAGACTTACGGTCAATTCTGATCTTAAGTTTGACTTACGCAGAAAACCACATAAGTAGTTATTTATAAAACCTTACTTTGACGTGGAAATGATCTTATCTCTACGCAAAGTCCCGACGTAAGTGATTTTCCTGCTGGTTATGTAGGGGTATTGCAGTTTGGGACGCATCTGAGTCCAAGCATGTGGGAACTTTGCATTAGCTTTACGAACAATTTGTTAGGAATGATCAATTAAAAGGTGTGAGGAATTAATTGCCAGAAGCAAAGTGTTTTGAATTAAAAACAGGATGCGATGTTCTATAAATAGTGTGTCAAATTAGAAAAAAGTAACCATGGCTATTCTTGCATTATAGAAGGGGGAGAGTTTTAGAAGGGAGAGAGTTTCCCGAGACCGGAATTACTTTTTTTGCACATGACGATCCATGGCTTATAAATCGCTATTGTCTCCCAAGCAATGTTCTGTTAGATTTGTGCTTGGATTTAGCCCCTAATCTGGAAAGGAAGACACGGGTATGGCATGATTACAGCGTATCTGTCCAAGTACTGTCCACTTTGGGATTCCTCTCTACTGGGACACTCCAGAGGGAAATGAGTGACAGGTCGGGTATATCACAGCCATCATTCAGCCGCATCCTGCCTACACGCATTGTCCACGAGATACGTTCATTTCCCATTTACAGGCGCGTCAAAGCCGAGTTTGTTCGCTTGTTTAATTTCCCATGACAGCATTACATATTGCCTTACACGCACCGTCTGTAGCTGAACATGTATATGTTAACAGGAAGAATTTCCATTCATTGAATGTTCAGATCATCTGCGATGCCCATATGCAGTTATGCTCGAAGTGGCCAGGGTCTACGCAGGACTCATTCATTCTGCGCCACAGCAGAGTAGGCCTGCGTCTAGAAGCTGGTGAGAGTGGCGCTGGTTGGCTTCTCAGAGTTTTTTTCACTGTATAATAGCCTATTAACCGTGCAAATATAATGTAACAACGGTTTTACCCTATTAGGTGACCGGGGCTATCAACTGAAAGCGTGGCTTCTCACTCCCTCTGCAGAACCCCGAACAACAGAGGAAATGTGCTATAATTTGGCGCATGGCAGAACAAGGTCGGTGGTGGAGGGCACCATCGGACTGCTGAAGGGCAGTAGGCGTTGCCTTGCTGCATCAGGTGGAAAGCTCCTCTACAAGCCAGAGAAGGTAACTTCATTTAATAAAAATAAAAATACAAAACTTAAATTTAGTTTTAAAATGGTCAACTTAAAGCAACATATACCAACATTTTATATTTAGCATTTTATTGAAATTGCACACCCAAAGGTTCTGGCCAAAAAGCTGAGAGCAGTTTTTAATTTGGCCCTATGGTTCCTGAGATGTCCCCTTGAAGCTTGTTCATTTTGTAGCAATCCTGTTGTAAAAGAATGGAATCAGCTCATTCCTTTAGTTTCCACTAGCATTGCAACAAAATGCGAACAGATTAAGGGGACATCTCAGTAACTGTAGTGCCCATTAGTAGTGTAAGTTTGTTTGACAAGAACATTGGGGTGTGCAATTTCAAACCTAAATATAAAATGTTGGCCTGTTTTAAGAATGAATGGTTTTCCTCCCCAATCAAAGGTGACACGCATAATACTGGCATGTGGTATGCTCCACAACATAGCCCTGAGGCATGGTATTGAAATGGATGCAGAGATTAGAATGGACCCCCAAGAGCCTCCTAACCCACCACCAAATGGAGCACCTGCCCCGGCTGATGCAGTGAGGAGGAGGCGGCAGCTCATGCTGAGATTGGTGGTAAGAAACAGAATGCCAGACAATATACAAAGGTTTTTTATTCACATATTCTTCCGAGTTCAGTCACAATCTGCCCATCCAATGTGTTCAACTCGTTCTGGGTTTGCAGGACTGAGGCGGTCAACGTGTGGATGCAGGACTGAGGCGGTCAACGTGTGAATGCAGGACTGAGGCGGTCAACGTGTGGATGCAGGACTGAGGCGGTCAACATGTGGATGCAGGACTGAGGCGGTCAACATGTGGATGCAGGACTGAGGCGGTCAACATGTGGATGCAGGACTGAGGCGGTCAACATGTGGATGCAGGACTGAGGCGGTCAACATGTGGATGCAGGACTGAGGCGGTCAACATGTGGATGCAGGACTGAGGCGGTCAACGTGTGAATGCAGGACTGAGGCGGTCAACGTGTGGATGCAGGACTGAGGCGGTCAACATGTGGATGCAGGACTGAGGCGGTCAACATGTGGATGCAGGACTGAGGCGGTCAACATGGGGATGCAGGACTGAGGCGGTCAACGTGTGGATGCAGGACTGAGGCGGTCAACGTGTGGATGCAGGACTGAGGCGGTCAACGTGTGGATGCAGGACTGAGGCGGTCAACGTGTGGATGCAGGACTGAGGCGGTCAACGTGTGGATGCAGGACTGAGGCGGTCAACGTGTGGATGCAGGACTGAGGCGGTCAACGTGTGGATGCAGGCGTGGGTGGACCCTCGACACCTGTGGCCAAACCTTGCTCCTCACTCCTGGCACCTGCTGATTTGGGAACCCTCCCTGGGTGGAGGGGGCACACTCACCCAGCGCACGGGCTGCAACAAAGCTTCCTCGTTTCTATGTGAATAAAATACATCAGCGCATGTCTTGTATATTAAGTTACTGACAACCAAGTTTCACATCCTCTTAATTTCTTACCGTGATCCGGTGATGCAGCCCTGGGGGTTTCGCGCCAACTTCACCGTTTCCAATGTTACTGCTAAACAATGTAAAAGTTGGGATTAAACCACATGAAAAATAGAATAAACTCACCTTTTTTTAAACGTTCACTGTCGCCGTTGGAGCATGTGCTAGTGTATGTGCTGGTCCATTAGGGAGAGCTCCGGCGTGCCAGGCCCCCCTGCTGTTGCCTTAATGCTGAGGTTATGTATGGCTATTATATTTTCCCTTGCAGTTTAAGGTCAGACCATTTCTTTTTCACATCAGACACAGTTCTGTCTTGCTGCCCCACCTCGTTCACTGCAGCGGCGACACACTCCCAAGCTACCTGTTTGGCTTTGTTTGTCAACCCACTATTTAGTCCACCGAATAATACGTGTTGCCTGTCTTCAATCTCCTCTACCATCGCCGTGATCTCGTCTTCCAAAAAGTTAGCTTTTCTCTTTTGGTCCACGGCTATTCCTGACTAAACCCTCATTTGTGCTAGCATTCTGTAAAGGGAAATCGCTGATTGTAAACCACGTTCACAATGTATCCCTGGCTGTGTCTACTCATGACACTTACATGTTACTCCTGCTATCATAATACAAAGATCGCATTGAAAGACAGGTTGCATTGAAACACAATCCGACCGCAATGCGACTTTTGTGCATCTAGACCTGTCTTTTCAATGCGATCTTCGTATTCTGATAGAAGTCGCATGTAAGTGTCAAGTGTAGACACAGCCAGGGAGGCATTGTGAGCAGATTTCTTAGTTTGGACACAATCAGGCTACCGAAAGCACATACAATTGGGCGGCGTCATCAGCCCTCTGCTCACAAGTCTCCAGAAAATGTGCGTTTTGGGAGTTAGAGGCAAACGTAGGTGTAGAAGCATTACGTGTTAGGAACTCCATGATCAGAACTTCATGATCAGAATACAAAAGCTGCATGAACTGTCAAGTCTAGATACGGCCTGTTTGTGTACTAAACATGTGAAGAGCAAGGGGATTTTCAGGTGAACAAAAAGGATCGTTGATAATATCAATGAAAAATCTATCCGGTTTATTACAAGTTTCAACAGCGAGACATCTCCAGAACAAAAGCAGAGAGAATGTCTAATGGACCTTCTCTGAGAAGTCCCTTCTATATTAACCACACAGCACAGAATGTTCTGTAAACACCAGCCTGAGAGGTTTGTATGAAGTCACAACCTCCGCTGCTACAGAATGGAACAGTGTCACAGATACATTAAGGTCCTTCAACCAATTCGGTGGCTTTTGAGATGTGTAACTTTGTGGTTTTTGTTGATTTTACATGTACAAAAAAAAAGAAGTTTTCCCATTTTGAGGTTAAAAAAAAGATTATACTAAGTGCCATATAAAGTAAGAGGGATGACCGTAGAAGGGGTTGTGCGTAACAGGGTTAATGATTTAATCTTAAATCAGGAAGCTTGTGGGCAACAGGGATGGCAATTGAATGCAGGCGTAATTTCTTTTTGCGTTTCTAGCCTGTCTGTCTATGGATAACAGGGCTGACGGCTTCCGCTCAGTTTTCCACCGCGAAACACCAGAAAATAGTAGAACCAGCCCACCTTCCTTCACACTATGATTTCACTGTTAGATTTTCAATGTTTCTTTTGAAACAAATATTTTAAAAGGAATAGTTTACCCATATTAAGTCGATAGTTTACTTCACATAACACAATGACCTTGAAATGAGGGACATACAGAATATAAATGAATCACTAATCACATGAAAAAAATTATGAAATATAATTAGGACTTTGATGGTGAACATTTGGGGTTAAGTGGGTTGTAATCGTCCAAGAAGTCACAGAGGGTGGGCACTTTAGCAAGTTTTTATTCATATACAAATCTGATTTATTGAATTATTCGTGTGGTCCATATTATATGGCAGTTCATTGAAAATAATAGGCTTTTTAAAATGAAGTATTAGTGCGCGATGTCTACTTAAAATATCAACGGGACGCAAAGGGCACTCATTTTGTGGCACGACCCATTATCAGTGTGACCTCGGCCCAGCCTGCCGTTAAACTTTAACCATAACATTCAACACTGGCAGACATTTGATACTGGCAGCTAAATAGGAACATCAGTACTAAGTTACAACAGATAATTATAGATCAAAAAGACAAATAATGAATCAAATCATTTCTCATTACAAGCATCATCGAAGACGGTGATGACAAATAACTGAGGCTCGCTGCCAGACACTCTGGTGTATTGATTATTCATCTACAAGCTTTGTACTGTTAGAAAACTCAACCTTTAGCATTAGTGCTGGACAGGGTATGGGGTATTAATGCCAAATGAGAGAGAGAGATGAAGAGTAGCCATTCACTCCCTGCTATCTGATGGGGGTAATTGGCTAGTACAGACACAGCATCACTGCAGACTCCTGCTGAGCCCCCTACCGTATATCTTAATTGTACAGTAACCCTATATAGGTAGACATGGGGGTTAGGGTTAGTCGAAATCATACACATGTACTGTAGACCAGGAGGATCAGCTCACGTCCATGACGACCAAAGTATCAAACGGCATTTGGGTTCTCTGTGCCCACTGTCGATACCAGTGTCCAGTTGTCATTTCAGCTGTTTGTGATGCCCTGCTGCCTGTCCTACTGGTTAGTCCAACAGTAGTCTCAGCTTGGCAACTCTCCTAACACTCATAACAGTGACGACAGTCAGTGAAAGCAAAAGCATTTTATAAAATCTCAATACTGTCTCATGCCTGCCGTGTTTTCTTTCAGCTCCAACAATAATGACTATTTCTGAGGTCCCCTTTTCATTCACAGTAAATACCTAAATGGAAGCTGACACTTGATATGCCCAGTCTATATTAACGCAGGAAACCAAGAGCTGAACTTTTCCTCTATAATATGTATCATGTTGGTTGTGTGGTGTGGTACCAGGGAGGGCATTAATTCTTGTCAATAGGGGGGCGCTGTTTTCACTTTGGAAAAAATCGTGCCCAAATTAAACTGCCTCGTACTCTATTCTAGATCGTACAATATGCATATTAGTATTACTATTGGATAGAAAACACTCTCAAGTTTCTAAAACTGTTTGAATTATATCTGTGAGTAAAACAGAACTCATTTTGCAGCAAACTTCCATACAGGAAGTGAAAAATCTGAAAACTATGCTCTGTTCCAGGGCCTGCCTATTCAATTGCCTTATATTTATCGATATGCATGCACTTCATACGCCTTCCACTAGATGTCAACAGGCAGTGGAAGGTGGAAGGGGGTGTCTAGCTTGATCTGAGGCCGAACAAGAGCTTTTGGAGTGACAGGTCTGGAATTTCTTTGTCTTCTCTAGCGCGCGAAGTACGTCGACATTGGCTTCTGAAAAGCGTTCGGTATACACGGCGGATATCTCCGGCTCTGTTTTTATTTGATACATATTAGAAAAACATCAAGTAGGTTTTTTCAACCGAGTTTCATCAGTTTATTCAACGTTTATTGGGACTTTTGGAGTTTTCCTTTCTTTGCGTCGAGAGAAACTGGGAACGTCATCAACATTGGCTAGCATTGTGGTACGAATTCGACAGGAGAAAAGGACATTCTAAAACCAAACAACGATTTATCCTCGACCTAGGACTCCTTGTACAAGATTCTGATGGAAGCTCAACAAAAGTAAGAACAATTTATGATGTTATTTCGTATTTCTGTGGAAAATGTTATTTCTATTCTCTGCCGTTTTGGCGGGCGCTGTCTCGCAATAACGCAAGCTGTTTGTTATGGTAAAGTTATATAAAAAAATCTAACACGGCGGTTGCATTAAGAACCAGTGTATCTTTCATTTGCCATACAAGTATTTTTATGTAAAGTTTATGATGAGTTCTTTGGTCAGATTAGGTGAGTGTCCAAAATAGCTCCGGACATTCTGGTGAATCGATGCTACATATTCACAATGTATAACCACGGTCTGCAGCTCTAAATATGCACATTTTCGAACAAAACATAAGAGTATTGTATAACCTGATGTTATAAGACTGTCATCTGATGAAGTTGGTCAAGGTTAGTGATTCATTTTATATCTTTTGCTGGTTTTTGCGAATGCTATCTATGCGGTGAATAAATGCGGTTGTGTGTTTGGCTATTGTGGTAAGCTAATATAATGCTATATTGTGTTTTCGCTGTAAAACACTTAAAACATCGGAAATATTGGCTGGATTCAGAAGATGTTTATCTTTCATTTGCTGTACACCATGTATTTTTCATAAATGCTTTATGATGAGTATTTAGGTAATTCACGTTGCTCTCTGTAATTATTATGGGTGCTTTGGTGATATTTTTGATGGTAGCTGCAATGTAAAACTATGATTTATACCTCAAATATGCACATTTTCGAACAAAACATACATTTATTGTATAACTTGTTATAAGACTGTCATCTGATGAAGTTGTTTCTTGGTTAGTGACTAATTATATCTATATTTGTGGAAGTGTTACATCCGGTTTGGAGCGAGCGGTCGCATTTGCATTCGCTCTGCAGGTAGTATAACTTTTCATTTCATTTTCATTACATTTCATTACATTTCATTATAGTACAACGGTTTAATTTGTCTAACCTTAGCAATTTCTTCTTAGCTAGCTACTTAGCCGTCTGTGTATAAAAGATAATTGCGTAATTATCGTATTCCGTCGTCTATCGTAGTCCACACTGCTATCTGCCCAGCAGCTAGCAAACGTCCACCGTCTACCGAATAGTAGTATAAACTTTTCATTACATTTCATTATAGTACAACGGTCTGATTTTCATTTTCACTACAGTACAACGGTTTGATTTGTTTGATCTTAGCTAGCTACATAGCCGTCTTTGCATCAAACATAATTGTGTAGTTATTGAGGTTCGCCAGCCAGCTATTTTCGCCCTAACGTAACGCAACGTAGCCAACACTGCTAGCTAGCCAGCTTGCCACCGAATAGCAGCATTGTAGAAACGAGTGCATTACAACGGAACGACTTGATCAGTGTAGTGTTGGCTGACTACACAGTTGTCTTTGCTATCTTTGATTTGTATTTGTTCGATCTTAGCTAGCTACTTAGCTGGCTACATAGCCGTCTTTGTATCGGTGATAATTGTGTAGTTATCAAGGTTCGCTGAGGTTCGCTAGCCAGGTATTCTCGCCCTAACGTAACGTAACGTAGTCAACCCTGCTAGCTAGCCAGCTAGCCACCGATTAGCAGCACTGTAGAAACGATTGCATTACAACGGAACGACTTGACTTGTGTAGTGTTAGCTAGCTACATAGTTTTCTTTGCTATCTTTTTATCTAAGATAATTGTGTAGCTTTGAGTAATTATCGGTTAGCTAGCCAGCTATTTTTCGCCTGCCGCGCTGCCGTCCTCCTACCTAGCCAACACTGCTAGCTAGCCAACTTCTACCGAATAGCAGCACTGTAGAAACTTACATTACAACGGAACGACTTGATTAGCGTAGTGTTAGCTAGTTGTCTTTGCTGTCCTTGTATCCATGATAATTGTGTAGTTTAGAGAACTTTAGTGAAATTGTCGAGGTTACCTAGCCAGCTTCACCTTCAACAACGTAGCCACTGCTAGCCAGGCTACTTCACCAGCCAGCAGTACTATATCATTTTAGTCAATAAGATCTTGTATTTTATTTTTATTTTTTTGCAACGTAAGCTTAACTTTCTGAACATTCGAGACGTGTAGCCCACTTGTCATTCTAATCTCCTTTGCATTAGCGTAGCCTCTTCTGTAGCCTGTCAACCATGTGTCTGTCTATCCCTGTTCTCTCCTCTCTGCACAGACCATACAAACGCTTCACACCGCGTGGCCGCGCCCACCCTAACCTGGTGGTCCCAGCCCGCACGACCCACGTGGAGTTCCAGGTCTCCGGTAGCCTCTGGAACTGCCGATCTGCGGCCAACAAGGCAGAGCTCATCTCAGCCTATGCGTCCCTCCAGTCCCTCGACTTCCTGGCACTGACGGAAACATGGCTCACCACAGATAACACTGCTACTCCTACTGCTCTCTCTTCGTCTGCCCACGTGTTCTCGCACACCCCGAGACCTTCTGGTCAGCGGGGTGGTGGCACCGGGATCCTCATCTCTCCCAAGTGGTCATTCTCTCTTTCTCCCCTTACCCATCTGTCTATCGCCTCCTTTGAATTCCATGCTGTCACAGTTACCAGCCCTTTCAAGCTTAACATCCTTATCATTTATCGCCCTCCAGGTTCCCTTGGAGAGTTCATCAATGAGCTTGATGCCTTGATAAGCTCCTTTCCTGAGGACGGCTCACCTCTCACAGTTCTGGGTGACTTTAACCTCCCCATGTCTACCTTTGACTCATTCCTCTCTGCCTCCTTCTTTCCACTCCTCTCCTCTTTTGACCTCACCCTCTCTCCTTCCCCCCCTACTCACAAGGCAGGCAATATGCTTGACCTCATCTTTACTAGATGCTGTTCTTCCACTAACCTCATTGCAACTCCCCTCCAAGTCTCCGACCACTACCTTGTATCCTTTTCCCTCTCGCTCTCATCCAACACTTCCCACACTGCCCCTACTCGGATGGTATCGCGCCGTCCCAACCTCCGCTCTCTCTCCCCCGCTACTCTCTCCTCTTCCATCCTATCATCTCTTCCCTCTGCCCAAACCTTCTCCAACCTATCTCCTGATTCTGCCTCCTCAACCCTCCTCTCCTCCCTTTCTGCATCCTTTGACTCTCTATGTCCCCTATCCTCCAGGCCGGCTCGGTCCTCCCCTCCCGCTCCGTGGCTCGACGACTCATTGCGAGCTCACAGAACAGGGCTCCGGGCAGCCGAGCGGAAATGGAGGAAAACTCGCCTCCCTGCGGACCTGGCATCCTTTCACTCCCTCCTCTCTACATTTTCCTCTTCTGTCTCTGCTGCTAAAGCCACTTTCTACCACTCTAAATTCCAAGCATCTGCCTCTAACCCTAGGAAGCTCTTTGCCACCTTCTCCTCCCTCCTGAATCCTCCTCCCCCTCCCCCCCCCCCTCCTCCCTCTCTGCAGACGACTTCGTCAACCATTTTGAAAAGAAGGTCGACGACATCCGATCCTCGTTTGCTAAGTCAAACGACACCGCTGGTTCTGCTCACACTGCCCAACCCTGTGCTTTGACCTCTTTCTCCCCTCTCTCTCCAGATGAAATCTCGCGTCTTGTGACGGCCGGCCGCCCAACAACCTGCCCGCTTGACCCTATCCCCTCCTCTCTTCTCCAGACCATTTCCGGAGACCTTCTACCTTACCTCACCTCGCTCATCAACTCATCCTTGACCGCTGGCTACGTCCCTTCCGTCTTCAAGAGAGCGAGAGTTGCACCCCTTCTGAAAAAACCTACACTCGATCCCTCCGATGTCAACAACTACAGACCAGTATCCCTTCTTTCTTTTCTCTCCAAAACTCTTGAACGTGCCGTCCTTGGCCAGCTCTCCTGCTATCTCTCTCAGAATGACCTTCTTGATCCAAATCAGTCAGGTTTCAAGACTAGTCACTCAACTGAGACTGCTCTTCTCTGTATCACGGAGGCGCTCCGCACTGCTAAAGCTAACTCTCTCTCCTCTGCTCTCATCCTTCTAGACCTATCGGCTGCCTTCGATACTGTGAACCATCAGATCCTCCTCTCCACCCTCTCCGAGTTGGGCATCTCCGGCGCGGCCCACGCTTGGATTGCGTCCTACCTGACAGGTCGCTCCTACCAGGTGGCGTGGCGAGAATCTGTCTCCTCACCACGCGCTCTCACCACTGGTGTCCCCCAGGGCTCTGTTCTAGGCCCTCTCCTATTCTCGCTATACACCAAGTCACTTGGCTCTGTCATAACCTCACATGGTCTCTCCTATCATTGCTATGCAGACGACACACAATTAATCTTCTCCTTTCCCCCTTCTGATGACCAGGTGGCGAATCGCATCTCTGCATGTCTGGCAGACATATCAGTGTGGATGACGGATCACCACCTCAAGCTGAACCTCGGCAAGACGGAGCTGCTCTTCCTCCCGGGGAAGGACTGTCCGTTCCATGATCTCGCCATCACGGTTGACAACTCCATTGTGTCCTCCTCCCAGAGCGCTAAGAACCTTGGCGTGATCCTGGACAACACCCTGTCGTTCTCCACCAACATCAAGGCGGTGGCCCGTTCCTGTAGGTTCATGCTCTACAACATCCGCAGAGTACGACCCTGCCTCACACAGGAAGCGGCGCAGGTCCTAATCCAGGCACTTGTCATCTCCCGTCTGGATTACTGCAACTCGCTGTTGGCTGGGCTCCCTGCCTGTGCCATTAAACCCCTACAACTCATCCAGAACGCCGCAGCCCGTCTGGTGTTCAACCTTCCCAAGTTCTCTCACGTCACCCCGCTCCTCCGCTCTCTCCACTGGCTTCCAGTTGAAGCTCGCATCCGCTACAAGACCATGGTGCTTGCCTACGGAGCTGTGAGGGGAACGGCACCTCAGTACCTTCAGGCTCTGATCAGGCCCTACACCCAAACAAGGGCACTGCGTTCATCCACCTCTGGCCTGCTCGCCTCCCTACCACTGAGGAAGTACAGTTCCCGCTCAGCCCAGTCAAAACTGTTCGCTGCTCTGGCACCCCAATGGTGGAACAAACTCCCTCACGACGCCAGGACAGCGGAGTCAATCACCACCTTCCGGAGACACCTGAAACCCCACCTCTTCAAGGAATACCTAGGATAAAGCAATCCTTCTGCCCCCCCCCCCCCCCTTAAAAGATCTAGATGCACTATTGTAAAGTGGCTGTTCCACTGGATGTCATAAGGTGAATGCACCAATTTGTAAGTCGCTCTGGATAAGAGCGTCTGCTAAATGACTTAAATGTAAATGTAAATGTATATTTGGTCGGTTTTGTGATAGCTACCTATGTGGTAGAAACATGGTGAAAATATACAGTTGAGTCTTTGGCTATTGTGGTTAGCTAATAGAAATACATATTGTGTTTTCGCTGTAAAACATTTTAAAAATTGGAAATGATGGCTGGATTCACAAGATGTTTATCTTTCATTTGCTGTATTGGACTTGTGATTTCATGATATTTATATGCTATTATTTACTTGTGGCGCTATGCTAGGCTATGCTAGTCAGCTTTTACTGATGAGGATGCTCCCGGATCCGGGATGGGTGTTAAGTAAAGGTTAAAGAAAGGGCTCTGACTGCGAGCATGTCGTCTGCGGGCATTGTGCGTTGTCCTGGTGTAGCTGTCTGATTTCATGTTTGTCTGTTAAGAGAGGCGGTCAATGTCTGCTCTGCTATGAAAAACGGGTCTCAAGGTACAGTAAGAGAAAGATACAATAATATTTGAACCTCCTGTTTTACCAAGTAGGTGGTAAAGGTGCTGTTTCAGTGTTATCTTATCTTCTCTGTGTGTGTTTCCCGCGGTCGCTCTGTCTGTGTGTGTGTGTGTGTGCCTGCGTGCGTGTGTGCGTGCGTGCGTGCGTGCGTGCGTGTGTGCGTGCGTGTGTGCGTGCCTACATGTCTGTGCTTGTGCATGCGTTCATTTTCACCTCTCTATTCCGTTTCTTTGAAACGTTTCTGCTAGTGGAGCACGAAGTTAGTAGATGAATCTCGGAAATACATATGTGTAGAAGTGAAAGATGAGAATAAGATCAATTAGGTCTAGGATCACGTTCATACCCGGTCTACGTCCCAAATGACACCATATTCCCTATAGAGCACTACCTTCCCCTATAGACCCTGGTCAAAAGTAGTGCACTATGTAGGGAATAGGGTGCCATTTGGAACACCTTCTCTGTCCCTCCAGGTGGTCTCTCTGAGAGATAACAGAATCACATCGGTATGTTGTTACGCGTTATAAGTCCTCGGGATCTGACAGAGTTACAAAAGTCCCCAGCTGGAGTGTTTGGGTTATAATACCTCTGTGGTGTAGATACTGTAGCAGACTGTGTGTCCTACACAGTCTAGCCATCATATCAGTCTACCACATCCCTTAGAGCATAACAACTCAGATATGCTGCTACTCTCTGTTTATCATATATGCATGGTCACTTTAACTATACATTCATGTACATACTACCTCAATTGGGCCGACCAACCAATGCTCCCTCACATTGGCTAACCGGGCTATCTGCATTGTGTCCAGCCACCCACCACCCACCAACCCCTCTTTTACGCTACTGCTACTCTCTGTTCATCATATATGCATAGTCACGTTAACCATATCTACATGTACATACTACCTCAATCAGCCCGACTAACCGGTGTCTGTATGTAGCCTCCCTACTTTTATAGCCTCACTACTGTATATAGCCTGTCTTTTTACTGTTATTTTATTTCTTTACTTACCTATTGTTCACCTAATACCTTTTTTGCACTATTGGTTAGTAAGCATTTCACTGTAAAGTCTACACGTTGTATTTGGCGCACGTGACAAATAAACTTTGATTTGATGTCTACATAAGAGCTTGAACTGTAAGTGGAACCAGATGTGGGTCAAATACAAACAGTATGTCAAAACATACTATGTGCTCCTGATTTAGTGTGGAGTTCGTATTTTGTTAACACTTTATTTGGATAGTCCATCTGTAGATACTCTACAAACTACCAGTACCATTTCAACTAGCTATCTATTTTTATATTTTTTTATTGAACTTTTATTTAAATAGGCATTTCACTATCTATTAACCATATCCCTAATCTTAACCCTTATCATAACCCTAAACTTAACCCTTATTTTAACGCTAACCCTAACCTTAACCCTTAACCCTTATCCTAAATCTAACCCCAACCGTAACCTTAGAAAACAGTTGCTTATCAACAGATAGTTTGTTGATAGTATGACAATCTGTAGAGCATCTACAGATGGACTTTCCGGACTGTCAAAATAAAGTGTGAGCTGTACTTTTGGGACTTACGTATATGACCCAGGTACAGCGCCTTCTGAAAGTATTCATACCTCTTGATTTATTCCACATTTTGTTGGGTTACAGCCTGAATTCAATATTTCTCACCAATCGACAGACGATACCCCATAATGACAAAGTGAAAACATGTTTTTGGAAATGTTTTCAAATTTATTGAAAATGAAATACAGAAGTATCGAATTTACATAATTATTCACACCCCTGAGTCAATATTTTGTAGAAGCACCATTGGCAGTGATTACAACTGAGTATTTTTGGGTAAGTCTCTAAGTCTCTAAGAGCTTTGCACACCTGGATTTTACAATATTTTCCCAATTATTCTAGCTCTGTCAAAGAGATTGTTGATCATTGCTAGACATCCATTTTCAAGTCTTTCCATAGATTTTCAAGCCGATTTAAAACCTCTACAGGATCAGTGGGTCCCCCGCAGGACGGTTGAGCTAACGTAGGCTAATGTGATTAGCATGAGGTTGTAAGTAACAAGAACATTTCCCAGGACATAGACATATCTGATATTGGCAGAAAGCTTAAATTCTTGTTAATCTAACTGCACTGTCCAATTTACAATAGCTATTACAGTGAAAGAATATCACGCTATTGTTTGAGGAGAGTGTAGTTATGAACTTGAAAATGTATTAATAAACCAATTAGGCACATTTCGGCAGTCTGAAAAACCAGATGTTGAACAGAAATGCAATGGTTAATTGGATCAGTCTTAAACTTTACACATACACATACAATGCTGCCATCTAGTGGAGGAAAAAAAATTGTGCCTGGGCTGGAATAATACATTATGGCCTTTCTCTTGCATTCCAAAGATGATGGTACAAAAAAAATACAAAAAAGCACATGTATAGTGGACTATATAGGAAATAGGGTTCCATTTGGGATGCAACCGGAGATTGTGACTACTGGAGATTTCCTCTGTTTTCGAGCAGAGGCTGTTTTATGGTCACGTTTCGGCATTTACGAGCACGGAAAGTTCCTTCTTAATTAGGGGTGCGATTGGGGAAAGTCTCTGGGACACTGGGAAAACTGCGAACTGGTCCACATTCTGTTCAGAATCTGATGGCGTTCCGACTTCAACCACAGGAGGGGAAAGATCTGAGGTTTTCCTGGGAACCACTGATCCATATCACGGCTGTATAAACTAGACTGGTTTATTGGAGGGTGGATGGTTTGTTCTCGTTCTGTGTGTGTTTGTGTGTGTATCTATGTGTGTGTGGACAGAGTTCCAGTTCAAAATGAGAGGAATGTTAGGAGATGACCTCAGATTAAGAAATGGCTAGACTAGCCAAACATGGCTGCAACTGTGGTTGTCTGTTCTACAGCCCTTAAAGGCCCTTAGGGACGCGTTTTAATTACGGCTTGATGTATGCCATCTAACACATTCTGTCTCTCTCTGTCTCTTTCTCTGTAACACGGATACAGACAGAAATACAGACATTTATATAGGGTTAGAATGGCTCCAACAGTGAGTATATTAGCCATGTCGATGCCTCCTGTCCAAAGTCCAGTGAGTGTCAATGGAAACTCTCTGGCCACAAATGTTGCTTACCCAGCCATCCACTCTCATTATTAGAATCCTTGGTTACGGAATGAACACAGGGTGGCTGGGAAGAATACAGCCGGGCAGAGGATGTTGCTCGGTAATCGTGACCCTATTGAAGACAGGTATTAACAGCTTGAGTGGAGAGGTGGAGATGGAGGGGCGGAGAGGTGGAGGAGAGTAGGAGAGGTGGAGGGTGGAGGGGTGGAGAGGACAAGAGGAGAGTAGCGGAACAAACAGCTATGAGGGGTCATAAAGTGACCCTGTGTGCCCAGACTGTCCAGCGCTTCACACAGCTTCCATCAGGAGATTAAGATTAATTCATCTCTCTCTCTCTCTCTCTCTCTCTCTCTCTCTCTCTCTCTCTCTCTCTCTCTCTCTCTCTCTCTCTCTCTCTCTCTCTCTCTCTCTCTCTCTCTCTCTCTCTCTCTCTCTCTCTCAGGGGTTGTGCGTGTGTGCATATTTCCGTGCCTGTGTGTCTTGATGAGGATGGGGTTAGGTCTTGAGATCCCATGGCCCCTGGGGCCCTCAATGATGAATGGATATGAACGGTAAACAGTCAGAGAAGAGCCTGAGTCGCAGATCACTGCAGGGATAGGATAGCATTACGGAGAAGGAGGACAGGGAGAGGACTGTTCCTCTCCCACCAGGTTCACTGTTACCCTGCAGATGGTGGACTGGGGCTGGGACAGGAGCGAGTGGAATTTGCCACTGTGGTGGTGTAGGCCTTGTCTGGGGCTTTTCCCAGCCAACTGTCAAGTCTACTTATTAAGTCTGTCCTTTTTTATTTGCATTTCTTTCTCACATTAAGGAATCATCCATTTTACATTAAAGTAGAGGCTCGTTCGAGAAAGTTTAAAATATCTAAATTAGCGTCAGGTGGGTTCTTCTACAGTCTGGCTTCCTAGAAGATGGAGTTTTTTTTTGTATGAAGCAGGGTCAGAGTTGGTCTGTGGGTCAGGGTTGGGCTGCTGAGCGATGGTCTTGGCTTGACAGGGTCACACCTAACTATGTGACATACAGACCAGTGTGAGTCTCTACTACACACTACTACACAGATCTGCTGTGACCCTGCACTAACCTGCTCCAATATCCACACTCCTCAGAATAATTGCCCAACACAATGCTTCATTCTAAGTAGTATGCTTGTATGGACATTATAACATACAACCTGAACGTTAGGACGTAGTCCTTAGGCTAATTGGACATGAGATTCAACTTAGCAACACCCCCCCCCCCACCTCCTCCACTTCTACTCCCTATGGTTGGAAAGGGCCATGGTGAGGATTTTACAGCAGATGGAAATTACCTTTGAACACAGTTGAGACACAGTGGGGCTTATTTAGCAAATGTTCTGGGAGTGTTTCGCACAAGCTAATAATTATCAACCGCGCTCAATAAATATTTTGCTAACTTGAAATTCTATAGGCAATAGCGACGGTATCGACCTCCAGTACGTTGATAAATCACCATCATCAGCGAGAGAAAGCATGAAGAAACACAAAGACACTGTATGGAAGACTTGATGGATGAGCTTCAGAATACCGGCATTTGGATGGCGGTACTGTTGGTATTCTGACTGGGGGTGACAGTTCCCAGTGCCTGTGAAGCAGCAGAGAGACTGCTCAGAGACAGGGGTTAGCTTTGTGTCTCCTGCCCAGCAGTGTTGGTGCCAGGGGTTATCTGGTCAGCGGTGTGGTGCCTCTAGTCCCCTCACACTCAACTGAGATGAGGCAGTACCAGTAGCCGTGTCAAATCGACTGGCGAGGGGACATACAGCCGGGGCAAACACTGACAGACAGGACTGTACACACCATCCAGGCACTGCCTAGTCCCCTGTGCCTAGTCCCCTACTTGTCTGCCTGTCTGAGTCTATAGGGGCTCGAGCTGAAGCCCATATTAGGAAGGATTACTACTATGGGCTGTAGAGCTGCTGTGATACAGGGTTGGGTTGCAACCCAATGACTCAGAGTCAAGGGCAGGCTAGGTCATTGGTGGGGAGTTCAACTGAGGATGTTCCGTCCTTTGAGCCTACTGTATCTTCAGTAAATACAGGCTCGGATGTCACACAAGTAAGACGTCTGGCTTTGTAGAAACCATAAAACACACTAGGAGGGATTAAGAGAGAGAAAGAGAGGTAGAAAGTGAGAGAGGAGAGGAACAAAAGCAGCCTGGGGGACTGAGAGGATCAGGGTCTTTCTTGACGCTTGGAGTTGTTTAATGAGTGTCATGTGAGCAATTAGACTAGGGGTTTTGGGGTTTCTTGGGTTTGTTGGACAGGAATTACATTACATTACATTATTTGCAATATTATTACCTACAGCCGAAAATAACTTGGTATATTAAATCGGCGTTCACTCATCAGAAATTCGACTTCCACGACCTTGACCCTTTGTTAGAAATTCCCAATGCAGCCCCATTCATCCCAGGTGCTAGACCAAAACGTCAATGCTGGAGAAGAGGGAGGAGAAGTGGGGTTTTGGTCAGACAGGCGGCGAGCAAACCATCCACCACTTCCGAGTATTTTACTCTCTAACATTCAGTAGTAGATGAGCTCAGGGCGAGGATCTCCGTCCAGAGAGACATATCCCGCTGGGCAATAACTGGTTGAATCAACATTGTTTCCACATAATTTAAACCAAAAAATTGTATGTGATGACGTTGAATCAACGTGGAAACCTGATTGAGTTTGAGTTAATTTTTTTATTTTTACAGCTAATTTTCAACCGCAATCCCTGGGTAGGTTATTAAAAACAATTACAATACAGACAATCAATGAGCAGTGAGCACACGCAGAGCAACATAGGACAAGCAAGACATAGTATGCAGACAGAGCAACATAGAACAAGCAAGACAGCATACAGACAGAGCAACATAGGACAAGCAAGACATAGCATACAGACAGAGCAACACAGCACAAAAAGCAACAAGACAAAATCCATAAAAGCAACAAAGTGTTTCCACACCTCAAAGCTTCAGACAACAGACAACATGGTAAGCAGCAATACACAGCTAGGGATTATGTTCACATATCTGATTGGCATTTAGCCATGTCTTCATGTTTATTGTGAAGGTGTGATATGTGGTGCAGTTATGTGTCTGATGGCAGTGTATTCCAAACATGGGAAGCTCTCACAGAGAAAGCAGATTGACTAAAGGTGCTTTTCCTTAAGGGAACTATACAGTCACCTCTCATGGCAGACCTTGTGGATCTGCTGCCATATGTTTGGGTTTTCTGTTAACAAAAGTACTGAGTGGAGGGGGAGCCAGGCCATTTAGGATCTTGAATGCAAGACATGAGTTGGATTTTCAAAAAATCATCAACGTAAGGAAAGTTTGTATTTAACCTACAGCGCAGTTGGAAATGATTCAGACCCCTTGACTTTTCCCACATGTTGTTGTGTTACAGTCTCAGAACGACAGATTTTTACCTTGTCAGCTCAGGGATTTGATCCAGCAACCTTTTGGTTACTGGCCCAACGCTCTAACGACTAGGCTACCTGCCACCCCACCAACCCTACCTTGTTACAACTCAACTGATTGGCTCCAACTGTAAAGCCCAACGCAGGAGCTGAGAAGCAGGAACAGGGAGTGAACCATTTAATATAGATGGACATGCAACGGAACAAGAACGGCGTCTGGACATAAACACGACATAACAAACAATGCTGCTACAGGGAACAACACATAGGAGCATACATATATACAGGGGCAGTCAACCAAGTGAGGGAGTCCAGGTGAGTCCAATGAGCGCAGCTGTATGTAATCGTGGTTACAGGTGCGTATGATGATGGGTAGCATGGCCCCCGGGTCCGACGTCACCAACAAAACTAATGGACCGGCTGAGGCATAGGAGCCCGACGAGCCGGCTGAAGAATGATGTACGATGGGAACCTGCCGAGCCAATCGGGAAAAGGAAACCACTAGCCAGCTAGGGCATGACAGCCCGACCAGCCAGCTTAGGCACCCCCGGTTACATCGGCGGCGTCTCCCGGGTCTGACGTCACCAGCAAAACAAAACCCTGAAAAACTCCCTGATGCTCCTTGTAATGATAGTACCATTCTGTGAGGGCCAATTGCAGGAGCTGAGAAGCAGGAACAGGGAGTGAACCATTTAATATAGATGGACATGAAACAAGAACAGCGTCTGGACATAAACAGGACAAGACAAACAATGCTACTAGAGGGAACAACACAGAGGAGCAGACATATACAGTTGAAGTCGGAAGTTTACAGACACTTAGGTTGGAGTCATTAAAACTTGTTTTTCAACCACTCCACACATTTCTTGTTAACAAACTATAGTTTTGGCAAGTCGGTTAGGACATCTACTTTGTGCATGACACAAGTCATTTTTCCAACAATTGTTTACAGACAGATTATTTCACTTATAATTCACTGTATCACAATTCCAGTGGGTCAGAAGTTTACATACACTAAGTTGACTGTGCCTTTAAACATCTTGGAAAATTCCACAAAATTATGTCATGGCTTTAGAAGCTTCTGATAGACTAATTGACATAATTTGAGTCAATTGGAGGTGTACCTGTGGATGTATTTCAAGGCCTACATTCAAACTCAGTGCCTCTTTGCTTGACATCATGGGAAAATCTAAAGAAATCAGCCAAGACCTCAGAAAAAAATTGTAGACCTCCACAAGTCTGGTTCATCCTTCGGAGCAATTTCCAAACGCCTGAAAGTACCACGTTCATCTGTACAAACAATAGTACGCAAGTATAAACACCATGGGACCACGCAGCCGTCATACCGCTCAGGAAGGAGACACATTCTGTCTCCTAGAGCTGAACATACTTTGGTGCGAAAAGTGCAAATCAATCCCAGAACAAAAGCAAAGCACCTTGTGAAGATTGAGGAAACAGGTACAAAAGTATCTATATCCACAGTAAAACGAGTCCTATATTGACATAATCTGAAAGGCCGCTTAGCAAGGAAGAAGCCACAGCTCCAAAACCGTCATAAAAAAGCCAGAATACGGTTTGCACCTGCACATGGGGACAAAGATTGTACTTTTTGGAGAAATGTCCTCTGGTCTGATGAAACAGAGTGGCCATCACAAAGCCCTGACCTCAATCCTATAGGAAATATGTGGGCAGAACTGAAAGCGTGTGCGAGCAAGGAGGCCTACAAACCTGACTCAGTTACACCAGCTCTGTCAGGAGGAATGGGCCAAAATTCACCCAACTTATTGTGGGAAGCTTGTGGACGGCTACCTAAAATGTTTGACCCAAGTTAAACAATTTAAAGACAATGCTACCAAATACTAATTGAGTGTATGTAAACTTCTGACCCACTGAGAATGTGATGAAAGAAATAAAAGGTGAAATAAATAATTCTCTACTATTATTCTGACATTTCACATTCTAAAATAAAGTGGTGATCCCACCTGACCTAAGACAGGGAATTTTTACTAGGATTAAATGTCAAGAATTGTGAAAAACTGAGTTTAAATGTATTTGGCTAAGGTGTATGTAAACTTCCGATTTCAACTGTATGCAGGGGCAATCAACAAGGTGAGGGAGTCCAGGTGAGTCCAATGAGCGCAGCTGCGCGTAATGATGGTAACAGGTGCGTATCATGACGGGTGGCCATGCGCCCTCAAGTGCCAGGGAGGGGGAACGGGAGCAGGCATGACACAAACGCATTAAGAAGGAAAGAAATTCCACAAAAAAAGTTTTAACAAGGCACACCTATTGATTGAAATGTGTTCCAGGTGACTACCTCATGAAGCTGGTTGAGAGAATGCCAAGCGTGTGCAAAACTGTCATCAAGGCAAAGGGTGGCTACTTTAAAGAATAACAAATATAAAATATATTTAGATTTGTTTAACACTTTTTTGTGTTATTTCATAGCTTTGATATCGTCACTATTATTATACAATATCGATAATAGTAAAAATAAAGAAAAACCTTTGAATGAGTTGGTGTGTCCAAAACTTTAACTGGTACTGTAAGTATTCAGACCCTTTGCTATGAGACCTGAAATTTAGCCCAGGTGCATCCTGTTTCCATTGATCACCCTTGAGATGTTTCTACAACTTGATTGAAGTCCACCTCTGGTAAATTCAATTGATTGACCATGATTTGGAAAGCCACAAACCTGTCTATATAAGGTCCTAAATTTGACAGTGCATATCAGAGCAAAAACCAAGCCATTCAGGTCAAAGGATTTGTCCGTTGAGCTCCAAGACAGGATTGTGTCAGGTAAAACAGCATAAATCTCAAATGTAACACTTTTTTGGTTACTACATGATTCCAAATGTGTTATTTAATAGTCTTGATGTCTTCACTATTATTCTACAATGTAGAAAATAGTAAAAATACAGAAACCTGCTGGAATGAGTGTGTCCAAACTTTAGACTGGCCAACACATCACCGGGGGCAAACTACCTGCCCTCCAGGGCGCCTACAGCACCCGATGTCACAGGAAGGCCAAAAAGATCATCAAGGACAACACCCAGTGCTCCCGAATAGCGCAGCGGTTTAAGGCACTTTAAGGCACTTTAAGGCACATCTCAGTGCTAGAGGCATAACAACAGACCCTGGTTCGATCCCAGGCTGTATCACAACCGGCCGTGATCGGGAGTCCCATAAGGTGGCGCGCAATTGGGACAGCGTCGTCCGGGTTAGGCCATCATCGTAAAATATGAATTTGTTCTTGACTGACTTGCCTAGTTAAATCATTTTGTTTATTTTTAAACACCCGAGCCACTGCCTATTCACCCGCTATCATCCAGAAGGCGAGGTCAGTACAGGTGCATCAAAGCTGGGACCGAGAGAAAAACAGATTTGATCTCTAGGCCAATAGACCTCACTAGCACATTAGAGGCTGCTCCCCTATAGACAGACTTGAAATCACTGGCCACTTTAATAATGGAACACTAGTCACTTTAGTTTACACATTTTGCATTACTCATTCTCATTCTTTTCTACTGTATCTTTGTATATGCCACTCTGTTCACCCAAACATTTATATATTCTCAACAGTGCGATTTGCCAAGGCAAGAAACTCTGAGCGCAGCCCTATCCAGAAATGGCAGTGGCTTCTGATTACATAACATTTTCACAGGCCCGCTTGTTGCAATTTCGATGAGGCTCGCTTGTTCAGATATAGGTAAGTGGACTGGAGGCAGGGCATGAAAGGGATAATGAATACAGTTGTTTGTGATGTCCGTTTCGGGAAAGTACCTGCGTAATTGCACACCCAGCTCACTCAGGTGCTTCGCTATATCACATTTGACATTGTCTGTAAGCTTGAGTTCATTTGCACACAAAAAATCATACAATGATGGAAATACCTGTGTGTTGTCCTTGTTAATGCAGACAGAAAAGAGCTCCAACTTCTTAATCATAGCCTCAATTTTGTCCCGCACATTGAATATAGTTGCAGAGAGTCCCTGTAATTCTAGATTCAGATCATTCAGGCAAGAAAGAACATCACCCAGATAGGCCAGTCGTGTGACAGACTCGTCATCGTGCAAGCGGTCAGACAAGTGAAAATTATGGTCAGTCAATTTAATGGTCTCTCAATTTAAAAAAGTGTCAATACTTTACCCCTTGATAACCTGCTCACCTGTATGTTGTAAAAGCTTTACATGGTGGGTGCCCATATCTTTGCATAGTGCAGAAAATACACGAGAGTTCAGGGGCCTTGCTTTAACAAAGTTAACCATTTTCACTGTAGTGTCCAAAACATCTTTCAAGCTGTCAGGCATTCCCTTGGCAGCAAGAGCTTCTCGGTGGTTGCTGCAATGTACCCAAGTGGCGTTGGGAGCAACTGCTTGCACGCACGTTACCACTCCACTATGTCTACCTGCCATGGCTTTTGCGCCATCAGTACAGATACCAACACATCTTGACCACCAAAGTCCATTTGATGTCACAAAGCTGCCCAGTACATAAAAAAATATATTCTCCTGGTTTCCAGTGGTTTGCAGAAGAGGATGTCTTCCTTAATTGACCCCCCACGAATGTAACAGACATATACCAGGAGCTGTGCCAGGCCCGCCACGTCTGTTGACTCATCCAGCTGTAATGGATATAATTTACTGGCTTGTATGCGAAGCAGTAATTGTTTCAAAACATCTCCTAACATGTCACTGATGCATCATGAAACAGTGTTGTTTGATGAAGACATTGTCTGTATAGTTTATTTGGCCTTTTCCCCCAGCATTGTCCCAGCCATATCTGCGGCAGCAGGAAGAATTAAGTCCTCCACAATAGTATAGCCCCGTTGGAAAATATAAATGTACTGTTTGAAAATGTGAAGATAAAAAAATTGTCACATTTTTATTTGGCGTACTCCCGACGACATTGTGCGTACACCAGTTTGGGAATACCTGCTCTATGTGTATGGTCTAGTAACATTACACTCTTGGTGCTATAGTGTACCTGTGCCAAGTTCAATAGCTTTGTATCTGACTTGACCAGAATCCCATTTGAGCCTAGACAAACATGTGATGGATGTGAGCAGAAACCAACATGTGACGGACGTGAGCCGAAAACCAACACGTGATAGACTTGAGCAGAAACAAACATGGTCTGGTTCCAGTACATTCTCCAACTGGGGTCAGACATCAAGACAATGTCCAGGGTAACACTTTATTAGGATAATCCTCTACAGATGGTGTATACAGTAGATTTTGAACTATAAACAAACTGTTTAGCAAAATATGCAAAATATAACCCTAAAAAGTTGCAAGTCAACGGAGTTGCAGTTGATAGGTTGTTGGCAGTTTGAGCAACTTTAGACCACGGAGGCATGTGGTGGTGGCTGGCCTATCAGAGCTCAGACCTGAGATCCAACATATATTCTCTCACATGCTTGTGATCCAGGTCAAACATAAAGCTATTGAACTTGGCAGAGGTACACTATAGCACCAAGAGTGTAATGTTAATAGACCATACACATAGAGAAGCCCCACATAACTAAAGGAGAGGAGAGCTGTCTGGAGCCCAATACAACGGACGCTGAGGGAAGGCAAGGGGCTTCTTAAAACACAAATTATGTGTGTGATTTATGTGGTTCATTAGCAGTAATGGCCAGTTGGAATGGGCCCAAAGCCCTGGAGATAAAAACATGCCTCACATGGTTCTGACAGGGTTGGGGCGTAACTGATTACAAAAAAAATTAAAACTGTAATCAGTTACAGTCCCAGCAAAAATATCGTAATCAGATTACAGACACGTTTGAAAACTAGATGCTTACTTCTAGGATTACTTTTAAATTCAGAAAGGATGTTTGGGGAAAATTACATTAAATTCAGCATTGAAAAAAGGCACAAGTTTAAGTTTGTTCCACCTGATTGAGTCTTACCACAAGTCAGAGACCACTATGATGACAAACCAAATGTGTTTAATGAATCCGTTTTGTTTATTTCTAATGCCCCGTAAAGGGAAATAAATCCCAAAGTAACTAAAAGTAATCAGATTACCATACTGAGTTTGGGTAATCCAAATGTTACATTACTGATTAGAATTGTGGACGGGTAACTAGTAACAGTAACGAATTACATTTAGAAATTAACCTACCCAACGCTGGTTTCGGATCAGTTAGCACCATAAGACAGGGTTAAAAGGGTGTTAGGCTAAGGACCACAGTATAGTAGATCATAGGCATAGAGGCACAGTAGTCTGGCACTGGACACCATTAGTAACATCCACTACGACTCATAGCACGTATAAGCAGTATTCAATATATATTGTCTATTAAAGACAAAGAAAGGAAGCTGTGACTGGCTATGTACTGTACATTGAAAACATTATATCAGAGAAATTAACAACTTTTACACATCATTGGTAAATCTTAATTTCTGAGGCCTTTGTACTGTAATCGTGTTTATGAACGGACATTTGTGAATGAATGCTTTTATTTTGCTATCTACCAGGTCAATATGCTTTTTACAACATATTATCCAGTCCAGCATGGTCACCGTGGTACCAAAGAACCACTTGACAAAAAAAACTATTTGTTTCCTTTTATTCCGCTGGAGCATGGATAAGAGCTGTTACTGGAGGCATGGCCAGCCCTGTAGCCAATGAGAGGAGCTGTTACTGTGGGCATGGCTAGCCCTGCAGCCAATGGGAGCGGAGAACAGAGCTGTAATGGCTAAAGCAGGTGACCTGTAATAGAATCACGATGATGATACATTAAAAGATGATTAAGAAGGGGGAAAAATGTACTATTTGTGGAACTGTCTGTCTCTCTCTCTTTCCTGACTTCTTATGGTTATTTTTTCGTCTTTAACTCTAAAAACCCATGTGAAATAACAGTAGAGGTCATTTAGAAGGGTTCTAACCCATTCCGTCACGCCACGGTGGAGTTAAAGTCAAATACAATATGTGATGAGAGAAGGGTTGAGAGTAGAACATGGAATCACCACAGTACATGGCTTTTCACCACACTTTTTGACTGGGCCTTTTTTGGCCTAAGTGCACATAGGGGAAAGTTTTTGCCTATTTTTTGCCTATTTAGCCTCTCTTGGAATACTTTGGGGTGTATTTGAGAATACTCTCAGGAATTCATATAAAATATACATAAAATTGATTTGATATGTTTTCTTTGAGCAGCTCGAGTGGAGAGGAAAAGTAAGAGTAATGTAATATAGTATGTGTGGAGACTCCAGGGAGAAGCTACTGTATACAGGGCCCCTACAGTCAACTCTATAACAGCCTTACTGTCACGGAGACCGGATACTCACACCAGCTCAGTGGCAGATTAAAGAATGGACTAATGGAGTACCCAGACTGACTGGTGATTTGGGTCTGTTAGTGAAAGGGTTCAGCAACACTATCACATGTCAGCTATATGAATCATAAAGAGGTCTTACTAACAAGAATGTGGGATAACAGAAGAACATATTGAGTGCCATCCCAGTGGGCAAAACTGGTTGATATGACAACCAGTTTTGTTGCTGAGATGCCTCTTTTTGAATGAGCCTACGTCATAAACACTGTGGTGTGGCTATCATGCATATCTAGTGTGGGTGTTTCAATGGGGAACTGTGTATTTAGTAAGCATTAGGATCCCGAAGGCAGCAGCTAATGTTCCAGGGGTCCAAACAGGGTTAAAACAATTGCATCACAACCAAACACAACAACAGCCTACGTCATAAATACAAATATACAGTACCAGTCAAAAGTTTGGACACACCTACTCATTCAAGGGTTTTTCTTTAATTGTACAATTTTCTACATTGTAGAATAATAGTGACGACATCAAAACTATGAAATAACACATGGAATCATGTAGTAACCAACAAATCAAAATATGTTTTATATTTGAGATTCTTCAAGGAACCCACCCTTTGCCTTGATGACAGCTTTGCACACTCTTGGAATTCTCTCAACCAGCTTCACCTGGATTGCTTTCCCAACAGACTTGAAAGAGTTCCTGCAAATGCTGAGCACTTGTTGGCTGCTTTTCCTTCAGTCTGCGATCCAATTCATCCCAAACCATCTCATTTGGGTTGAGGTCGGGGGATTGTGGAGGCCAGGTCATCTGATGCAGCACCATCAATCTCCTTCTTCGTAAAATAGCCCTTACACAGCCTGGAGGTGTGTTGGGTCATTGTCCTGTTGAAAAACAAATTATAGTCAGATGGGATGGCTTGTTTCTGTTAAATGCTGTGGTTGCCATGCTGGTTAAGTGTGCCTTGAATTGTAAATAAATCACAGACAGTCTCACCAGCAAAGCACCCCCACACCATCACACCTCCTACTCCATTCTTCACGGTGGGTACCACACATGCGGAGATCATCCGTTCACCGACTCTGCGTCCCACAAAGAAACAGCGGTTGGAACCAAAAATCTCAAATTTGGACTCAGACCAAAGGACAGATTTCCACCGGTCTACTGTCCATTGCTCTTGTTTCCTAGCCCAATCAAGTCTCTTCTTATTGTTGTCCTTTAGTAGTGTTTTCTTTGCAGCAATTCTACCATGAAGGCCTGATTCACGCAGTCTCCTCTGAACAGTTAATGTTGAGATGTGTTACTTGAACCCTGCGAAGCATTTATTTGGGCTGCAATTTCTGAGGCTGGTAACTCTAATGAACTTATCCTCTGCAGCAGAGGTAACTCTGGGTCTTCCTTTCCTGTGGCGGTCCTCATGAGAGCCAGTTTCATCATAGCGCTTGATTGTTTTTGCGACTGCACTTGAAGAAACTTTCAAAGTTCTTGAAATTTTCCGCATTGACTGTCAAAGTAATGATGGACTGTCATTTCTCTTTGCTTATTTGAGCTGTTCTTGCCATAGTATGGACTTGGTACTTTACCAAATAGGGCTATCTCCTGTATACCCCCTACCTTGTCACAATAAAACTGATTGTGACAAGCGCATTAAGAATGAAAGTAATTCTACAAATTAACTTTTAACATGGCACACCTTTAATTGAAATGCATTCCAAGTGACTACCTCATGAAACTGATTGAGAGAATGCAAATTCTTTTTGCAAAGCTGTCATCAAGGTAAACGGTGGCTACTTTGAAGAATCTAAAATATATTTTGATTTGTTTAACACTTTAGTTACTATATGATTCCATATGTGTTATTTCATAGTTTTGAGGTCTTCACTATTATTCTATTATTGGGCTCCCGAGTGGCGCAGCAGTCTAAGGCACTGCATCTCAGTGCTAGAGGCATCACTGCAGACCCTGGTTTGATCCTGGCCTGTATCACAACCGGCTGTGATTGGGAGTCCCATCGGGCGGCGCACAATTGGCCCAGCATCGTTAGGGTTTGACCGGGGTAGACCGTCATTGTAATAAGAATTTGTTCTTAACTGACTTGCCTAGTTAAACGAAGGTTAAATAAAAATAGTAACACATGATTTGTTAAAATGTGTGCTTCGATGTTGTTTTTATTTACCTACCATTAAAGCCCCTTTCAGCTGCCCTCAGCACATAAACCAGGTACGGTCTATATGACTGACTGACTACGTGGTGGAGGACGTGTTTCTGAAACATCTGTATAACCATATGTAACACTGAAATACCTCCTCACCTCGTTAGTAAGCCCCCTTTCCCCATGGTGCATTACAATGTCACACATGCCACAATTTATACACACATTGGGACTCATTGTAGAGAGATCTGTCAACGTGGACACTTTCTTTGCCCCCCCCCCCCCCCCCCCCCCCCGTTCTCCCCTCATGTAAGGCTGACAGAACAGCCTCCTTGAGGTTCCATGTGGAACACCAGGGGGGAAGAATTACAGGAGCCCTGTAGGAAAAGTTTATATGAAACACCTCTGTGCCTTCTAGGCCCCTTACTTGTTAAACTAAACCCTTCTAGCCTCGTCAACCCAAATCCCTAAATCCCCTAAACCCCTCCACCTTGGCTTCTAGCTTCCCGCTGAGGTCAGGGATGGGGGGATGGAGGGAAGGGGGAATGTAGAGATGGAGGGATGGAGGGTAGGGGGAATGTAGAGATGGAGGGATGGAGGGTAGGGGGGACGGGGGGGCTTGTGGCGGAACCGGCAGGGGGAAGGAGGCTCAGGGAGGGTAGAGGAATGGGGGATGGAGTGATGGGGCAACTGGGAAGGAAATCCAGAGGGAAAGCTTGGGATGGAACATACGCCAGAATGAGCCACCATGGATCCAGCTATGTGTTCCCTTTTATCTCATCAAAGCACTGTGTGTTTACTGAGGAAGGGGCCATGATGGGCTGAGGAAGGGGCCATGATGGGCTGAGGAAGGGGCCATGGTCTGGGGCTGAAGGGAACTAGGGGTGCTGAGGAGGAGGGGGCTAGGGGCTGGGGTTGAAGGGGACTAGGGGGGCTGAGGAGGAGGGGGATACAGGCTGGGGCTGAAGGGGGCTAAGGGGCTGAGGAGGAGGGGGCTATGGGCTGGTGCTGAAGGGGACTAGGGGGGCTGAGGAGGAGGGGGCTAGGGGCTGGGGCTGAAGAGGACTAGGGGGGCTGAGGAGGAGGGGGCTAGGGGCTGGTGCTGAAGGGGACTAGGGGGGCTGAGGAGGAGGGGGCTAGGGGCTGGGGCTGAAGGGGCCTGAGGAGGAGGGGGCTAGGGGCTGGTGATGAAGGGGGCTAAGGGGCTGAGGAGGAGGGGGCTAGGGGCTGGTGCTGAAGGGGGCTAGGGGGGCTGAGGTTTCTAGTTCAACGCTCTAACCACTAGGTTACCTGCCACCCGAGGCCCAGCCTTCAGTAAATAACAGACTGTGACCTCCCTGCTTTCACTCCCAGCAGGCGGAAAGGTTTAGGAATATTTTCTCACGGCTACCACATGTATTTTGTCCTTCCTGGAACTCTTGGAAGCAGGCAGAAAGGCTACAATCTCATGCAGTTAACATCTAAAAGTCTGAGCCGTTTGGGGGGGGGGGGGGGGGGGGGGGGGGGGTACCTTCAGACCAGTCCTGTGACACTTGTGGGAGTCAAAGAGCGATCCACAGTGGGGTCATATTAGTTTGTAGCCCAAACGGTTCGGACGCCACAGACAGAAGTTGGCACATCAGTGTTACTGACTTCAGACAGGTCCCATGACACTTGTGGGCAATGTTCCCTCAAATGTTTTGGGGCAATGAGCAAATATTAGGTCTTCTGAGCGGAAACTTAAACATTCTGAGAATTTTGTGGAACTTCCAGGGCGCGTTTACAGTGAACACTCAGGCTGCACCCTTACAGTTGTAGACAGTAGCCAATAGGCTGTAGCCTTACAGTTGTAGACAGTAGCCAATAGGCTGTAGCCTTACAGTTGTATACAGTAGCCAATAGGCTGTAGCCTTACAGTTTTAGACAGTAGCCAATAGGCTGTGGCTGTTTGAGCATAATGTAGGCCTACCAACAAAACCAATGGACTAAATCCCATAATATTTTCACATGGTAATAGCTTTTAATTTCTATCATATAGACTACAGTAGCCTATATGTGATGTTCAATGCAGGCCTACATCACATGAGACTTTTAAAAACGTTTTTACATTATGAAGGGCTTGATATTCATATTTTTTTACTTGGTCTGTAACACCACGGGCCAAATAGATGACTGAGAATTGCATTGTATTGTGTTTTATGATGCAAGAAACCACTTTACAAAATACAATGAATTATTATTACCATACATAGAATTGAACAATGTAGGCTATCCTTCTGCCTATTGTCTTATTTGCATATTCAAGCCTATCTCAAAATAAAACACTGACACTTTAATTAGGACATAAGCCTTTTACATGACTGGTTTTTCAAAGACAACTTGAAATGTGGCCTACACGTTTTGTGCTCTTGTGGGAAGCAGTAACGCCGATTGCTTATCTATAACCTGGCTAATAACTTGCTAACTAGCAAAGAATACCAACAAATGTGCACACGCGTGGCTCTGCGCTCTCATCTGAAAAGCGCATTCACTCGTGGGTGTTTGAAAGACCTCTCATTGGCTACTCTGCGGTATAATTATACTCTGTTGCGCTCTGTCTACAACAAAATCACAGACTCAATCTTGCAAAGTTAGATTTGTTTTGTTTTGTTGCATTGAAAAGGGGCGGATATAATGTTGATTCGATCACAGAAAAACATTCATCTATATAGTGCAAACTAATGGGGCGAACTCAGTGTTCAGTCTCTGCGCTCTATGGCATTTCTTCTGCGTGGCAGTCCCAGAGAAGGTGTGCGGCCGCGCATGCGCGCAGTTTAGAGGGGACATTGCTGTGGGAGTCCTAGAGCGAAACGGAGAACACTAATGTGTTTGTGAGAGTCTCATCTTAGTGGTCATATTAGTAGGACAAACCATTCAAAGGCTACAGATGTTTTTGTGAGAAGACCGATTTTCGGTATGTCTCACGGTCTGACAAACACAGCTGTAGCTCGTTTGCCTTCTTGAAGGCTGACATAGGTGGATGCTGTGCGTTAAGACGCAGACCATACACAAAAAAACATATCTCTGGTTTAAACTGACGGATTTTGATGGATTTGTCAATCTTAAGGATTAAACAGTTTATTTTGTTTTGAAATCTGAAAACAGTATGATGCACCTTAACTTCACAGAGTCTTAATCCGTTGATGGTTTGCAGACATTAGTATCCCATCTCAGATAGGGGAACCAGGCATAGGATTGGGTTTTTGGAGTGAGAGGTGTGAGAGTTGACTTTGGGATGAAATGGGGTTTGTTTTTCAGGAAACGTTCCACAGATTTACATTGATTGGATTTTCCAGAATCTGAGATCAATCCATCTGTCTGCTGGATTGATCCTGGTCCTCTGAGGATCCTCCTCCCAGGTCTGTCTCTGTCTCCATCTCTGTTCCAATACTTTAGAAATACATTCTTCCTTTCTGGTTTACTTGAAGTAAGCACATATCGACACATGATTGGATAGGTATAAGGAAGTTTACACCCCATTACTTCCACTAATCCAACCAATTCACATCTGTGATTACTTCAAGGTAGCTAAGAAGGAAAGATACCTATTTGCAGTATTGGAACTCTGCCTTTGTCTGGCCCACCCTGTCATGCCTGGTGTTGAGCCTGCAGGAGCCTATGGAACTCATCTTCCTTGATCCTCCTCAGCAATTCTTTCCAAATCAAGTTTATTGTTCGCATACACAGTTTAGAAGATGCTATAGAGGGTGCAGTGAAATTATTATGTTACTAGCTCTTACCAATGCAATAAAATGTCAAACAAATACACAAATAATCCTTAAATTATTTTTAAACATAACAAGAAATCAAGAAATGTCGGCATGAATCCAATTAACAACCCAAATAGCACTGTAACAGTAATCCAAATGCAATCTGTACATTAATTTACACAATATATACTAAGAAGGACATGTACAGCAGTAGATACAGTATATTAGTGTCACACCCTGATTTCACCTGTCTTTTTGCTTGTCTCCACCCCCCACCAGGTATCTCCCCTCATTATCCCCTGTGTATTTACACCTGCTTTTTCTGTTTGTCTGTTGCAAGTACCTCTTGTACCGCCAAGTCCTACCAGCATGTGCCCGTGTTTCCTGTGCTTTTTCCTAGTCTTCCCAGTTCTGACCTTCCTGCCTGTCTTGACCTACCGATTGCCTGCCGTCCTGTACCTGCCTGACTCTGATTTGGATTACGACTGTCTGGATTACGACTGTACCCCTTGTACTATAATAAACTCTGAGACTCATACTATCCACCTCCTGTGTCTGCATCTGTATCTTAGCATGAGGCCTGATAGTACGAACTGGCCATGACTGACCCAGCAAACTCGGACCAGCTCCACAATGCTGTCACCTCCCAAGGAGCCACCATTGGAAGACACGAGGAGTTAATGCAAAGCCTTATGGAGGGACTCCATACCCTGGTAGAACGCCATGACCTTGCGCTCGATACATTGCTGGAGCATTTCCGCAAATTCCTAAATAGGCAGCAAGCCACAACAGCAATAGCCCAGACTCTCAGCAAAGCCGCCACCAGTGGCGCTTCTTCCCAGCCTAGCCTGGTGTCCCGAGGACCTTGCTTACCTCCTCCGGAGCGCTACGCTGGAGATTCTGGAACCTGCCGGCGTTTCTCTCCCAGTGCTCCCTCATCTTTGAGCTGCAGCCTTCTTCGTTCCCCCTCGGACCGCTCGAAGATAGCGTATTTGATAACGCTGATGTCCAGGAGGGCACGCGCCTGGGCTACGGTGGTGTGGGAGCAACAGTCCACCGTTTACCTCAGTCTGGAGGAGTTTGTGGTGGAGGTACGAAAGTGTTTGATTCTCCGTTGTCTGGGAGAGAGGCTGCTCGTAAACTGCTCCAACTACGTCAAGACTCCCGTAGTGTGGCAGACTACGCAGTGGATTTTTGCATGTTGTTGGCTGAGAGTGCTTGGAACCCGGAAGCCCTTTTCGACACGTTCCTTCACGGATTATCGGAGGAGGTTAAAGATGAGCTCACAGCCTGGGAGCTTCCCATGGAACTCGACACCCTCATCACCTTGACCGTATGGATCGATGGATCGATGGACGGGAATATAGGAGGGAGAGGAGGTCTGTTCCCTGTCACACGCGCTCGTCTACTGCTTCCACCTAGCCTCCGAGGAATCCCGGAAGTTCCCGACGTCCACCTTACCGAGACAATCCAAGGTCACCCGAATGCCCACGGGAGTCACCGGGGGCGGTTGCCTTGCCTCCTCCTGACCCCAAGCTACTGGGAAGGGATAGATTGTCTCGGGATGAACGTTTACACAGGCTGAGCACAAGGATCTGTCTGTATTGCGGGACTACAGAACATTTATATTTCCACCTGTTCATTAAAAAGACCAGGCTCACCAGTAGGTACGAGTACTCTGGTGAGCCGTACAGGGATTTTCCAATCTCCCATTACTCATACACCTCTCAATGACACCCTGTTGTGGTGTGACCAGGCCAAATCTCTCAGAGTGCTCATTGACTCTGGACCGACGAGAGCTTTATCGACGCTAACTTGGTGTTGGAGCTGGGAATCTCAACTCGACCTCTCTCCATTCCCATGGACGTCAGAGCTCTGGATGGACGCTCTATTGGCAGAGTCACCCGCAATACAGTTCCTATCAACCTACGAGTATCAGGAAATCACAGTGAGTGTATGCAGTTCCTGCTCATAGAATCTCCCCATGTACCCGTGGTTTTTGGGATAGTCATGGCTCCAGAAGCACAACCCCCTGATCGACTAGGCTACTGGTTCTATCGTGGGTTGGAGCTTGTTCTGCCATGTGCAGTGTCTTAAGTCGGCACAGCCTGCCCAGGACGTTTTCCTGCAAGCTTGGGAGAAGATCTCTCCGTCATTCCCGCAGAGTACCTTGACCTCCTGGAGGTTTTCAACAAGGCCCCCGCTACTTCTCTCCCTCCACATCAACCCTACAACTGCCCATTGACCTTCTCCCGGGCACTACACCACCTCAGGGCGGCTTTACTCGTTTTCGGGTCCGGAAACCAAGGCTCTGGAGGAGTACATTGAAGACTCTCTTGCGTGTATTGACTACCAGGGCCTTAATGACATCATGGTTAAAAAACGTTACCCTCTACCACTCATCTCCTCGGCTTTCGAACCTGTTGAGGGAGCAACCATCTTCTCAAAGTTGAACCTTCTGAACGCCATCTGGTTCGGATACGGGAAGGAGACGAGTGGAAGGCAGCCTTTAACATGACTAGCGGACACTATGAGTACTTGGTTATGCCATTCGGACTGACCAACGCTCCTGCTGTGTTCCAGGCCCTGGTCAACGATGCACTCCGGGACATGCTGAACCGGTTCATGTTTGTCTATCTTGACGACATCCTTGTCTTTTCCTGTTCAGCTCAAGAGCATGTCCGACAGGTCCTTCAGCGTCTCCTGGAGAACCAGCTTTTCATTAAAGCGGAGAAGTGTGAATTTAATCGCTCCACCATCTCCTTCTTAGGATACATCATCGCTGCAGGACACATAAGGATGGATCCAGACAAGGTGAGAGCGGTGGTGGATTGGCCTCAACCCACATCCAGAATGCAGCTGCAATGTTTCCTGGGATTTTCTAACTTATACCTTTGCTTCATCTGGGGTTACAGCACCCTGGCTTCCCCCCTCTCAACACTCACAAGGTTCCATTCATGTGGTCTCCAGCAGCTGACCGGGCGATCTCTGACCTCAAACATCAATTCACTACAGCCCCCATCTAAATCCATCCGGACCCGTCCCGTCAGTTTGGGGTGGAGGTCGACACCTCAGATGTCGGAGTGGGGGCCATCCTGTCCCAGTGTTCTGCCCAGGACCAAAAGCTGCACCCCTTCGCTTTTCTCTCCCATCGTTTTACCCCTGCTGAGAGGGACTATGATGTGGGAAATTGAGAATTCCTCGCCGTCAAGAAGAGAAGTGGAGGCACTGGTTGGAGGGCACTGGTTGGAGGGGGCAGAACATCCATTCTTAGTGTGGAATGACCATAAGAACCTAGAATATCTCTGCAACGCCAAGCGCGTCAACTCTAGGCAGACTCGTTGGACCCTGTTATTCACCTGGTTCAACATCGTTTTCACATAATTTACCTTCTCTGCGCTACGGATCCCTTTAGCGGGATCATTTTCCTAAACAACTGCTGAATTGCAGGGCGCAAAATATTACTAAAAATATTTATAATCATGCAATCACAAGTGAAATATACCAAAACACAGCTTAGCTTGTTGTTAATCCACCTATCATGTCCGATTTTGAAAATATGCTTTGCAGCGAAAGCAATCCAAGCCTTTGTGAGTGTATCAATCAATGCTACAACAGCTAGCCCCAAATTAGCATGGCCACAAAAGTCAGAAAAGCAATAAAATTAATCGCTTACCTTTGATAATCTTCGGATGTTTGCACTCACGAGACTCCCAGTTACACAACAAATTTTATTTTTGTTCGATAAATATTACTTTTACAACAAAAAAACGCCATTTGGGTTGCGCGTTATGTTCAGAAAACCAAAGCCTCGTTCCGTTCGACGAAAATTCCAAAAAGTTCCGTAATGTTCGTAGAAACATGTCAAATGTTTTTTATAATCAATCCTCAGGTTGTTTTTAACAAACATAATCGATAATATTTCAACCGGACCGTAACCTATTCAATAAGAGAGAAAAAGAAAATGGAGGGCTACCCCTCTCGCACGCAGGAACTAATCAGAGGACACCTGACTAGTTTTGAAAAATCTCGCTCATTTTCCAAAATAAAATCCTGAAACTATGTCTAAAGCCTGGTCACAGCCTGAGGAAGCCATTGGAAAAGGAATATGGTTGATACCCCTTTAAATGGAAAAAAGACGGGCCAGGAAACACAGATAAAACATTTAAAAAATCACTTCCTCAGGTTTTCGCCTGCAGAATCAGTTTTGCTATACTCACAGACAATATTTTGACAGTTTTGGAAACTTTGGAGTGTTTTCTATCCTAATCTGTAAATTATATGCATATTCTACGATCTGGACCTGAGAACTAGTCCGTTTACCTTGGGAACGTTATTTAAAAATAAAAATAAATCTGACCCCTAGCGTCAAGAGGTTGAACCACAAAGTGCTATGTGATGATGTTGAATCAACGTGGAAACCTGATTTGCAAAAAGTCATCACATTTTATTGGTCACATACACGTGTTGAACAGATGTTATTGGTCACATACACGTGTTGAACAGATGTTATTGGTCACATACACGTGTTGAACAGATGTTATTGGTCACATACACGTGTTGAACAGATGTTATTGGTCACATACACGCGTTGAACAGATGTTATTGGTCACATACACGTGTTGAACAGATTTTATTGGTCACATACACGTGTTGAACAGATGTTATTGTGGGTGTAGCAACATGCTTGTGTTTCTAGCTCCGACAGTGCAGTAATATCTAACAAGAAATATCGAACAATTTCACAACACACAATACACACAGTAGGCCGTCATTGTAAATAAGAATTTGTTCTTAACTGACTTGCCTAGTTAAACAAAGGTTCCATTTTTTTTTTTATTATTATTATTTTTTTTTAAAGGAATGGAATTAAGATACTGATGCCATTTGTAACCACGTACCTATGTGAGAGTGGATTCTTGGCCCTCACTAGGATGAAAACTAAATACAGGCACAGATTGTGTGTGGGAAATGAATTAAGACTGAGACTCTCTCCAATACAATCCAACATTGCAAAGTTATGTGCATCCGTTCAAGCTCACCCTTCTCATTAACCTGTGGTGAGTTATTCACAATTTTCGATTAACAAATAAGGTTTTATATGTAAGATGGCTAAATAAAGAGCAAAAGTATTCATTATTATATTATTATTTGTGCCCTGGTCCCATAAGAGCTCTTTGTCACTTCCCACGAGCTGGGTTGTGACAAACTCACACTCATTCTAATGTTTAATACATGTATCGTATAGTGTGTGTGTGGCAGGCTTACAATGATGTAAAAAATAACATTTGAGAGTGTGCTGATCCTGGTGCTAGAGGGGGTACGCAGCTGACCCTGGTGCTAGAGGGGGTACACAGCTGGAGGATGAATGTTTGAAGGGGTACAGGACTATAAAAAGTTTGGGAACCCCTGATCTATAGGAAGCCATCTAAACGAAGCGCATTATTCTCCCCTAACTGAAAGGCTTTCATTTCAAAACATCTTGACTATATTACAGCTTCTATTCAGCCTTTTGTTGACCAGTGGTTCTCAAACCTCTCGCCCTATCAGGGCTACAACAAAATTGTGAAACGTCTGTGGGTCCCTGAGGAGCAGTTTGAGAGCCACTGACTTAGAAAATATTTGAAATATAGAACGTTTGTTTTATCATTGTCAAAAATCTCACTAAATAATGTCTTTGTCCTTCTCTCATTTCCTGTGTTTTACGGTAAGTGGCTTTTTGGATACTGGTCCACTCTAACCACAGTGTTAAACAGAGGCACTTCATATATTTCTAATTATTCAATAATACTCTTAACTTTTTCTGAAAGCTGTAGGAAAATATATTTATGCTACTCCTTCAGCAGCCACTCAAGCCTTGAGTTCTGTCTTTTGTTCTAAATCTGTAACTTGATCTATGCAAAGAGAGAGCACCAGGGCAGGTGCCAGCGTGCCAGTGTCAACATGGTTAAATTCCACTCATCTCAAAACACAGACTATCGTTTCGGAGCTAAATTGCCCCTTCACTAACAACGCAGCTGGCTCTGAGTCTAATGTGAGATGAACAGGGCCAATCCCCAATAGGGCCCCGGCTGACTGACAAGGGCTGGTGCAACTACACGCTAAGCGAATGTTATTCTTTTCAGAAATTGGGTGCATTCGTTTTAGATTGCCCGGCTCCCCAGGTGGTCAGGGTTTGACTTTTGCACCAATGGAATTGGTGCCCCGGTCGACCAGTGCCCCGGTCGAGGTAAAAAAGGAATGCACCTTCTGGCAGTGTTGCTTTGCTCCCTGTGCCCAGGTCTCTGCCTAAACCTTGTTTTGTAACTGTATACTGGAACGGCTGGTATTGTGTTTACCAGTGTTCAATGAGCAGTGGCCTTTGTAAAGCAGCCTGTTTCAGTGGCATGCTGACTGAAACCCTGACTGACTGTTTTCAAGGAGCCTGTTTCTGACTGACCGGGGACAGAGGAGAAGCCTGGGAACTGACACACAGTAGATCCATGATACGCTCCAGTTCCGAGTCACATGGAGTCCCAAATGGCACCATATTCCCTATATAGTGCTCTACTTTGACCAGAGCCCTATGAGCTCTCCCTATAGGCCCTGGTCAAAGTAGAGCGTATGGAATAGGGTGCCATTTGAGACAAAACCACAGGCTTGTTTTTGTCATTATAGTCCTCTATAATGGAGCAGGGCCTCTAATCTCTGTTTCTGTCTCTGTCTCTGTCCCTGTCTCTGTTTCTGTCCCTGTTTCTGTCCCTGTTTCTGTCCCTGTTTCTGTCTCTGTCCCTGTTTCTGTCCCTGTTTCTGTTTCTGTTCCTGTTTCTGTCTCTGTCCCTGTTTCTGTTTCTGTCTCTGTCCCTGTTTCTGTTTCTGTTCCTGTTTCTGTCTCTCTCCCTGTTTCTGTTTCTGTTCCTGTTTCTGTCTCTCTCCCTGTTTCTGTCTCTCTCCCTGTTTCTGTCTCTGTCCCTGTTTCTGTCTCTGTCTCTCTCCCTGTCTCTGTCCCTGTTTCGGTCCCAGTTTCTGTCTCTGTCCCTGTTTCTGTCCCTGTTTCTGTTTCTGTCTCTCTCCCTGTTTCTGTCTCTGTCCCTGTTTCTGTCCCTGTTTCCGTCCCTGTTTCTGTCCCTGTTTCTGTCCCTGTTTCTGTCCCTGTTTCTGTCTCTGTCCTCCCCTGTTTCTGTCTCTGTCCTTGTTTCTGTCCTTGTTTCTGTCCCTGTTTCTGTCCCTGTTTCTGTGCCTGTCCTTGTTTCTGTCCCTGTTTCTGTCTCTGTCCCTGTTTCTGTCCCTGTTTCTGTCTCTGTCCTTGTTTCTGTCCTTGTTTCTGTCCCTGTTTCTGTCCCTGTTTCTGTCTCTGTCCTTGTTTCTGTCCTTGTTTCTGTCCTTGTTTCTGTCCCTGTTTCTGTCTCTGTTTCTGTCCCTGTTTCTGTCCCTGTTGCTGTCTCTGTCCTTGTTTCTGTCTCTGTCTCTGTCCTTGTTTCTGTCTCTGTTTCTGTCCCTGTTTCTGTCTCAGTTCCTGTTTCTGTCTCTGTCCTCATTTCTGTCCCTGTTTCTGTCTCTGTTTCTGTTTTTGTTTCTGTCCCTGTTCCTGTCCCTGTTTCTGTCCCTGTTTCTGTCTCTGTTTCTGTCTCTTTCCCTGTTTCTGTCTCTGTCTCTGTCCTTGTTTCTGTCCTTGTTTCTGTCTCTGTCCCTGTTTCTGTCCCTGTTTCTGTCTCTGTCCCTGATTCTGTCCCTGTTTCTGTCTCTGCCCCTGTTTCTGTCCCTGTTTCGGTCCCTGTTTCTGTCCCTGTTTCTTTCTCTGTCTCTGTCCTTGTTTCTGTCTCTGTCTCTGTTTCTGTCCCTGTTTCTGTCTCTGTCCCTGAATCTGTCTCTGTCCCTGAATCTGTCTCTGTTTCTGTCCCTGTTTTCTGTCCCTGTCTCTGTCCCTGTCTCTGTCCTTGTTTCTGTCCCTGTTTCTGTCCCTGTTTCTGTTTCTGTCTCTGTCCCTGTTTCTGTTTCTGTCCCTGTTTCTGTCCATGTTTCTGTCCCTGTTTCTGTCCCTGTTTCTGTCCCTATTTCTGTCTCTGTCTCTGTCCCTGTTTCTGTCCCTATTTCTGTCTCTGTCTCTGTCCCTGTTTCTGTTTCTGTCCCTGTTTCTGTCCATGTTTCTGTCCCTGTTTCTGTCTCTGTCCCTGTCTCTGTTTCTGTTTCTGTTTTCTGTCTCTGTTTCCTGTCTCTGTTTCCTGTCTCTCTTTTTGTCTCTGTTGCGTCCTCTGTTACTGCCTCAACCTACAGTATTTGTCTTTGCGTGTTAAGGGTCACAGTGGAGCTACACACATCCTTTCTTTGTGTGGGTAGTCTAGACTCATGATTGATTGACTGATTGACGGGATGTCTGTGGGTTAGAGAAAGGTGTGACCAACCATGGTTGGAACCCTTGTGTCTCTTGCACCAACAAGACTGTGTTAGCCCACTGAGCTAAAACCTAGGCATTAACTCAGGGAGTTAACTCAAGTTTTCAGTTCTCAGAAAAGGTTACTCATCATGTGAGACTGGCTGAGAACCGCCTCCATTCCAGAGGCAGTGGGCCAGAATTAAAAGAAAGATATGTTTATTTTAGCCAGCGTCCTACCTAGAGTGAATGTCAGGCTCGTTTTAACCGTTCCATCCTTCCAAGTTTACAGACAACATTATGTCAGGTCCCAGTTCAGAACAGGTTCATCCCTAGCACGAGAGGTCCCATATGTGGACAGTTTACACCTGCTCTCCTCTCTATCACCTGTTCTTGTTTACATTCGATGGAGTCAACCATAAACAATTGAAGGGATCCAGAATCAACAATATATAGTAAAGACTGACAGAGCTGTTCCATCCACAGTCAGAGGATTCATCTGAGAATCTCATTCAGATAGAGGGAAGGACAGACAGCAGATATGGGAATCCAGGGACAGGAATCTGTCCAATCTGTTCCTGTTGACATTTCCTGATTTCCCTGCTCTACTATGAGACTTATTTTATTTACAACTATTTGAGACATTTGCGTATGTGTTATTTTATTTATGTTTTTACTACTGTTATGTTTACATACAATATCGATATATAAGTCTGTATTTATAAGCTACAGTTAGTTTATAGATCCACAATTGAAATCATATTACACTGTGTATAACTATACTGTAGGATTTTAACAGTGGAAATAAACCATCTACAGTATAAACTATATAGTGATGAACAGAGCCAGGTTTTTATTTCGCTGGACCCCAGGGCCCTTCTGGTGCGCTGGTATTCCTCCTCCGGCCATGGAGCAGAGCGAAGCGTAGAGACGAAGAATCCTTGTTATGGAGCAGAGAGGATTGTACGTTGACTTTTGTTTGCTGACCTCTCTCTCTCTCTCTCTCTCTCTCTCTCTCTCTCTCTCTCTCTCTCTCTCTCCCTCTCTCTCTCCCTCTCTCCCTCTCTCCCTCTCTCCCTCTCTCCCTCTCTCCCTCTCTCCCTCTCTCTCAGCACAGGCTTGATATTGCTACTGTCATATTCCGATGGCTTATAAACTGGGTCTCACAACGACATTCGCAAACAACAGTATCACTCCTGTTGTGTTTGATTTGTCTACACTCAGCGGACAGAGGCCAGGGCTGGGGGGTTGAGACAGGGGCATTTCCTCAGACTGTCTGGCAGCTCTCTCTCTCTCTCGCGCTCTCTCTCCCGCCATATTTCTGTCACAACCTGTTAGCCATTAGCCACCCATGGGTGGTCCTTAAACATACACACAGTTCAATATCGCCTTCCTAAAACAGCTGTAAATCGAAGCATCTCTCCCTCTTATTTTTCCCTCTCCCTATTTCTCTCCCTGTCTCTTCCCATCTCCCTTTCTCTTTCTTTCGCTCTAAAGTGTATCTACCGCCTTCTCCCTCTCCATCTCCCCCTCTCCCTCCTGCTCTCACACACTTTCCATCTCATGCTCCCTCTCTCACTCCCTTTCTCGCTCCCTCTCTATCTCCCTCCCTTCCTCCCCCTTTCCCCCATCCCGGTCTCTTTACTTTGCTGTGTACTGAAGTTGAGTCCTTCTCTCCCAGCAGTACAGCAGTGTTCAGAAGAGCCACATGGACCCAATGACCCCGCCCAGCCACTGAGCTGCTGCTATAAAAAGCCGTCCAGCTCTCATCTAAAACCAGGAAAATCCCAAGCTCCAGCCGCCTCCCTAACTTAACCCTCGGTATACTTCTTCCAGAGGCTCACTCTGCTCCCATGGGAAAAGACTGCAAACTAAGGTTCTAGAAAGGTAATGTGTTGCTCTTAGAAAATCTCCAGGAATAAGATTCATCTGAGTCCGGGAAACCAGCCCTTGGAATGTATCAGTAGAGAGTGAGCCTTCTACACCAAACCCAATAGCCATAGCATTTGAACACTGAACACACTTACCACAGCCCAACAAACTGTTTATTACACAGAATAAGTGACGTCATAAGGCAAGGGTAGCACCATAATTCACACAGCATATGTCATTGTGGGACACTACCTCATAAAGTGCATTCTGAAAGTATTCAGACCTCTTCCCTTTTTCCACATTTTGTTACGTTACATCCTTATTCTAAAATGGATTAAAGAAATAAAAAAATCCTCATCAATCTACACATAATACCCCATAATTACAAAAGCAAAAAAAGGTTTTAGACATTTCTGAAAATGTATAAATAAATAAAAAAATACCTTATTTACATAAGTATTCACACCCTTTGGTATGATACTCAAAATTGAGCTCAGTTGCATCCTGTTTCCATTGATCATCTTGAGATGTTTCTACAAATTGATTGGAGTCCACCTGTGGTAAATTCAATTGATTGGACATGATTTGGAAAGGCACACACCTGTCTATATAAGGTCCCACAGTTGACAGTGCATGTCAGAGAAAAAAACCAAGCCATAAGTTCGAAGAAATTGTCTGTAGAGCTCCGAGACAGGGTTGTGCCGAAGAACAGATCTGGGGAAGGGTACCACAAAACATTCTGCAGCATTGAAAGTCTCCAAGAACAGTGACCTCCATCATTTTTAAATGGAAGAAGTTTGGAACAACCAAGACTCTTCATAGAGCTGCTGCCTGGACAAACTGTGCTATCGGGGGAGAAGGGCCTTGGTCAGAGAGGTGACCAAGAACCTGAAGTGAGAACCTTCCAGAAGGACAACCATCTCTGCAGCACTCCACCAATCAGGCCTTTATGGTAGAGTGGCCAGACAGATCCACTCCTCAGTAAAAGGCACAGACCTCATACTGTAACGATTGTCTATTTCGTCCTCCTCATCGGACGAGGAGAGGCGAGAAAGATCGGACCAATATGCAGAGTGGTTCGTGCTCATGATGATTTATTAAAACCGAAACTGAACACTGAAATACAAAACAATAAACGAAGTGCAGAAAACCGAAACAGTATCGTGTGGTGAAAACACTAACACCCACAAACCACACGTGAAACCCCGGCTGCCTAAGTATGATTCTCAATCAGGGACAACGATTGACAGCTGCCTCTAATTGAGAATCATACCAGGCCGAACACAAAAAACCCCAACATAGAAAATCACACATAGACAACCCACCCAACTCACGCCCTGACCAACTAAATAAATACAAAACAAGGGAAAACAGGTCAGGAACGTGATAGAACCCCCCCCCCCTTAAGGTGCGAACTCCGGGCGCACCACCTAAAACTCTAGGGAAGGGTCTGGGTGGGCGTCTGTCCGCGGTAGCGGCTCTGGCGCGGGACGTGGACCCCACTTTAACAATGTTTTTGTCCGCCTCCTTAATCGCCCCCGTGGCCTTTTATGAGCAGCGATCCTCGCCGCCGACCTTGGCCTGGGGACCCTAGCCATGGGTCCCGAATGCACGGGGAATTCCGGCAGCGCCGGACAGGCGGGAGACTCCGGCAGCGCTGGAGTGAAGGACGCCTCCGGCAGCTCCAGAGTGTAGAGCGATTTTGGCATCGCCTGGCTGACTGCAGGCTCTGGCGGATCCTGGCTGGCTGGCTCTGGCAGCTCCTGGCTGGCTGGCTCTGGCAGCTCCTGGCTGGCTGGCTCTGGCTGGTTATGGCTGGCTGACGGCTCTGGCTGGTCATGGCTGGCTGACGGCTCTGGCTGGTCATGGCTGGCTGACGGCTCTGGCTGGTCCTGGCTGGCTGACGGCTCTGGCTGGTCCTGGCTGGCTGGCGGCTCTGGCTGGTCCTGGCTGGCTGGCGGCTCTGGCAGCTCCTGACTGACGGACGGCTCTAGCGGCTCCTGACTGACGGACGGCTCTAGCGGCTCGGGACAGACGGGCGGCTCAAATGACGCTGGGCAGGCAGGCAGCTCAGACGGCGCTGGGCAGGCAGGCAGCTCAGACGGCGCTGGGCAGGCAGGCAGCTCAGGCGGCGCTGGGCAGGCAGGCAGCTCAGATGCTATTTCATATATCTGTCGTTCATGTGAACTAGTCGTCGGCGCCCAACGTTTGGGTACTCTAGCTATACCGAAGTGGGTGTCGTAATGAAGTTATTTTTTAGAATTCTAACACTGCGATTTCATTAAGAACTAATGGATCTATCATTTCCTATACAACATGTATTTTTTTGTTATGTTTATGAGTAGTCATTTGGTCAGAATATGTGTGTCATAAAAAGTGTCAGAAAAAAATCCGGACGTTGTGGGACAAAATAGCTACGTTAGCAGAATGTATAACCACTGATTTCAGCTCTAAATATGCACATTTTCGAACAAAACATACGTGTATGTATAACCTGATGTTATAGGACTGTCATCTGATGAAGAATATCAAGGTTAGTCCAAAATTATATATCTTTTGCTTGTTTGTTACGATCGCTAACCTTTTGTAACTGGGAAATGGCATGTCTTTCTGGCTATTGTGGTAAGCTAATGTAGCGCTATATTGTGTTTTCGCTGTAAAACACTTAATAAATCAGAAATATTGTCTGGAATCACAAGATGCCTGTCTTTCATTTGCTGTACACTATGTATTTTTCAGAAATGTTTTATGATGAGTAATTAGGTATTTGACGTTGGTGTCTGTAATTATTATGGCTGCTTTCGGTGAAATTTCTGATTGTAGCTGCAATGTAAACTATGATTTATACCTGAAATATGCACATTTTTCGAACAAAACATAGATTTATTGAATAACATGTTATAAGACTGTCATCTGATGAAGTTGTTTGTTGGTTAGTTTGGTTGGTTCTTGGTTAGTTAGGTTGGCTTTGTGCATGCTACCTGTGCTGTGAAAAATGTCTGTGCTTTTTTGTATTTGGTGGTGAGCTAACATAAATATACGTGCTGTTTTCGCTGTAAAACATTTAAAAAATCGAACATGTTGGCTGGATTTACAAGATGTGTACCTTTCATTTGCTGTATTGGACTTGTTAATGTGTGAAAGTTAAATATTTAAAAAAAATATCAATTTGAATTTCGCGCCCTGCACTTGAAGTGGCTGTTGTCATAAGTGTTCCGGCACCGCCCTGCAGCCATAAGAAGTTAAACTGCCTCGTACTCAATTCTTGCTTGTACAATATGCATATTATTATTACTATTGGATAGAAAACACTCTCTAGTTTCTAAAACCGTTTGAATTATATCTGTGAGTAAAACAGAACTCATTTTGCAGCAAACTTCCTGTCAGGAACTGAAAAATCTCAAATCGGGGGCTCTGTTCCAGGGTCAGTTTATACATTTCCATGTAATCTATGGTTCGACATGCACTGCATACGCCTTCCCCTAGATGTCAGTAAGCAGTGAGAATTTGAATGGTGTGTCTAGGTAGATCTGAGGCCGTATAAAAGCTCTTGGAACCGGGTGTGCACTCTTTTCAACGTTCATCATGACGCAAGACTGACCTCAGGATTGCATTCTGAAAAGCTCTCGTTATAGGCTTTAGATATATCCGGCTCTGATTTTATTCGATATAGGTGTTAAAAACATAATAATGTAGTTATTTTAAACCGAGTTATATCAGTTTATATCAGTATATTGCGATTTTCGGTATTTCATTTGTGCTGCGTTATAGTGAGTTGGGCACGTCTTTGCCACATGGCTAATCTTTACTGCTAATTCCAAAGTTGAAGACGACAATCTACAACCGAGCAACGATTCTTCTGGACAAAGGACAACTTGCACAAGATTCTGATGGAAGCTCATCAAATAGTAAGAACTATTTATGATGTTAATTCGTTGTTCTGTTGAAAAATGTTAAACTACTATTCCGGCATTAATTTCGGTGCGGTCTCACTTTAACGCACGCTGTATGTCGTAGTAACGTTAATTTTAAAAATCTAACACAGCGGTTGCATTAACCTGTTTGGGCTGCAAGGGGCAGTATTGGGTAGGCAGATAAAATGTGCCCATTTCAAACGGCCTCGTACTCAATTCTTGCTCGTACAATATGCATATTATTATTACTATTGGATAGAAAACCCTCTCTAGTTTCTAAAACCGTTTGAATTATTTCTCTGAGTGAAACAGAACTCATTCTGCAGCACATTTCCTGACCCGGAAGTGGAAAGTCTGAAATCGATGCTCTGTTCTTCTTCCTGCCTATAAATGGGCACAAGACTTATTAGTATACATGCACATCATACACCTTCCTCTGGGTGTCAAGAGGCTGTGAGAGAAGAAATTAGTTGATTATCTTGGTCTGAGTTGGAACACATCATCTTGGAATGACGTGTCCACAATTTTCGGTACTCTGAAGTGCGCGAGCTGGACAGTGGAATTGCCTTTTGTTTAGCTGCCGTTATAGGCGACTACAATCTCCGGCTTTGATTTTATTTGATACATGTCACCATATCATCGTAAAGTATGTTTTTTCAATATGGTTTCGTCAGATTATTGAAATTTTTTCGGGAGTTTTGCCGTGTTCCGTTCTCTTCCGTTTGTTGACATGGAGAGTGTCGTGCCACCCGGCTAGCGCGCTTGCTAAATGAAGAGGGAAAGTGTCCGTTCTGAATCCAAACAACGACTGTTCTGGACAAAGGACACCTTGTCCAACATTCTGATGAAAGATCAGCAAAAGTAAGACCCAATTTATGATGTTATTTCATATATCTGTCGTAGTTGCCGGCGCCCAAGTGTTTCTTGCTATTGTGCTAAGCTAATATAACGCTACATTTTTTTCCGCTGTAAAACACTTAAAGTTGTTTCTTGGTTAGTGACTATTTATATCTTTATTTGGTCGAATTTGTGATAGCTACCTATGCAGTAAAAAAATGGTGGAGAAAAAAAAGTGGTGTCTTTTGCTATCGTGGTTAGCTAATAGAAATACATATTGTGTCTTCCTTGTAAAACATTTTAAAAATCAGAAATGATGGCTGGATTCACAAGATGTGTATCTTTCATCTGGTGTCTTGGACTTGTGATTTAATGATATTTAGATGCTAGTATTTACCTGTGGCGCTATGCTAGGCTATGCTAGTCAGCTTTTTTACTGATGAGGATGCTCCCGGATCCGGGATTGGGACCAATTAGAAGTTAACCTCTACAGCAGGTATTCCCAAACTGGGGTACGCGCAATGCCGTTGGGAGTACGCCAAATAAACACGTGATTCACATAAAAAAATAAAAATTCAATGGGGATATACATTTGGGTGATGTTTTTTCTCACCTGAGTAGCCTCGTTTTACTGCCAAAAATAAAATGAAACCATCTGGTGTTCAGCGAAATAACACAATGTCATATACAGGTAGCCTTGTCAAATAATTATCATCCAACCACATTAACCGTTACTCTCTCGCGGGAATTCCACTAACAGTCTGCTTGTTCTGTTTGCTCGAAAATTGATAAATGGTTATAAAAAGTAAGGCCTGCGTCCAAAGAGACACATACCAGCTATAGTGGTAGTACTGCTACTACCAGCAGTACTACACCCGCACCTGTCGATGACACAAGTTGTTCTGCTTCCATGAGCACATCCAATGCTAGCATCAGTAATTCTACATTTGTTGTTAGCCCAGCTAGCATGGACACTGACAGTTGTGAAGCTGATGCAGCCAAAGAGCTTCTGCCCCCTTACCCGGGAAAGCCCCAAACATCAGACAGGGACGTTGGACCATCGAAGAGACGCAAATATGATGAGAACTACATTGATTTGGGGTTCACTTATATTGGGAGTAGTGCCTTTCCTCAGCCACAGTGTGTTATATGTGAAATAGTACTATCTCACAACCTGATGAAACCTTCACTCTTGCGAAAACATTTAGAAAGAAAACATGCCAATTTGAAAAATAAGAGAATTAAGACGACTTTTGAGTAGTAAGACATGTATAAAAGCAACAGATACCATTAATAAGAACGGGCTAGAATGGCGTCTTATATGGTGAGCTACCGAGTGGCTAGGATAGCCAAGCCCCATACTATTGTGGAGGACTTAATTATTCCTGCTGCCGTGGATATGGCTGGGACAATGCTGTGGGAAAAGGCCCAAATAAACTATACAGACAATGTCTTCATCAAACAACACTGTTTCACGACGCATCAGTGACATGTTAGGAGATGTTTTGAAACAATTCCTGCTTCGCAAGCTAGTGAATTCTATGCGTTACACCTGGATGAGTGAACAGACGTGGCGGGTACATCTCTAGGTATATGTCCGTTACGTTTATGGGGGGTCAATTAAGGAAACCCAATGGAAACCAGGACAACAGGAGAGGCTATTTCTAAAGTACTGGACAGCTTTGTGACATCAAATGGACTTTGGTGGTCAAGATGTGTTGGTATCTGTACTGATGGTGCAAAAGCCATGGCAGGTAGACATAGTGGAGTGGTAACGTGCGTGCAAGCAGTTGCTCACGATGCCACTTGGGTACACTGCAGCATCCACCGAGAGGCTCTTGCTGCCAAGGGAATGCCTGACAGCTTGAAAGACGTTTTGGACACTACAGTGAAAATAGTTAACTTTGTTAAAGCAAGGCCCCTGAACTCTTGTGTATTTTCTGCACTATGCAATGACATGGGCACCCATCATGTAACGATTTTACAACATACTTAAGTGCGCTGGTTATCAAGGGGCAAAGTATTGACCCGTTTTTAAAAAATTGAGAGACAAGCTAAAAGTTTTCTTAACTGACCATAGTTTTCACTTGTCTGACCGCTTGCATGATGATGAGTTTCTCACACGAATGGCCTATCTGGGTGATGTTTTTTCTCATCTGAATGATCTGAATGTAGGATTACAGTGACTCTCCGCAACTATGTTCAATGTGCGGGACAAAATTGAGGCTATGATTAAAATAAAGTGGTGATCCTAACTGACATAAGACAGGGAATTTTTACTAGGATTAAATGTCAGGAATTGTGAAAAACTGAGTTTACATGTATTTGGCTCAGGTGTATGTAAACTTCCGACATCAACTGTAGGTATGTGTTTGCAAAGGGCATCAGTGTCTTAACAGCGCGATTTGCCAAGGCAGGATACACTGAATGCAGCCAAATCCAGAAATCTGACAGTGGCTTCTGATTCAATTCACTTTTCACAAAACGCTTGGTGCAATTTCGATGAGGCTTTCTTGTTCAGATATCGGTAAGTGGACTGGAGGCAGAGCATGAAAGGGATAACGAATCCAGTTGTTTGTGTTATCCGTTTTGGAAACTTCTTATGGCTGCAATCCCGATAACGGGATCGATATGACAACAGCCAGTGAACGTGCAGGGCGCCATTTTCAACACGTCAAAAATCTCATAATTAAAATGCCTCAAACATACATGTATCTTATACAATTGTAAAGCTATTATTGTTGTTAATCCCACCATAGTGTCCGATTTCAAATATGCTTTACAGCAAAAGCACCACAAACGATTATGTTAGGTCACCACATATAGCCACAGAAAAACACAGACATTTTTTTTTCCAGTGAAAGAGAGGAGTTTCAAAAAGCACAAATAGAGATAAAATGAATCACTAACCTTTGATGATATTCATCAGATGACACGAATAGGACTTCATGTTACACAATACATGTATGTTTTGTTTGATAAAGTTCATATTTATCAAAATATGAGTTTACATTGGCTCGTTACATTCACTAGTTCCAAAAACATCCAGTGATTTTGCATAGCCACATCATTCAACAGAAATATTCATCATAAATGTAGATGATAATACAAGTTATATACATGGGATTATAGATATACCTCTCCTTAATGCAACTGCTGTGTCTGATTTCAAAAAAACTTTACGGAATAAGCCAGCCATGCAATAATCGATCATGCGATAATGTCCGTTATCTATGTCCAAATATCTTCTTTTGTTAGCGCGTTTGGTATACATATCCAAACGCTCATTCTGGTCAGCGTTACATCGGACAAAAACTTCAAAAAGTTATATTACAGGTCGAAGAAACATTTCAAACTAAGTACAGAATCACTCATTAGGATGTTTTTAACATATAGCTTCAATAAAGTTCCAACGGGAGTATTCCTTCTTGTCTTCATGGGCAATGGAACGCAAGTGGGTACCATGAGGAATAAGCGTGATCAGAAAATGGCTGACTGCCAGACACCTGAAGATTCTGCTATCATTCACTCCCACAACACCATAGAAGTCTCATTATAATTTCTATTGATGGTTGACATCTAGTGGAACCCCTAGGCAGTGCAACATCATTAATATCTCAAGGGGATTTCATTGGGGACTCTGGTGAATACATACAAAACTCAGATTTCTCACTTCCTGTTGATTTCTCCTCAGGATTTTGCTTGCCATATGAGTTCTGTTATACTCACAGGCATCATTCAAACAGTTTTAGAAACTTTAGAGTGTTTTCTATCCAATACTAATAATAATATGCATATATTAGCAACTGAGACTGAGGAGCAGAACGTTTACTTTGGGCAACTTATTCATCCAAGCTACTCAATACTGCCCCCCAGCCATAAGAAGTAATGTGAAATGTCAGAATAATAGTAGAGAGAATGATTTATTTCAGCTCGTATTTCTTTCATCACATTCCCAGTGGGTCAGAAGTTTACATACTCAATTAGTATTTGGTAGCATTGCCTTTAGATTGTTTAACCTGGGTCAAACGTTTCGGGTAGCCTTCCACAAGCTTCCCACAAGAAGTTGGGTGAATTTTGGCCCATTCCTCCTGACAGAGCTGGTGTAACCGAGTCAGCTTTGTGGGCCTCCTTTGTCGCACACACTTTTTCAGTTCTACCCCATAAACTTTCTATGGGATTGAGGTCAGGCGTTGTGATGGCCACTCCAATACCTTGACTTTGTTGTCGTTAAGCCATTTTGCCACAACTTTGTAAGTATGCTTGGGGTCATTGTCCATTTGGAAGACCCATTTGCGACCAAGCTTTAACTTCCTGACTGATGTCTTGAGATGTTGCTTCAATATGTCCACAAAATGTTTAATCCTCATGGTGCAATCTATTTTGTGACGTGCACCAGTCCCTCCTGCAGCAAAGCACCCCTACAACATGATTGTGCCACCCCCGTGCTTCACGGTTGGGATGGTGTTCTTTGGCTTAAAAGCTTCCCCCTTTTTCCTCCAAACATAATGATGGTCCTTATGGCCAAACAGTTCTATTTTTGTTTAATCAGACCAGATGACATTTCTCCAAAAAGTACGATCTTTGTCCCCATGTGCAGTTGCAAACCGTACTCTGGCTTTTTTTTCTGGTGGTTTTGGAGCAGTGGCTTCCTCCTTGCTGAGCGGCCTTTCAGGTTATGTCGATATAGAACTCGTTTTACTGTGGATATAGATACTTTTGTACCTGTTTCCTCCAGCATCTTCATAACGTCCTTTGCTGTTGTTCTGGGATTGACTTGCACTTTTTGCACCAAAGTATGTTCATCTCTAGGGGACAGAACGCATCTCCTTCCTGAGCAGTATGATGGCTGCGTGGTCCCATTGTGTTTATACCTCCCACATATGCGGTGACATCACCTGGTTTAAACGTCTCTAGAGACAATATCTCTCTCATCATTACTCAATGCCTAGGTTTACCTCCAATGTACTCACATCCTACCACACCTCTGTCTGTACCTTATGCCTTGAATCTATTCTATCGCGCCCAGAAACCTGCTCCTTTTACTCTCTGCTCCAAACGCACTAGACGACCAGTCCTGATAGCCTTTAGCCGTACCCTTATCCTACTCCTCCTCTGTTCCTCTGGTGATGTAGCGGTTAATCCAGGCCCTGCAGTGCCTAGCTCCACTCCTACTCCCCAGGTGCTCTCATTTGTTGACGTCTGTAACCGTAAAAGCCTTAGTTTCATGCATGTTAACATTAGAAGCCTCCTCCCTAGGTTTGTTATATTCACTGCTTTAGCACACCCTGCCAAGCCAGATGTCCTAGCCGTGTCTGAATCCTGGCTTTGGAAGACCACCAAAAACCCAGAAATGTTCATCCCTAACTATAACATTTTCCGACAAGATAGAACTGCCAAGGGGGCGGTGTTGCAATCTACTGCAGAGATAGCCTGCAGAGTTCTGTCTAACTATTCAGGTCTGTACCAAAACAATTCGAGCTTCTACTTTTAAAAATCTACCTTTCCAGAAAAAAGTCTCTCACCGTTGCCACTTGCTATAGACCACCCTCTGCCCCCAGCTGTGCCCTGGACACCATATGTGAATTGATTGCCCCCCATCTATCTTCAGAGCTCGTGCTACTAGGTGACTTAAACTGGGTCATGCTTAACACCCCGGCCATCCTACAATCTAAGTTTGATGCCCTCAATCTCACACAAACTATCAATGAATCCACCAGGTACAACCTCAAATCCGTAAACACGGGCACCCTCATAGATATCATTCTAACCAACTTGCCCTCCAAATACACCTCTGCTGTTTTCAACCAAGATCTCAGCGATCTCAGCGATCACTGCCTCATTGCCTGCATCCGTAATGGGTCTGCGGTCAAACGACAACCCTTCATCACTGTCAAACGCTCCCAAACGCTCCCTCCCTTCAGCGAGCAGGCCTTTCTAATCGACCTGGCCTGGGTATCCTGGAAGGATATTGACCTCATCCCGTCAGTAGAGGATGCCTGGTTATTCTTTAAAAGTTCCTTCCTCACCATCTTAAAAAAGCATGCACCATTCAAAAAAATTAGAACCAGGAACAGATATAGCCCTTGGTTCTCTTTAGATCTGACTGCACATTTTTCGAGCATAACATAGATTTATTGAATAACATGTTATAAGACTCATCTGATGAAGTTGTTTCTTGGTTAGTTTGGTTGGTTCTTGGTTAGTTAGGTTGGCTTTGTGCATGCTACCTGTGCTGTGAAAAATGTCTGTCCTTTTTTGTATTTGGTGGTGAGCTAACATAAATATACGTGCTGTTATCGCTGTAAAACATTTAAAAAATTGGACATGTTGGCTGGATTCACAAGATGTTTATCTTTCATATGCTGTATTGGACTTGTTAATGTGTGAAAGTTAAATATTTCTAAAAAATATATTTTGAATTTCGCGCCCTGCACTTGAAGTGGCTGTTGTCATATTGTGCCCGGCTTCGGGCTTGCAGCCCAAAGAAGTTAAATGGAGGATGGGCAAGCAATGGAACAGGGATTTTCCAAATAAAAGGCACTTCCGGGTTGGATTCCCTCAGGTTTTCACCTGCAAAATCAGTTCTGTTATACTCACAGACAATATTTTGACAGTTTTGGAAGCTTTAGAGTGTTTTCTATCATAACCTGTCAATTTAATGCATATTCTAGCATCTGGGCCTGAGAAATAGTCAGTTTACCTTGGGAACGTTATTTTTCCAAACATAAAAATAGTGCCCCCTAGCTGAAAGAGGTTAAAGTAATAGCCATTGAAAAAAGTGGTAAACTGAATTTTTTTAGGGGGTAATATTTTGTACTCGGGGTTTCGCCTGCCATATTAGTTCTGTTATACTCACAGACATAATTGTAACAGGTTTAGAAACTTTAGAGTGTTTTCTATCCACATCTACCAAATATATGCATATCCTAGCTTCTGGGCCTGAGTAACAGGCAGTTTACTTTGGGCACGCTTTTCATCCAGATGTCAAAATACTGCCCCCTACCCCAGAGAGGATATCCTCTTAGGGACCAGACCAGACCAGACACGTCTTGTTGGTTTACCTTGCCTAATCCACACAGATTCTGCTTACGTTCTGTTTTTTACATGTCCAATGGTCAATTCGACGTTGATCCAGCTTTGTACACTCACATGGGCTTCAGCCTTCATTCTACTAACATATGTCTAATATTTAAACTTATATCGATTATTCTTTCTACTTCAAAGAGAACAGTATAGTTTTTGAGAATCACCAGATGCCTGGAAAATCCTCCCACAGCTGTCAGAGCAGCTCACAGATCATTGCACCTGTACATAGCCCATCTGTAAATAGCCCATCCAACTACCTCATCCCCATACTGTATTTATTTATTTATTTTGCTCCTTTGTGCCCCAGTATCTCTACTTGCACATTCATCTTCTGCACATCTATCACTCCAGTGTTTAATTGCTATATCGTAATTACCTCGCCACTCTGACCTATTTTATTGCCTTACCTCCCTTATGTTACCTCATTTGCACACACTGTATATATACTTTATTTTCTAATGTATTATTGACTGTATTTTTGTTTATTCAATGTGTAACTCTGTGTTGTTGTGTGTGTTGAACTGCTTTGCTTTGTCTTGGCCAGGTCGCAGTTGTAAATGAGAACTCGTTCTCAACTAGCTTACCTGGTTAAATAAAGGTGAAAAAAAGAGGCACTGAGTTTGAAGGTAGGCTTTGAAATGCATCCACAGGTACACCTCCAATTAACTCAAATGATGTCAATTATCAGAAGCTTCTAAAGCCATGACATCCTTTTCTGGAATTTTCCAAGCTGTTTATAGGCATAGTCAACTTTGTGTGTGTAAACTTCTGACCCACTGGACTTGTGATACAGTGAATTATAAGTGAAATAATCTGTCTGTAAACAATTGTTGGAAAAAAATTACTTGTGTCATGCACAAAGCAGATGTCCTAACCGACTTGCCAAAACTATAGTTTGTTAACAAACAATTTGTGGAGTGGTTGAAAAACTAGTTTTAATGACTTCAACCTAAGTGTATGTAAACTTCCGACTTCAACTGTATGTGAGAGTGGAATCTCGGCCCTCACTAACATGAAAAGTAAATACAGGCACAGACTATGTGTGGAAAATGATTTAAAACAGACTCTCTCCAATATAATCCAACATTGCGGAGTTATGTGCATCTTTTCAAGCACACCCTTCTCGTTAACCTGTGGTGAGTTATTCACCATTTTTGATGTACAAATAAGGTTTTATATGTAAGATGGCTAAATAAAGAGCAAAAGTATTGATTATTGCTATATAATTTTTTTGTGCCCTGGTCCTACAAGAGCTCTTTGTCACTTCCCAGGAGCCGGGTTGTGAAAAAAATTCACACTCATTCTTATGTTTAACAAATGTATCAAATAGTGTGTGTGTGTGGCAGGCTTACAATGATGGCAAAAAACAACATTTGAGAGTGAGGGCGTATGCAGCTGGAGGTTGAATGTTTGAAGGGGTACGGGACTATAAAACGTTTGGGAACCACTTTCTACAGGATCAGTGGGTCCCCCATGAGCTAACGTAGGCTAATGCGATTATCATTAAGTAAGTAACAGGACCATTTCCCAGGACATAGACATATCTGATATGGGCAGAAAGCTTAAATAATTTTTAATCTAACTGCACTGTCCAATTTACAGTAGTTATTACTATGAAATAATACCATGCTATTGTTTGAGGAGAGTTTACAGTCATGAACTTGAAAAGTTATTAAAAACCAATTAGGCACATTTAGGTAGTCTTGATAAACAATTTTGAACAGAAATGCAATGTTTCGTTGGATTAGTCTAAAACGTTGCACATACACTGCTGCCATCTCATGGCCAAAATCTAAATTGCTCCTGGGCTGGAATAATACATTATGGCCTTTCTCTCGCATTTCAAAGATGATGGTAAAAAATATATACAAAAAGATGAATGGTTTGTTCTTTGTATTATCTTTTACCAGATCTAATGTGTTATATTCTCCTACACTCATTTCACATTTCCACAAACTTCAGTGTTTCCTTTCAAATGGTATCAAGAATATGCATATCATTGCTTCAGGTCCTGAGCTACAGGCCGTTAGATTTGTGTATGTTATTTTAGGCGAAAATTGAAAAAAAGGGTCCGATCCTTAAGAGATTCCTAGGGAGAGATGGATGGAGGCGGGCAGAGGGGTTGGGTGGGACATGGAAGGCAGAGGGTAAACGTGCATAGGCACGCACGCACACACACACACCTCATCTGGCGATGAAATGGAGAGGTGGACCAAAGCCATGATTAATGGATGTTGTTCCTCCATTGCTGACAGTCTCTGACTTATTGTGAGTTGATTGTTCAGGTCTGAAAGGTCAGGCCCGGTAAGAGAAGGGGCATAATTCACTGAAAACCACACATGGAATAACTACCTTACCACCAATACAGTGAGCTGGTTGTCTTCTCTTTTTAGCTTTGTTCCGTTTTTTAATGTTCCTTTTAATAGAAATCAAAAAATAAGCTCTCTAAAGGTCTTCCAGACTTTGCTTTCTGACTCCATATGTGTGAGTGTGTGTGTGTGCGTGCGTGCGTGCGTGCTTAAGCGTGCCCAGTGTCTGTGTGTGTGTGTGTGTGTATAAATGTGTGTGCTCAGTGTGTGTAGTGTGTGTGTGTGCCCAGTGTGTGAGTCACAACTTGAGTTCTTTTCCACTCGGTACAGTCTGTACAAGCACAATAGTGTTCCCTGTTTGTCTCTCTGGCTGACTAGCTGACTAGGAGACTAGAGACAATACTATGTCCCAAATGGCACCCTATTCCCTTTATAGTGCACTACTTTTGACCAGGCTCCATAGAGAAATGTGCCATTTGGGACGTAACCATTGTCTGCACCAGATGCTCAGCTAGAAAGAAGCACAATTAAAGATAAAATACATAAAACATCTCATACATTTTTGATAAAGCGTGCACATCAAGGGATCAATGCGCTTATGTAATAGGAACATCTTGAGCTTTTCTGTAGATTTTTGATGGTAGAGATGACATGGTGACAATTTTACAATTCAAACATTATGAAGGAATACAATGAATAGGAATGCAACAGATCAGCCTGGATCACAGCCATGGCCTTTTCATGTTTAATCTTAACTAATCAAAAGGGGACCATGGCGCTCTCTCAGAAGCTTGTCTGGTGCGTAAAACCTGTGAATTCAGACATAAAAGATTTCGCATAAACCCTACACAATGCCCTCTACCACTTCATCATTTGATTTGAATAAATAACTTTGTCTAAATATAAAATACTGGAAACTGCAATATGATTGCAAAAATGTAATCTCCTTTTTCTGCTGATATGCCAGTATTGTCTTGGTCAAACCCAAGGCTCAGCAGTCTTTTTTATTTTTCCTTTCCTGGCACATGAACATCTCATCTAGCTAACTGGGTTAACTAGAGGTTTTGATTTGTCCTATAATCACAGTGTTCTGGAGCGCTGCACTTTGAAATGATGGTACAAAAGCACACACACACACACACACACACACACATTCACACATATTCACACACTATGGTATAAAGGCATAAGTCCATGAAGCTGCAATTTGACATACACTATATATACAAAAGTATGTGGACACCCCTTCAAATTAGTGGATTTGGCTATTTCAGCCACACCCGTTGCTGACAGGTGTATAAAATCGAGCACACAGCCATTCAGTTTACATGGACAAACATTGTCAGTAGAATGGCCCGTACTGAAGAGCTCAGTGACTTTCAACGTGGCACCATCGTAGGATGCCACCTTTCCAACAAGTCAGTTTGTCAAATGTCTGCCCTGCTAGAGCTGCCCTGGTCAACTGTACGTGCTGTTATTATGAAGTGGAAACGTCTCAGCCGTGAAGTGGTAGGCCACACAAGTTCACAGTAACTTTAGAACCCACACGTACAGTATATATGAGGCAAAATAAACCATGCATTCGAATGTGAAGATTCCACTTCGGCGAGATTATTACATGACTCATCAAATTAGCCAGGTATGCCTGGGGGTGATTAAGGTCATCTATTGTATTTCATGAACATGTGTACATGTCTAGACAATAGGGACCCCTCCACTTCGCTAGATGTTGCTGGGGGGTGGTTATAACATTTCCTTCACATGACCCATCCATTTAGACCAGTGTGTCAGGTAGGAGTCATCTAATAATGATCAAATATTTGTATCAGGACACTTTCTGTTTTTGACATTGCTACTATGCAAGTAACCATTTCACTGTACCATTTACACCTTCTGTATCCTGTGCATTTGACAAATACTCTTTATTTGATATAGCGTGTGCTTACCACATGGCCTCACATGTAAATCCTTAAAGTGATGGTTGGGGCTAAGGCTTAAGAGGGTGTGAACTATGCTGAATGGGTGTAGACAAAGAAGAGCTCTCCAGTAGGTGTACCAAAACATGCAACATTTACATAATATGTTGAAAATGTCTCTAACTAATCATTTTCAGTTTGTGTATCATTTGTCTTTTTTTGCCAAGATGTTTGTCAAACCCAAAAGTACGATTTTACTGTGGATTATTACATATTAGATGTTATTTCGACTTGATGACCACTATAAAGTCTCACCAGCCTGCTTTAAAAGAAGCGCAGAGGGTAATTTTGGGACAGGGTCAAAACTCACAGCATCTTGCCAATGTCAAATATCACCTCTAACCCCTTCAGACATACTATAGAACCTGTATCCACACAACAGCATGTTGCTATCCAAAGATATTCAAGCAAGTGCTTCTGATATACAGAACAAATATAACCCCAAGATCCAAACACCTAAACCCATGACCTGATGGTTTAGAGACCAAATAATGGGGCTCAGGACAACTGCTTGTGGTTAAGAGCATTAGATGAACAGAGCAAACGTTGGTTGCAACGTGGAATTGCGATACGTTCATATAGGGATTGAAATGTTATCTTTGGGATGGAAAACACAGAATGAGAAGACCCCAGGGTCTATTTATAGGTTTAGTTTAGGTCTTTCCAAGATGTCCACCAGTTGGCTTCTTTCCAGAGAAAGGAGGCGTTTAAGCCCATGCACTGAAGACATACTAGAACGGGCATAGGTTTCACTAACACTTAGTTTGGATAGTCCATCTGTAGATGCTCTACAAACTATCACTAACACTTAGTTTGGATAGTCCATCTGTAGATGCTCTACAAACTATCACTAACACTTAGTTTGGATAGTCCATCTGTAGATGCTCTACAAACTATCACCAACACTTAGTTTGGATAGTCCATCTGTAGATGCTCTACAAACTATCACTAACACTTACTTTGGATAGTCCATCTGTAGATGCTCTACAAACTATCACCAACACTTAGTTTGGATAGTCCATCTGTAGATGCTCTACAAACTATCACCAACACTTAGTTTGGATAGTCCATCTGTAGATGCTCTACAAACTATCACCAACACTTAGTTTGGATAGTCCATCTGTAGATGCTCTACAAACTATCACCAACACTTAGTTTGGATAGTCCATCTGTAGATGCTCTACAAACGATCACTAACACTTACTTTCGATAGTCCATCTGTAGATGCTCTACAAACTATCACCAACACTTAGTTTGGATAGTCCATCTGTAGATGCTCTACAAACTATCACTAACACTTACTTTGGATAGTCCATCTGTAGATGCTCTACAAACTATCACCAACACTTAGTTTGGATAGTCCATCTGTAGATGCTCTACAAACTATCCCTAACACTTAGTTTGTATAGTCCATCTGTAGATGCTCTACAAACTATCAGTAACATGTCATATGCATGTCTGTTGACTTTCAACAAGAAAGTGTCTGTAGTCCATCTACAGATGTTCTGCAAAATATCTGTAGACTATCCGCAGCATTTTGACAGTATATCTTATCCTTCTCAACATGGAAAGAATGTTTATAGGCCATGCCGTTGAAATGTTACTGCTAGATTGTAGAGAATCTACAGATGGACTATCCAAACTAAGTGTTACTGCTAGATTGTAGAGAATCTACAGATGGACTATCCAAATAAAGCATTACCTACATTGTCATGTAGGACACAATGCCAAAATCCATAGTCTTGTTTTACATTCCATTTTGCTCCAAGAGCATCTTTCGAAAACCAGTTCTCCGCTGCCCCCACTTAAACAAGAAGGAATAGAATATCCGTGTGTGCAATCAAAATGGGATAAGTAGGGATTAATTTAACTGAGTAGACAGGACTCTTTCTTCGTACTGGGTTGACGGCACAATTTAATTTGGAGAGGTCTTATATTATCTAGTATCATGAAACTGATGAGATGAGTTGTATTCACCAGCTCCTTGGCCTTGGCCTTGATTGTCTGGCAGACATCTGATGAAGCCTGTTGGAATTCTTTCTTCCACATCCTCCCTAACTGCGCTCCTCTGGGACAAGCTCACGCCACTGTCGGATGTGTGTGTGAAAGTGTGTGTGTGTGTCTGGCTGACTGAGTTGATTAGTGTTCATACAGTCACGGACGGCTCCTGCCAAAGATTGGACAAATTAGAACTGCATGGATTTTGTCTCTGTGAAGCTGCTGGGTCGTGGTTCTGCATGTGGTAAAACTGTTTCATGAGACGAGAGATGATTCTATCTCGTGTTCGCCGAAGCCAATGGAAATTATAATGGTCTATTACATACAAGATAAAGCACGAGCCCATCTTTTGGGGTTCTTAACCCTTAACTATATTGTTTTCACGAAGAGCCAAGACCAAAAGCATTGCTCCAATAGATACAGGGATCAAACTACTTTACTGCAGTAAATACAATCTATGTATCAAAGAAGGAGCCTTTTCAGTTGCCAAGAAGGGATATTCCCTGACCGGTTAAAGTAGTTACATTTGATACAATCAGCATATACTGTATATTTCTGTATCCTTCCATACAGAACAGAGTTTTTTACACCCCCATAATTGTTCTTAGGCTGCAGCAGACTTTCATAACCAAGAGAGAAGGGGAGGGGGAACGGGGGTAGATCGAATACGGGGTAGATCGAATACCTTTTTTTCCCAGAGAGGGACTGGAGCTCAGCATTCCTGCCATTGCCACTGGCCAGCAAACAATCCTGACTTTATCCTGTGTGTGTGTGTTTGTGTGTGAGAGATAGTGTGTGTGTCCTAACTCATTCCTCTGTGTGCTAGGCGGGAACCTGCTGGCTGAATGGGCTTAGTGTCTGGGTTTCCAGGTCCCAGTTTGCCCAGCGAGGGCCAGCAGCCAACGGACCAGTGCACTCAGAGCCCTGGCGGACCAGACTCAGACCCCTGCTGCTATCCCAAACACTGGGGGCCCTCCCAAATGGAACCCTATTCTCTATATAGTGCACTACTTTTGATGGACCCTGGCCAAAAGTAGTGCACTACATAGTGAATAGGGTGCCATTTGGACTGACCAATGCTGCAAACACACTCCAGAAAATAAACAGGGCCCAGAGAAGAGCAAATATTTGATGCATTGGAGAAAGACGGAGATGATAAACGTGTTTAGAGGAGAGAGGGAGGAGAAGGAGGAGAGGAGAGGGAGATGCAATGGAGGTGTCACGAATCCCGCCGAGGATGGTGCCTCTTCCTGTTCGGGCGGGGCTCGGCGGTCGTCGTCACCGGCCTACTAGCTGCCATCGTTTCTTTCGTTTTGGTTTCTGTTAATTTGGGCTGATTGGGTGCACCTGTTTTAGTTTAGGTTGGTTGGGTAGGCTATATAAGGTTAGGTAGCCCGCTGGCTGTTGTGCGGGCTTACTTACTGTTAGGTTGGTGTAGGATCTTGTAGTGGATTTTGTTATTTTCCTCGGAACAGTTTAGTCTGGTGTTACTTGGACTTTTCTGAGGTGCCCGTATGTGTTAGGGCAGGATTTCCCGTGCATTGGAAAATAAATCCACAAACCTTAATTTGCTCTCTGCGTTTGACTCCATTCCACCCAGCACTCCTAGTAGCTCTGACAGAAGCCCGCACCACCTATGGAGTCAGCAGGAGCCACGACCACCCCTCTCCCAACTATGGAGGAGCGTGTCCAGCATCATACCGCTGTATTTCAGCGTATCGGATCAGCGATGGACATGATGATGGAGAGGATGGAACGATGGGAGAGGAGTGGTCTCCCGACGCCCCCTACAGCTCCCCTGCAGACGACACAACCCACTCCCACAGGGTCATCGGCTGGGACCAGCTCTTTGCGTCTCACCCCACCGAAGGAGTACGATGGAGCAGCGGCTGGTTGCCAGGGGTTTTTGCTCCAGCTTGAGCTATACCTGGCTACCGTGCGTCCGACTCCCTCGGAGGAAGAGAGGGTAAGCCTCCTTGTCTCCTGTTTATCGGGGAGAGCCCTGGACTGGGCCAACGCGGTATGGAACAGCCCAGACTCTGCTAGGGACCATTATGCAGAGTTCACCCGTCGGTTTCGGGCTGTGTTCGACCACCCACCAGAGGGCCGAGCGGCGGGTGAGCGTCTGTTCCACCTGAGACAGGAGACGAGGAGCGCCCAGGAGTTCGCTTTAGAGTTCCGGACTTTGGCTGCTGGAGCGGGGTGGAATGACAGGGCCTTAATAGATCATTACCGTTGTAGCCTTCGGGAGGACGTCCGTCGGGAGCTAGCTTGTCGGGACACCACACTATCTCTAGATGAACTGATCGACATGTCGATTCGACTGGATAACCTGCTAGCTGCCCGCGGGCGTTCAGAGGGGGTCCTGTCCATTCCACCTCCCAGCTCTCCCGCTCCAACTCCAATGGAGTTGGGAGGAGCTGCATCTAGGGGGACCGGAGGAGGTGGCTCTTCCTGCACCTACTGTGGCCGGAGAGGACACACTTCGGACCGGTGCTGGAGGAGTCCATCTGGGAGTCGGGATGGCAGGCGGAATACTCCTCGGCCACCTCAGGTGAGTAGGCACAAGACTCACCCAGAGCTCCCTGTTGGTCATATGTTTTTGGTTATATTTTTCCCTGCGTTTTTCCCCTCTCTTCAGCATAAGGCGCTAGTCGACTCAGGCGCAGCTGGGAGTTTTATGGATCGCGGACTCGCCCGTAGGTTGGGTGTTCCGGTGGTGCAGATAGACCCACCTTTTCCCGTGCACTCCCTAGATAGCCGACCGTTAGGGTCAGGACTGGTCAGGGAGGCCACGATTCCGCTGGACATGGTAACCCAGGGGGATCATAGGGAGCAGATCAGTTTTTACCTTATTGATTCACCTGGTTTTCCAGTGGTGTTGGGGATTCCCTGGCTAGCCATTCACAATCCCCTCATTTCCTGGCGACAGGGAGCTCTTCAGGGGTGGTCAGATGAGTGTTCAGGTAGGTGTGTGGGAGTTTCCATCGGTGCCACATCGGTGGAGAGTTCAGACCAGGTTTCCACTGTGCGCATTCCCCCAGAATATGCCGATTTGGCTATCGCTTTTAGTAAGAAGGAAGCGACTAAATTACCCCCTCATCGACGGTGGGATTGCGTGATAAACCTTCAGGAGAACGCTGCACTTCCCAGGAGTCACGTGTACCCTTTGTCACAGGAGGAGACGTTGGCTATGGAGACATATGTCACGGAAGCTCTGGGACAGGGGTTCATTCGGCCCTCCATGTCACCCGCTTCCTCGAGTTTCTTTTTTGTGAGAAAAAAGGACGGAGGACTGCGTCCGTGCATTGATTATCGAGGTCTAAATTCAATCACAGTGGGATTTAGTTATCCACTACCTCTGATCGCTACGGCGATGGAATCATTCCACGGAGCGCGTTTTTTCACAAAACTGGATCTCAGGAGCGCGTATAATCTGGTGCGTATTCGGGGAGGAGACGAGTGGAAAACAGCATTTAGTACCACATCAGGCCACTATGAGTACCTCGTCATGCCGTATGGGTTGAAGAATGCTCCAGCCGTTTTCCAATCCTTTGTAGATGAGATTCTCAGAGACTTGCAGGGGCTGGGTGTGGTAGTATATATTGATGACATTTTGATCTATTCGGCCACACGCGCTGCACATGTCTCCTTGGTGCGCAGGGTGCTTGGGCGACTGCTGGAGCATGACTTATACGTCAAGGCTGAGAAATGTGTGTTCTCCAAACCAGCCGTTTCCTTCCTGGGTTATCGCATTTCCACCTCGGGGGTGAGGATGGAGTGTGACCGCGTAAACGCCGTGCGTAATTGGCCGACTCCAACCACGGTAAAGGAGGTGCAGCGGTTTTTAGGGTTTGCCAATTACTACCGGAGGTTTATCCGGGGTTTTGGTCAAGTGGCGGCACCAATTACCTCACTGCTAAAGGGGGGGCCGGTGCGTTTACGGTGGTCGGCTGAGGCAGATGGAGCCTTCAACCAGTTGAAGGCAAGGTTTACTGAAGCTCCCGTGTTGGCGCATCCGGACCCTTCGTTAGCGTTCATAGTGGAGGTGGATGCGTCCGAGGCTGGTGTTGGAGCCGTGCTATCCCAGCGCTCGGGCGCGCCGCCGAAGCTCCGTCCCTGTGCTTTTTTTTCTAAGAAGCTGGAGCCGGCGGAGCGGAACTATGATGTGGGGGATCGGGAGTTACTAGCTATGGTAAAAGCCCTGAAAGTGTGGAGACACTGGCTTGAGGGGGCCAAATACCCTTTTCTCATCTGGACTGACCACCGTAATCTGGAGTATATCCGAGAGGCGAAGAGACTGAGTCCGCGTCAGGCTAGGTGGGCCATGTTTTTTACTCGTTTTAGATTTAAGATCTCTTACCGACCAGGTTCCCTTAACACCAAGGCTGACGCGCTGTCACGTCTGTATGACACGGATGACCGGTCCATCGATCCGACTCCCATCCTTCCAGCCTCGTGTTTGGTGGCCCCGGTGGTATGGGAGGTGGACGCGGACATCGAGCGGGCGTTAAGGGTAGAACCTGTGCCATCCCAGTGTCCAACTGGCCGTAAGTACGTACCGCTTGGTGTCCGTGATCGTTTGATTCGGTGGGCTCATACACTACCTTCTTCGGGTCATCCGGGGATTGAGAGAACAGTGCGGGATCTTAGGAGGAAATACTGGTGGCCCACCTTGGCTAAGGACGTGAGACTCTATGTCTCTTCCTGCTCGGTATGCGCACAGAGTAAGGCTCCTAGGCACCTACCGAGAGGGAAGTTACAACCCCTCCCGGTTCCACAACGGCCATGGTCTCATTTATCGGTAGATTTCCTGACTGATCTTCCTCCTTCTCAGGGGAACACTACCGTTTTGGTCGTTGTGGATCGGTTTTCTAAGTCCTGTCGTCTCCTTCCATTGCCTGGTCTCCCTACGGCCCTACAGACTGCGGAGGCTCTTTTTACTCACGTCTTCCGGCATTACGGGGTGCCGGAGGACATCGTATCTGATCGAGGTCCCCAGTTCACGTCCCGGGTATGGAGGGCGTTTATGGAGCGTCTGGGGGTCTCGGTCAGCCTTACCTCTGGGTATCACCCTGAAAGTAATGGGCAGGTAGAACGGGTGAACCAGGAAGTGGGTAGGTTTCTGAGGTCGTATTGCCAGGACCGGCCTGGAGAATGGGCAAGGTATGTTCCGTGGGCAGAGTTGGCCCAGAATTCACTCCGCCACTCCTCAACTAACATGTCGCCATTTGAGTGCGTATTGGGGTACCAGCCGGTCCTGGCTCCGTGGCATCAGAGCCAGACCGAAGCTCCTGCGGTGGAGGAGTGGGTCCAGCGCTCTAGAGAGACCTGGCGGGCAGTCCAGGCCTCTCTCAGGCAGGCCAGTGAGCGTCAGAAGAGGAGCGCTGACCGCCACCGCAGTGAGGCCCCTGTGTTCGCACCAGGGGACAGGGTCTGGCTCTCGACCCGAAACCTGCCCCTCCGCCTGCCCTGCCGGAAGCTGGGGCCGCAGTGTGTGGGGCCATTTAAAGTCCTGAGGAGGATAAACGAGGTGTGTTATAGATTACAACTCCCCTCTTATTATCGTATTAACCCCTCGTTTCATGTGTCTCTCCTCAGGCCGGTGGTAGCTGGTCCCCTTCAGGAAGGTGAGGTGCCGGAGGTCCCTCCGCCCCCTCTGGATATCGAGGGGTCCCCGGCGTACGCTGTACGAGCTATTCTGGACTCGAGACGCCGGGTGAGGGGCCTGCAGTACCTCGTTGACTGGGAGGGGTACGGTCCGGAGGAGAGGTGCTGGGTACCTGGGAAGGATATTTTAGATCCTTCCCTCTTGGCTGATTTCCACCGTCGCCACCCGGATTGTCCTGCGCCTCGCCCTCCGGGTCGTCCTCGAGGCCGGGGTCGGCGCGCTGCGGGAGCCGCGCGTCAGAGGGGGGGTACTGTCACGAATCCCGCCGAGGATGGTGCCTCTTCCTGTTCGGGCGGGGCTCGGCGGTCGTCGTCACCGGCCTACTAGCTGCCATCGTTTCTTTCGTTTTGGTTTCTGTTAATTTGGGCTGATTGGGTGCACCTGTTTTAGTTTAGGTTGGTTGGGTAGGCTATATAAGGTTAGGTAGCCCGCTGGCTGTTGTGCGGGCTTACTTACTGTTAGGTTGGTGTAGGATCTTGTAGTGGATTTTGTTATTTTCCTCGGAACAGTTTAGTCTGGTGTTACTTGGACTTTTCTGAGGTGCCCGTATGTGTTAGGGCAGGATTTCCCGTGCATTGGAAAATAAATCCACAAACCTTAATTTGCTCTCTGCGTTTGACTCCATTCCACCCAGCACTCCTAGTAGCTCTGACAGGAGGATGGGAGATGAAAGCTAACTCCAGATATATTTCCTCCTCTAAATAGAATCATTCTGAAGGCACCTGTAGGGTGATATCATGTTAATGATTACCAGGAAGAGGAGAATGGTTCAGGAACTTGACTTTTAGAGAGAGATAGAAAGAGAGAGAAAGAGAGGGGTGTACGTTACAGCAGCAGACTCCGTCACCTCCTCTTCCTATCTCCCCTCCTCCTCAACCTCCCTCCCCTCCTCTTTACCCTCCCTCACCTCTTATTCCTCCCTCCCCTCCTCCTCAACCTCCTTCACCTCCTCTTCCTATCTCCCCTCCTCCTCAACCTCCCTCCCCTCCTCTTTACCCTCCCTCACCTCTTATTCCTCCCTCCCCTCCTCCTCAACCTCCTTCACCTCCTATTCCTCCCTCCCCTCCTCTTCACCCTCCCTCACCTCCTATTCCTCCCTCCCCTCCTCCTCACCCTCTCTCACCTCCTCTTCCTACCTCCCCTCCTCCTCAACCTCCTTCACCTCCTCTTCCTCACTCCCTCCTCCTCACCCTCCCTCACCTCTTATTCCCCCCTCCCCTCCTCCTCACCCTCCCTCACCTCCTCTTCCAACCTTTTCTCCCCTCCATCTCACCCTCCCTCACCTCCTCTTCCTACCTCACCCCCTCTTCCTACCTCCTCTCCTCCTCACCCTCCCTCACCCTTCCACTGGAATGTCTGCTCTGATATGGCAGTACAGCCTGCCTGTCTGCAGAGCCTTTGTACAATAACTTCTCACTCCTCTCAAACAGATTATTCCAGACAGCTACTGCTGCTGCGTATTGCTTCACAGCCAGGGAAGAAGCACTGCTCTGGAATTCAAACAGGGGTAACAAAAGAATGCTTGACAAATGCTCATGCAATCACTCAGCTGTAAAGACAGTGTGTGTGTGTGTGTGTGTGTGTGTGTGTGTGTGTGTGTGTGTGTGTGTGTGTGTGTGTGTGTGTGTGTGTGTGTGTGTGTGTGTGTGTGTGTGTGTGTGTGTGTGTGTGTGTGTGTGTGTGTGTGTGTGTGTGTGTGTGTGTGTGTGTGTGTGTATGTGTGTGTGTGTCAGAGATAAACGTAGGGAATTTAGAAGGGAAGCACCTTTTCTTCTTCAGCCTACTGTTTCTTTCTCCCCAGCCACTAGCACCCGAGACCCCAGACTGCACACTCAGAGCATACTCCTCTCCATCTTGGAGCAGACTGAATGTAATTTCCCCCTGAAACCAAGCCAGGTTGAAACCTCTGCCATGTGGCCACAAGATCTCTACTTCTCCACCCCAGCCATCACACAGTACAGGGAGATCCTATCATCCTAGAAGAGAAATGAGCCACATGCTGGTGTAGGGTAAGTTGAGCCAAAGAGGTTAGGTTTGATCCAAAGGGGTAAGTTGAGCCAAAATGGTAAATTGAGCAACCCTTGTTTCTAGGAAACCATACACACAATTAATAATTTGACAAAATACTTAGGAAGAGGTCATGGAGGTCATAATTTCATGGAGTCTGAGAAGGAAGAAACCATATGGAAAATGTGGTAAGCAAGTTATGTAAAAATGATGCTTGTATCTAAACCAAATCATGACATTTAAGATTGTTCTATACATCAGTTGGGGTCTCCATAGTTTCAATATGAGGTCCTAAACCTAGCATGAAAGCGCATCCTTGCAGCTGTGTGCGTGGCCGTAACTACATATGAAGACAAAATCAATTACAGGTCAATATCTAAATATTGCTCCCAGCGTTGATTTAAGCTCAGAACAATCATATTCTTGATCTGACTGCTTCTAGGCAAACGAGTGGAATCATGAACAGTGGTTTGTTTGCCATGTTCAGCTGTGTCCCACGGATTTGCCTTTTTAGCAGCACATTCACCACTCGCTGATGCTACGTGTCAGTGTGAATCATTTCTCATATTTCCCTCCTTTCAGGGGTATAACATTACAATTGTATAGCTAACTCCGCCCGTTCGCGGCACAGGCTGAGGGCCTGAGACTTGAAACAAACTACATGAGCTCGGAGTCCGCTCAAGTAGGCAACTAGAGTCACTGCAGACAGTGTGTTGTTGAGATATCGGACTTTTCTAAACTGTCCCACACTCCTGTCCCACACTCCAGATGTCCCCCAAACAAACAAAAACCAGACTCTTGGAGAATGAGTGCACAACTGGTAACTGTCGCTTACAGATATATTAGACAGTCAGGTGGCTGCCGGCATAGACTTCTATTGCAGTAATGTTGAAGGGCTTAGCCAGCTAGAATGATGAAGTAAGAAGCTAACTTTAAACGGTGTCAGTGTGAACCATTTCTCATCTTTCCCCTCTTTCAGGGGTGTAACGTTACAATCGTATAGCTAATGTGCTATGAGTTTGTAGATCGACTGAGGTGAATGAACCTACAGCAGCCGAAGTGACAATGGTTGGTGTAGTTTTTGCTTGTTTTTGCTGTTCTCCAAATAGCATTTTAACTTAGGGCTAGGGTCCTTTTTTCTCAATTTCCTTCTGACTGACGTGCCCAAAGTAAACTACCTGTTACTCAGGCCCTGAAGCCAGGATATGCATATAATTGGTACCATTGGGAAGGAAACAATTTGAAGTTTGTAGAAATGGTAAAATAATGTAGGAGACTATAACACAATAGATATGGTAGCATAAAATCCAAAGAAAAACCAACCAGAATCTTTTTCTTTTGAGAGACCATGCTCTTCCAATGGCAAGTATAAAGGGATACTCAATTCTAGCTCCCAGGATGAAATTCCTATGGCTTCCACTGGGTGTCAGCAGTCTATGCTCAATGTTTCAGGCTTGTAACTTCCAAAACAAATAAGAAATATGAGTTTTAGTAGACGGACACAGTCTTGGAAATTTGGGTTTGGGAGGGCGATGAAGACAAGACGCACCTGCTAAAATCATTTTCCTACATACTTCTTTCCATAAGAAATATTATAGTTTGATTACATCTTAGGTTATCTGAGGAGTCAATAGAAACGTATTTTGACTTGTTGAAACAAAGTTTAGCGGTAGATTTTCGGATCCCTTTCTCTGCATGTTGAACAAGTGGATTACTCAAATTTATGGCGCCAACTAAACAGACTTTTTGGGATATAAAGAAGGACTTTATCCTGTTTGGGCTGCAAGCTGAATATTGAAAAAACTGGAAAATGTGTGCACATTTTCAAACGGCCTCCTAAGAAACTTTTTATTTTCCAATATGCATATATTTACTACTGTTGGATAGATAACAGTCTATAGTTTCTAAAAAGGTTTGAATTGTTTCTCTAAGTCGAACAGAAATATTTTTACAGCCATTTTCCCAGCCGAATTGAGATTTCCAAAATGCGATGTGTCTCTTTAAGACCTTCTCTATAAAAGGCCCTTTGACTTGGGACCATATAAACACTTCACACGCGTTCGTCAGGCTGTAATGCGGAAGTGAGAATTGAAAGGAGTCGAATATCTCGTCCATGGACTGAATAACACACCTTCTTGTGAGACCTGCGCAGTTAAAAAAAAATTCCGGGCGCGATGCAGAATTTGGTCTCGGCTTATGGAAGAAGGTAGATAACGTTGAATATGATGTCTGACTACGATATTATTTGATACATGTCACAAAATCATTCTAAAGTATGTTTTTTCAATATACTTTAATTATATTATTGCAATTTATTCCTCGCCCTTAGATGTGATACGACGGAAGATTTTTTTTTTTTTGAAGAAACGCTGTGTAGAGCCGCAATGCTATTATGCTGGCTAACCAAAGAGGGAAATAATTCGTTCTGGAACCCAACTAAAGACTCTACTGGACATTGGACCCCGTTACAACATTCTGATGGAATACCAACAAAGATAAGACCCAATTTGGGATGCTTTTTCATATATCTGTCGAACTGTTGTATGCTAACTGTGCTAACTGTGCTAGGCTAGCGCTTGACTAGAATCAATGCTGCCTTATGCTAGCTTATGTTGTTAGCTAATATAACAATATATTGTGTTTTCGCTGTAAAACACTTCAAAAATCGGAAATGTTGGCTTTATTCACACGATATCTGTCTTTCATTAGTTATCCACCATATGTTTTTCTGAAATGTTTTATGAGGTGTAATTAGTAGCCGACGTTGGTGTATGTATTTTCTCTGGCTACTCCCGTCTGGATTCAGACTCTAGCTATGTGTTAGCATTTTTGGGTAGCATCAATGTAAAACTGATTTATAGCTAAAATATGCACTTTTTATGAACAAAACATAGATTTATTGTGTAACATGTTATATGACTGTCATCTGAGGTAGTTCTTTCTGGGCTCTTTAGGTTGGTTTTAGTTTATTTCGGTTGGCTTGTGCATGCTACTTGAATCATAATTCATACTTCATAATCATATCCATACGTGTCTGTCCACTTTTGTATTTGGTGGTGAGCTAACATAAATATATGTGGTGTTTTCTCTGTAAAACATTTAAAAAATCGGACATGTTGGCTGGATTGACAAGATGTTTATCTTTCAAATGCTGTATTGGACTTGTTAATGTGTAAAAGTTAAATATTTAAAAAAAATAGATTTTGAATTTCGCGCCCTGCAGCTATTGTCATTTTCGTCCGATTTCGGGCTTGCAGCCCAAACAGGTTAACTAACAAAACTACACTACATGTTATAGCTGGGACCCTTTGGATGACAAATCAGAGGAAGAATTTCAAAAAGTAAGTGAATATTTAATCACTATTTGTGAATTTATGAAACCTGTGCCGGTGGGAAAATATTTTGAAGTGGGGCGCCGTCCTTAAACAATTGCATAGCATTCTTTCGTTGTAATGGCAACTGTAAATTGGACAGTGCAGTTAGATTAACAAGAATTTAAGCTTTCAACTGATATAAGACACTTGTATATACCTAAATGTTTAATATCCATAATTTTTATGATTATTTATTTGAATTGCGCGCCCTCCAGTTTCACCGGAAGTTGTCCTGCTAGCGGGACGCCTTGCCCAAATTAAAACATTTTTATTGTATACAAATGCAGTAATTGAGCTTCAACCACCCCATTTGCTATTTAAAGCCACAGGTATTGTGACAAAACTATCGATGCGATGGAAACACATTGAACTTTAGATTTTTATTCAGTACATGAAATGTAATCGTCATCACACACTGATTTCTATCCACAACAAGGAAAACACGCATATTTTCTTTATGTGGATTTTAGAATATTTGCATGAATGTCTGTCACCAATTTCATGGAAACCTAGCTATGGTTTTAAAAAGTATTGGTAATATTTCATTCAGTACAGACATTTGGGGTAAGTTGTGCCAAGAGACCACTTTTTTGAACAAGCTATGCTTTCAAAACTGTAATGCTTACATGAATTCTGAGTATTTCAAGGGATACACAACATCCAAGTATATGTAGAAATCTTTGTTAGAAAGAATACTATATTTCCCTTGACATAGTGATGCTGAATGTAAAACATTACTCAACATACCCCACTGTCCCTTACTGGTAGGCTGCTGTAGGGGGCATGAATGCAACAATAATACACTTGTGTGATGACATTGGAAACCAATTTGTTTTTCCTAAAATAATTTAGTCAAGTAATCCAGGATTAAATCCAGGCCATTTAGATCAAGTTTGGTAATGTTTCCAAACTGGTAAGTAGGATATGAGATGTTCGATCAGCTCTAACTTGGCCAATCATGGACATTCAGAGTCCCGAAGCCACTCCTGCGTTGTCTTGTCTTGTGTGCTTTGGGTCATTGTGAAACTTCACCCCAATCTGAGGTCCTGAGTGCTCTGGAGCAGGTTTTCATTAAGGATCTCTCTGTAATTTGCTCTGTTCATCTTTGCCTCGATCCTGATGAGTCTCCCAGTCCCTCCCGCTGAAAAACATCCCCACAGCATGATGCTGCCACCACCATGCTTCACCGTAGGGATGGTGCCAGGTTTCCAGACATGACACTTGCCATTCTGTCATGGTTTCACCTGTCACCAGATGGCGGCAGAGACCGTCCTAGAGACATTAACGACACTCATAGGTGTGTCCTATTTACTCATTATGATTTCCCTGTTAAAAGAGGTGTGTTTTCTGTTGTCCTTTGCAGAAGCTTGAATTATGTGCCGTGTGCGTTTGTCTCCTGAGTGAGTTTTCGAGACTTAGTGTTTGTTGTTTTCCCCAGTGTTACTGTGATCCTTCCGTTACCGTTTCTCAGTAAAGTATTATGTTTATTCTTTTTTTTATTTTTTATTTTATTTAATTTTTATCCCATTTTCTCCCCAATTTTCGTGGTATCCAATCGCTAGTAATTACTACCTTGTCTCATCGCTACAACTCCCGTACGGGCTCGGGAGAGACGAAGGTCGAAAGCCATGCGTCCTCCGAAGCACAACCCAACCAGCCGTACTGCTTCTTAACACAGCGCGCCTCCAACCCGGAAGCCAGCCGCACCAGTGTGTCGGAGGAAACACCGTGTACCTGGCCCCCTTGGCTGGCGCGCACTGCGCCCGGCCCGCCACAGGAGTCGCTGGAGCGCGATGAGACAAGGATTTCCCTACCGGCCAAACCCTCCCTACCCCGGACGACGCTATGCCAATTGTGCGTCGCCCCACGGACCTTCCGGTCGCGGCCGGCTGCGACAGAGCCTGGGCGCGAACCCAGAGACTCTGGTGGCGCAGTTAGCACTGCGATGCAGTGCCCTAGACCACTGCGCCACCCGGGAGGCCCTATGTTTATTCTTAACCGCTGATTCCTCGTCTGGTCTCTTCTCTGCACCAAGGTTCAACCTCACCATGTCACACACTCAGGCCAAAGAGTTCAAACTTTGTTTAATCACACCAGAGAATCTTGTTTCTCATGGTCTGAGAGTCTTTAGGCACTCCAAGAGGGCTGTCATGTGACTTTTACTGAGGAGCAACTCTAACAAAGGGCTGATCGGTGGAGTGATTGGCTGTCCTTCTGGAAGGTTCTCTCATCTCCACAGAGGAACTCTAGGGCTCTGTCAGAGTGACCATTGGGTTCTTGGTCACCTCCCTGACCAAGGCCCTTCTCCCTCGATTGCTCAGTTTGGCCGGTGCGGCTAGCTCTAGGAAGAGTCTTGGTGGTTCCAAACTTCTTCCATTTAAGAATGATGGAGGCCACTCTGTTCTTGGGGATCTTCAATTCTGCAGAAATGTTTGGTACCCTTCCTCAGATCTGTGCCCCGACCCAATCCTGTATCGGAGCTCTATGGACAATTCCTTCGACCTCATGACTTGGTTTTTGCTCTGACGTGCACTGTCAACTGTGTGCCTTCCCAAATCATGTCCAATCAATTGAATTTATCACAGGTGGACTCAAATCAAGTTGTAGAAACATCTCATGGAAACAAGATGCACCTGAGCTCAATTTTGAGACTAATAGCAAAGGGTCTGAATACTTATTTAAATAAGGTATTTCTAAATGTATTGTTAACCTGTTGGGGATGGGGGCGCTGTTTAGACTATTTATGCTAATGTGGCTAATTTTTTAAACGGCTTCCCACAAAATCCTTGATCGTACAATATGCATATTATTATTATTATTGGATAGAAAACAGTCTATAGTTTCTATAGGAGTTGAAATTTTGTCTCTAAGTGGAACAGAGCCCATTCTACAGCAATTTCCCTGACATGGAGTCAGATTTGAGAAACGTTGGCCACTTTTCTGAAGTCATTTAAAAGGGCTCTGTCGTTGCTATGACTATACGGACACTTCTTACGTCTTCCCCTGGATGCCTTTACGTGATGACGATTCCAACGGGCTCGATTGCTCGTTCACAGGCCCTACAAATGAAAAAAACCTTTAGCTAGCAAGTCTTTTCTTGCTGCGTAACGCGCGTGGAAGACACCGACCCTCTCCTGTTCCAAGCGTTAGTTTAGCCTGTTATATTTCTCCGGTCATCTTTTCACTCGTTATAGGAGTTACAAACATCACAAAGTAGTTAATTTAAAGCGTTTTATAGCAATTTATATCCGTTTAGTGCGATTTTGGGACATTTATTTTTGCAACGATGTGAAAAGTTGGGCACGCTTTTCAGTTCATCCCGAACGTAGTTGACATTTCCACATGGCAAGAGGACAGCTTTCCACCAAAAGACGATTTCTCCCAAGAAAGGATCCTTTGCCCAAGATACTGATGGAAGAACAGCTCAAGGTAGGACATTTTTATTATGATAAATCGTGTTTCTGTCGAAACATTTTAGTGGCTTAGGACGCCATGTTTTTTGACGTAGCTTCGCTTGGCGCAAACTGTATTGAAAAGTAAGGATAAATTAAAAAATGTAATAACGCAATTGTATTAAGAATTAAATTGTCTATCAATCCCTGTCCACCCTATATTTTTTAGTCACGTTTATGAGTATTTATGTATAAGAGTAGATCACTGTCTAAGTGGCGCAAGGACGTTTTCTTTACCAGCTTGTCTACATTTCACATTGTCTAACCATGATTTTGGTGGCTAAATATAAACATTTTCGATCAAACTGTATATGCATGTTGTAATGTGATGTTACAGGAGTGTCATCGGAAGAATTCTGAGAAGGTTAGTGAAAAAATTAATATCTTTTGGCGATGTTGACTTTTATCGCTCACTTTGGCTAGAATCAATGCTGGGCTGCTAATTGCTATGTGCTAAGCTAATATAACGATTTATTGTGTTTTCGCTGTAAGACACTTAGAAAATCTGAAATATTGTCTGTATTCACAGGATCTGTGTCTTTCGATTCGTGTATGCTGTGTATTTTTACGAAATGTTTGATGATTAGTAGTTAGGTAAACACGTTGCTCATTGTAATTATTCTAGTCCATTTGTGATGGTGGGTGCAATTGTAAACTATGCCATATACCTGAAATATGCACTTTTTTCTAACAAAACCTATCCCATACCATAAATATGTTATCAGACTGTCATCTAATGAGTTTTTTTGTTGGTTAGGGGCTATAAATATCTTAGTTTAGCCGAATTGGTGATGGCTACTGGTGTTGGTGGACAAATAAAAGATGGTGGATTATGCTAATGTGTTTTTAGGTAATAGATGTACATCTTTACATATTGTGTCTTCCCTGTAAAACATTTTAAAAATCGGAAATGTTGACTGGATTCATAAGATCTGTGTCTTTCATTAGCTGTATTGGACTTTAATGTGTGAAAGTTAAATATTTTAAAAAAATATTTTTTTTGAATTTCGCGGCACTGGTTTTTCAGTGGGGGGGGGGGGGGGGGTGCCGCTAGCGCCACGCTGATCCTAGACAGGTTAACTTCTTGCGACTACAGGGGGTGCTGTTTCTCATTAGCATAATTGCATTACAGATTAAACGGCTTCCTACTAAATTCCTGCTCGTACAATATGCCTATTATTACTATTATTGGATAGAAAACACTCTCTAGTTTCTATAGGCAATGGAATTTTGTCTCTGAGTGGAACAGAACTCATTCTACAGCAATTTCCCTGACATGGAGTCAGATTTCACACATTTTGGCCCCTGGAGTCAGTTTAAAGGCCACTGTGAACGCTATCAGGATACGGACACTGCTTACGTCTTCCCCTGGATGCCTTTACGTGATGACGATTTGAATGGTATCGATTGCGCAATCACAGCCCCTATAAAACAAAAACACGTGTAGGTAGGAACTCTTTTCCAGATGCGTCGGGCGCGCGGTGGACACAGACCTGCTCTTTTTCCAAGCATTAGTGTAGCCAGTTATATTTCTCCGGTCATGTTTCTACTCGTTATAGGAGTTAAAAACATCATAAGGTAGTTGATTTAAACCGTTTTATAGCAATTTATATCCGTTTAGTGCGATTTTGGGACATTTATTTCTGAGACACTGTGAATCTCTGGGCACGGTTCCAGTTCATGCCGAACGCAATGGTCATTTCTACATGGCAAGAGGACAGCTTTCGACCAAAAGACGATTAGACCCAAGAAAGGATTCTTTGCCCAAGATTCTGATGGAAGAACAGCTCAAAGTAGGAACAATTTATTATGATAAATCGTGTTTCTGTCGAGAAATGTTAATCGCTTATGACGCCATTTTGTTTGACGTAGCTTCGCTTGGCGCAAACTGTATTGAAAAGTAAGGATAATTTAAAAAATGTAAATCAGCGATTGCATTAAGAATTAAATTGTCTATCAATCGCTGTCCACCCTATATTTTTTAGTCACGTTTATGAGTATTTATGTATACGACTAGATCACTGTCTAATATGGCGCACGACATTGTCTGACCAGCTGGGCAACTTTTGTCATTGTCTAACCATGATTTTGGTGGCTAAATATGCACATTTTCGAACAAACTGTATATGTATGTTGTGATGTTACAGGAGTGTCATCTGAAGAATTCTGAGAAGGTTAGTGAAAAAATTAATATATTTTGGCGATGTTTACGTTATCGCTCTCTTTGGCTAGAATCAATGCTCTGGCAACGTTTGCATATGTGGTATGCTAACATAACGATTTATTGTGTTTTCGCTGTAAGACACTTAGAAAATCTGAAATATTGTCTGTATTCACAGGATCTGTGTCTTTCGATTAGTGTATGCTGTGTATTTTTACGAAATGTTTGATGATTAGTAATTAGGTAAACACGTTGCTCTATGTATTTATTCTAGTCCATTTGTGACGGTGGGTGCAATTGTAAACTATGATATCTACCTGAAATATGCACATTTTTCTAACAAAACCTATCCTATACCATAAATATGTTATCAGACTGTCATCTGATGAGGTTTTTTCTTGGTTGGTGGCTATCAATATCTTAGTTTAACCGAATTGGTGATAGCACCTGATGGAGTAAGAAACTGATGGAGTTAGAAAAGTGGTGTCTTTTGCTAACGTGGTTAGCTAATAGATTTACATATTTTGTCTTCCCTGTAAAACATTTTAAAAATCTGAAATGGTGGCTTTATTCACAAGATCTGTATCTTTTATTAGGTGTCTTGGACTTGTGATTTAATGATATTTAGATGCTACTATTTAATTGTGACGCTATGCTAGGCTATGCTACTCAGTGTGGGGGGGGTGGGGGGTGATCCCGGACCCGGGGTAGATACTCGTGAAAGGTTAATGCATTTGCAAACCCTTCTAAAAACCTGTTTTCACTTTGTAATTATGGGGTAGTTTGCTGTGTTTTAATCCATTTTAGAAGAATGGCTGTATCATTACAAAATGTGGAAAAACGGAAGCGGTCTGAATATTTTCCGAAGGCAATGTCTGACCCAAAATACAACATTTTTCATGCTCAACCACCTGTAGCTATGTAAAAGAGAGGGTGAAAACCGTTTATACCAAAATTTGGAAAGTTGTGTTTAACATTAGTTCTCCCAAATATATTCCATATATATTTTCTTGACTTACTGACCTATGGTCTTCTTGGAACAAAGAGGTATGCTCCTCACCGTCCAACCCTGCCCAGCCCCGGGCCAGCCTGTCCAGCTCTCACATTGTGGCTTCCAGATGTGGGATAGTTTGTTCACGCCTCAACGCAGCCCTCCAGCAGATGTGCAGATGACTGTGGAGGATTTATACAGAGGTATAGGATAGATATTTTTTCTACTGTATATGATAGGGGAGGGGAGGGAGATGTATAAGATAGGCCTCCTGGAGTAAGGGTCTGCAAGGAGGGCAGGGGAGGGAGAAGTCATCCTAGATGTTATGTTATATAACACAGCCTGTTTAATTTGTCAAGCAGCGGATGACCAGGTGGAGGAAGAATGATGAAGTTTGCAATCAATCAATTATGATATACTTTAGGTGAAAGTTTTACGGGTGCAGATTCTTCAAGTGCTACAATTGAAGTCAGAAGTTTACATACACCTTAGCCAAATACATTTAAACTCAGTTTTTGACAATTCTTGACATTTAATCCGAGTAAAAATTCCGTCTTAGTGCACCAGTTCCTCCTGCAGCAAAGCACCCCCACCACACTGCCACCCCCGTGCTTCACGGTTGGGATGGTGTTCTTCGGCTTGCAAGCTTCCCCCTTTTTCCTCTGAACATAATGATGGTGATTAGGGCCAAACAGTTCTATTTTTGTTTCATCAGACCATCAGAGGATATTTATCCAAAAAGTACGATCTTTGTCCCCATGTGCAGTTGCAAATCGTAATCTGGCTTTTTTATGGTGGTTTTGGAACAGTGGCTTCGTCCTTGCTGAGCGGCCTTTCAGGTTATGTCGATATAGGACTCGTTTTACTGTGGATATAGGTACTTTTGTACTTGTTTCCTCCAGCATCTTCACAAGGTCCTTTGCTGTTGTTCTGGGATAGATTTGCCCTGAAGTACATTCATCTCTAGGAGACAGAACGTGTCTCCTTTCTGAGCGGTATGACGGCCGTGTGGTCCCATGGTGTTTATACTTGCTTAATATTGTTTGTACAGATGAACGTGGTACCTTCAGGCGTTTGAAAGTTGCTCCCAAGGATGAACCAGACTTGTGGAGGTCTACAATTGTTTTTCTGAGGTTTTGGCAGATTTGTTTTGATTTTCTCATGATGTCAAGCAAAGAGGCACTGAGTTTGAAGGTAGGCCTTGAAATCCAGCCACAGGTACACCTCCAATTGACTCAAATGATGTCAATTAGCCTACCAGAGGCTTCTAAAGCCATGACATAATTTTCTGTAATTTTCCAAGCTGTTTAAATGCACAGTCAACTTCTGACCCACTGGAATTGTGATACAGTGAATTATAAGTGAATATATCTGTCTGTAAACAACTGTTGGAATAATTACTTGTGTCATGCACAAATTAGATGTCCTATCCGACTTGCCAAAACTATAGTTTGTTAACAAGACATTTGTGGAGCGGTTGAAAAAGGATTTTTAGTTACTCCAACCTTTACATACACCTTAGTGTATGTAAACTTCCGACTTCAACTGTACATTCACACCTCATGTAGTAGGTGATTAAACGTCTGCTCCTTTAATAATTTACCTGTAGTAAATAAATGGAAGCCAAGCCACCCTAAGCGCTCCCTTCAGCCATAAGACATTTCGTATGCCAGCCAGCCAGCAGTCTGGCTCCATAAGTCTAAACCGATCCATATGCACAGCAGGCCTAGAGTAAGGAACTCCACATGCCCAGGCAGATCCACAGTATCAAGGCAGAAGAGTTCCCAAAGATCAGTCTGATTTCCTTTCCCAGGTGTGTATTTGTTTGTGTGTGTATGCGTGTGCTCTGCCAGGGGTGGTGGAGTATCTTGCCCTGTTGAGAGGGAGAAGCCTGTTAACAGTCGGTGGCGCCATTCACTACAGTGGACATTAATATTGATGAGGACGGCATTTCAGGGGGGACAAACAGTGCCACCTTTCAGAAGGCCAGTGTTTACTGTGGCTGACAGGAAGCAGGCTGGATGGGGCAGAGACCCCTCTCCTTGTGGACTGCTCGTCTAACCCCCCTAACCTTCCCCCCTCGCCTATCCCGTCTCTAAACTAAATGAAAGCAAGCTGGTGTTTGGGCCCAAGCAGATGTTCTTCAATGGTTGTTGTAATAACAATAGTTTTAGCCTTTTGATGCTGTGATGACATCACACGGTAACAGTGCTATTTGTGTGTCACGTGCCTGTGTATCTGTGTGTGCGTATGCGTGTTTCACCTCCACCTCTCACCATCCAATATAAAAATACCTTTTGTCCATTTCAAGACATTTCCATTTACAGTGGACTTTTCTAAAATTGTCTGTGGATAAATCCAAAATGGCAACCTATTCCCTACATAATGCACTTATTTTGACCAGGGCCCATAGTACTCTGGTCAAAAGTAGTGCACTATGTTGGGAATAGGGTGCCATTTTGGACGTTGTCTGACATACTCCTAATGTGCTTCATTCTTTGTTTACAGACTCCACCCTGTCGTATGGTCTGGTTGTCTCTCCTAAGAACTGTGTTCATTATTTTTCAGTCTGGGAATGTTTCAACAGGATAAGATTCAGGGAACGTTCCATTTCCACCCATATTGGTCATGAGAACACAGAGAAGGGCTCTGTGGAGTATCTATGATGCCAGTCATAATATGCAGGTTAGCTAGCGTCGCCCCGAAGAGCAAAATACGGATAAACCGGTGGTTCAGCATGTTCAGCCAAAGACATAGTGAAGAAGGTCAGAGGTTGAAAAAGCTCTCTGGGAAATTTCTCATGACTACACACACATTGGACCCAATAGGCTATTTGAATGAAAGAGAGTTTAACTAGAGTGGTGACAAACTTGACTCCTTCATACAGTGTGGTCACAGCGAACCTTATGTTGGCTAAGTAAGGATTTCATCCAATTTATGGAGGCAACCTAACCTTGTCCCAGATCTGTTTGTACTGTCTGCCAACTCCTATGCTTGTGTGTTAGCTATACAGCACAGTGACGTGTATTCATGGATGCCAAGTGAAGACATGCGTCCACCAAACATTTACCAAGAAAAAACGTACATTATTTTGTATCTTTCATCTCTGTGTTTCATACATTTCCTTCAGTTTGCAAGAAGCTGAATGTATCTCATGGGAGAAAGCATCAGAGAGAATGAAACAGCGCCCCTCTGTCTCAATATGTGTAACCCATCTATCTGATGCTGTCTGGTCAAAAGAACAGTGACATTGTTGCTCAGTTCTTTGTGTAACCAGCCGTCATATCTGTTCCGTCCGCTTGGGACGTTTTCCTTGATGACATAATTTGTAATCAATGTATGATCCATTCGGTGTGATTATTTAGGTATTTAGTAAATAAATAATTAAACCAAATTGTGTATTGCTGATTCAACTTGTTAACCAGGGTTTGTGAAGATAACCAAGAATTTACAATTTTCAGATGAGACTGAATAAGGTGACGATTAAATATTGACTGCTATTGAGGTAAAAGATTACCAGGTCTTTAGGAGTTTATTCGGAAGATAACAGCTATATAAACATTATTTCGTGGTGCCCCGACATTCTAGTTAATTACATTTACATGATTCGCTTATTCAGGTAATATTAATTACAGAGAAATTATTTTACAGAATAGCATGTCATATCACTTAATCCGACATAGCCAAAGACACGACACTAGCTAGCAATTTCCTAATTTAGCAATGAATGGAGATAGGGATTTGGACTTGTGGTTTTACTTAATTCTCCGTACTGGCCAATGATTATAATGGTGTTGCCCAAGAAAGGAAGTTAAGGCTAAGGCTAGTGAGAAAGCATTTTAGCCAGGTGGCCTAGGACAGACTGAAAGCGTGTATTTTATGACAGAGTCATAGATTGTTTAAGCAACATGAAAGAGCAGGATGGCAAGTAGGGAAAGTCAACATGTTTTTTCTACTTGCACACACGAACGCATGCACACAGAAATCAGTAACATGGACAGCCACATTATATTTAGCTGACGTTGATAGGACTAAATCGTTTTTGGTATCTTTTAGTTGTCACTGTACTAGACTAAGCATTAGGTGACTTGTTGATGTTGAAATGTTGAAGTTGAAATGATGTTGGAATAGTGGAGGCTGCTCCTGTTTTCGTTGTGACTTGGGGTAACTTTCTGTGGTTATAAATCAATATTTGTTTACTAGTCCGAAAATGTTGCAAACATTAACTTGCTTGATTACACATGCAATATGTTTGGTGAACTTCACCGGACAGAGGTTGCTCTCCATGATTAAACAAAGGGGGTTGAATTTATTCTGCCACTGTGTCTTCTTATTGTCTCGGCCTTTGACCTATATATCACAGTGCCAAGGCATATGAACTAACAGGTTATATAGCAAACAACGCAATTATCACCACATGTAGGTTGTAATATGGCTTTTTCCCCCTGATTTGGCCTCCCCACACACCGCTACTGATACAGCACTAACAGATCTGGGACCAGTCTTAGCAGTGCCTCTCAAGGCAACCAATAAACACCAGCAACAGGCAGCAGCCACTATGAATGCCCCAGTGTCTACAAATAGAAGTTCTTCTCTGCAGCTCCTGTAATCTGCCTGCCAACAGCCTCCATGATGATGGAGCATCGCCATGTTTGCATCCCAAATGGCAACTTTTCCCCTATGGGCCATGGTCAAAAGTAGTGCACTTAAATAGAGAATATGGTGCCATTTGGGATCCAGGCCATGCAGTGTAATTAACAGAGTTTATAGGAGAACCTCCAGCACCACTTCCTCCATTCTACACCATAAAGATGGAAATAACTATCATTCTGCTTGTACCCATTAATTCACTGCATCTTGAATTAGGGTATTTATTTGGTTTGATAACTTCTTGATTGGGGCATTTTTGTTATATTTAGTTCTTTTACGACACTGTTTGTATTCCATGTACATGATGGTGGCTACCAAGCTTGATATAAAAGCACAGCTGTCTTTGGCTTGCCTTCTAATTTGCCGATATCCCTCCTCACATTGTAATCACTTCTCCTTTAACCTCTTTCCTTCTCTTTTCCTCCTTCACCCTATTTTACTTCTCTTCTTTCTAGCTCACCATGCTGCTTGTCAAGGTGTGTGGATGGTGGAATCTCCATACCCTTCACTGCTCCAGGCTTTGGTTTCTTCAAGGACTCATCAGGAAAGATAAATCTCAGGAAATAAACAATATATCTCAAGTATGTCATGATTTTTTTTTAAATCCAAACTGTACATTTCTCTGAAACAATACTGAAAGAGAACGATAGTTAGTTTGGATTCCAGGCTAATACACTCCTAACTAATTTTGTCCTTGGCCCTCAGTTTATCACAAGATTATTTTTGGTCCTCTTCTGACCAAATTCAGCCACTTTATTTAGAAATGTTGTGTTTATTTATGTATATCCAGGTTTCCGCAGCGACCACCAGTGCAGGACAGTTGGGGGTTGGTGTGGTGATGTGAGGCTTGTTACTGTGGAGACAGTGTTTATCCTCTGGGGCCTCTCAGATGGACCTCTTCCCTACCCCAGCTCAAAAACATGCGCACACACACACACACACACCGAAGAGGCTCTAAACAGCCAGCAAATATTCCTAAAATCCTATCAGCCTGACCCAGACAGACAATCAGACAAACAGATAGACACACACACACACACACACACACCGAAGAGGCTCTAAACAGCCAGCAAATATTCCTAAAATCCTATCAGCCTGACCCAGACAGACAATCAGACAAACAGATAGACACACACACACACACACACACACCGAAGAGGCTCTAAACAGCCAGCAAATATTCCTAAAATCCTATCAGCCTGACCCAGACAGACAATCAGACAAACAGATAGACACACACACACACACACACACACCGAAGAGGCTCTAAACAGCCAGCAAATATTCCTAAAATCCTATCAGCCTGACCCAGACAGACAATCAGACAAACAGATAGACACACACACACACACACACACACCGAAGAGGCTCTAAACAGCCAGCAAATATTCCTAAAATCCTATCAGCCTGACCCAGACAGACAATCAGACAAACAGATAGACACACACACACACAGAAGAGGTTCTAAACAGCCAGCAAATATTCCTACGATCCTATCAGCCTGACCCAGACAGAGAAACAGACACACACACACATGCACACCACACATACACAGTGAGGACAGTGGGCTTGGCATCCACAGCAGATGACTCAGCGAGGAAAATATGATAGTGGGTCAAATTGAGCTGTACAGTCTGTGGTGGGAGACAGAGAAACCTGCCTACCCTCATGGCTGTGTGTAATAGAGGGCAGCCCACCCACGCAGCCCACAGAAGACAGGAGGAGATGAGCAGAAGCTGTTCCTGCTGAGGTAGAGATGTTCAAGACTACTGGGGACTCTGGCTATGTCCCAAATGACACCCCAAAAGTTCCAAAAGCACTATATAGTGCACCCTTTTTATTACAGCCCTATAATAGATCCTAATAAAATACCAATACTAACACACACACACACACACAGCTCTGTGGGTGAGTCATGAGGTCTGGTGTACCAAGCACAGAAAGAAATCGTTAGTTAGTTAAAAAGCAGTGAGATGAAGACAGCCCGTGTGTCCATGTCTCAGTGCTGGAGTTTGTGTGTGTTTTTTCCAGGGGAAAGCTCCAAGGGTGTTCCTACTTGTCTCCGTCTTCTCTTTCTCCTGGCTTCTCTGTAGCTGTACGGGATAAACGAACCAACAGCTCTGACAGCTCTATTCCAGAGAGGGAGATTTTCCTCCTCACATTTTCATCTCGCATCTTTAATCACGATGACAGATTCTTTTCCTCTCAAATTAACTTTTATAAAGAACTAATTTGTCACTTTCGGTGTTTTTCTCAGTTAACTGTTATAATAACAGGCCAAATTGCCCTGTGTTCTGTTTCTATCAGGTGTGTCCGTTATACACTCCACTGCCGGATGTTGCAAATCCCCAGGGCTCAGACATGCAGAACACACCCGTGTCAAAGTTCAGAGAAAGACTAGGACTGAAGTGTTACAGACTCTGCGATAGAAATGTAAGGTCATTTCCGATTGAGCAGACATTTGCAGTGTTTAACGTGAATGCAGTCTCCGATATATCGGAGCATTGTCTTTAAACTGAAATCATGCTGTAAAACTGAACTTCCGTGATGTGGATTGAATAGAGCCCTAGCCTGGTCCCAGATCTGTTTGTGCTGTATAGTCAACTCCTATATGGCCAGTGGCAGGTCAGAACAAACAGATGTAGGACCAGGGAGACATGGTAAGAGTATTCAGTGACGAGCGTGGGGTAATGCGTAACAATCCTGTTACAAAGATAAACTAGCCTAGTCCCCAAAAGGCATACAATGCAATACAATATTACCTCAAACTTCTCAATCTGACAGCCTGGCCCTCAGCTGCCTGCTCAGCCAAAACAAACAGAATACAACTCATCCAAGACAGGCAACAGCCATCTCTTTCCAATGATACAGGAAACCCCTCATTAGATATTATGGATGACATGCAGGCGTAACTATATGGCTAATGTATGGATGGCTACGAGGGCAGAGGGGATTGATTCAGTTTCCCATGGTAACTTTGAGGGGGTGGGAACAGAACAGAACACGGAAGTGTTTGTGTGTCTTAGGGCCTTGTTTGTGTGTCTTAGTGTCAGACTGATGAGATCATAGAAATGGAAAGAATAGATTATATTTCTATTGAAGGGACGCCCTAGTGCATGATACAGTAGGAGAGAGAGGAGACTTAAGCAGATTTAAAGCCACAGCTAATTTGTGTTTCAATAAACAGCAACCCTAAAATTGTTTAAAGCTGAGTGATGGGGTATGTCAGTGGGTATACCATTAATTGAAATGACAATTAAACAGCTATACAGTTTGCAGATTGGACCTTTAATGCCTCTGCTAAGTCATACAGTCCCTTCCACCTGCTTGCCCTGCATGTCTGTGTCTGTCTTGTCATTCAAAAGGGACGATCTGTAACCTATTAGATACTTGTGTTTTATACATCCATCACATATACAACATATGTCTGAAACCATTATGAATGTGTCGATAGAGGAAGAAAGAGATAATACCAATGTTTCCATTTTGTACCTTTTTATTATTATTTGAAAAAGAAGTACCCTGACCCTGGATCGAGAAATGTACAGTAACCTGGGTGAAAAAGATCCAAAAAGAGTAAACTCCTTTAAGATGTCGGTTGGTATTTCAGGCACTTAGAATCACAAAAGTCTGTTTTTTTCTTCTTCACGCTACACAAACATGGTATTATTTGGTCCTTACATCTGCAAATGAAAAGATCAGTTGAAACCACAGTCAGAACAGAATACAGATTTCTGGTTTCTTATATTTCCTTTTATGGATTCCAATACACTTAAAGTTCCTCATCACGACTGGGAGGATGAAAAGTTCTTCCATCACATTTCAACCGTTTTCCATACATCAAAATAGACCACCAGTCCTCACCATACATATAACAAAGAAACCAACGCTTCAGAAAAAAACCCTAACAAAACGTCATAACAACGTCTCAAATCAGATTTACAGCAGTATTCATTGAAAAACGTAGTGGGAATGGTTGCAATTGAAGATTTGGCAAAAAGATACAATTCAATACAAATGTTTCCTTTTTTTTGGTCCTCATTGGACTTTGTCCTCAAGTCTCCCACAAGAACCCATTTTGCTACAGGTGGACTGAGCAAAGCACTCTATCAAACTGCTGAGCTCACGTTACCATAAGACAGAGGGTGTGTCTCAAATGGTACCCTATCCCTATATAGTTTCCTGGTCATGTAAAGTACTGCACTATATAGGGAATAGGGTACCATTTGAGACTAAAACAGAGAAACTAGAAGCTTAAAAAACACAACATACAACATAGTCCTCTTACACTGATCCACATCACTCAGCTGCAAGGAAGCCATGTTCTGTGGTAAGAGTTACTATAAGAGTTACTCATGGGCGGCTGGACCCGCGCTATGTAGTAGTTACTGAAGTTGACGTCCCTGACGTAAGGTGCCGGCTGGTAGTAACAGGTGATGTTAGCCAGGGCAGGGATGGCGTTCTGCTCTGCCATGGCCCGTAGCGCCAGCGCCGAGATAAGTGCCAGCGTCTGGCGGCGCTCATGGCCCATCAGGCACACGGTGCTCTCGTCCACCACATGCCGCAGCGTCACCAGGCAGTCATAGCGCTTGTCCTCCATGCCGTTGAAGTGGTTCTGGAGATACGCTTCCAGCTTACGCTGCTGCTCGCCAATGTCCGGGAAGTCGATGAAGAAACGAGAGCACATGTAGCGTTGCAGCAGCTTCATATGAGCCTCTGAGTCCGGTTTAAACCCCCGCACTAGCAGGTGACAGTACTTCAGCAGTCCTCCTCCCCGGATCTCCTCAGGGCTGTGCGTGGCTATGGTCCTGGTGCGGAGGTGTCCCAGGGCCTCCTGGAAGTCCCCGTACATGCTCTCTCCGACCACGGTGGGGTGGAAGCTCTCAGACATGGACGTCTCTGAGCAGCGGTCGAACAGCAGCAGTGAGTCCAGGCCGATCTGGAATGAGTCCACGCTGAACTCAAACTGCCTCCGCAGAGAGTCCACAAACTTCAGCTCCACGTTCTTCCCTGTGTTGTTGGAAAGGGAGATCAGGCTCCAGCGGTCTGTGTCGTTGCACACCTTCACCAGCTTCTGGACGTAGGCCTCTTTGAGGGTCATGGGCGAGACACGACTGAGCCCCGGAGGTAGGAAGTCCACCAGGCTGTCCAGGACCACATCTTTGACCACACGAAAGGTCTTGTCATCAGTCAGGTTTAGGCCAAAGATGAGGTCCAGGTCCTTGTAGCCCAGGCCAGTGTCCTGGTGGAGCACATAGCTGGCTGCTGAACCGTTCAGCTTCACATCCCGGACCACCACACCACGCTCCTGCAGACGCGCCCGAACCACCTGCACAGAAGAGAGAGAGAAATATGGGTGAGTGATCTGAGAGGTATTATTAGGGCATTTTATTGTCAATTTTCTTTTCCGATCAAATATGTATTTTTTTGTTGTTGCTTTCAAGTGATCTGATAGAGCAGGGGTGCCATGGTTTTAGTTTTTTTCCTTTTAATTTTAAGACCTAGACAACCAAGTGAGGAGAGTTCCTACCTAATCAGTGACCTTAACTGATCAATCAAGTACAAGGGTGGAGTGAAAACCGACAGACACATGGCCCTCCATGGAATGAGTTTGACACCTGAGCGTTATCTATGAGTGATCTGCGGCCGAGATATGTTAGTGATCTAAGAGAGAGATATCCATACAAACTAGGGTGATTCATTCAAAGAACTATGCACTGAAAATGCATGCCACTGCAAGTTGAAACGTATCTTTCATGGTCACTGGCACTTTTTAAAAAATGGTACTATTTACATTTCAATCAAGGAATGGTTCACCTTGCTTTCAGCGTATGCTCATAACAGTAAATATAAAATACTAGCATCCAATCATTTGTTGTGTGGATGAGAATAGAGACAAGCAACAACATGGAATAGCAAATGTAATCATTAATATCAAAAGATTGTGAGAACCATTTCTGTTTTTTGCAATGCACAGACATTTCATTTGTTCATATACTCTTATTGCCATTCTTAAAAGACAAAGGTCTGTCTTTTTCTCACGCAGAGAGATGTGACACTGAAGAAATGAGCAGCCTCTGATTGTAATGCATGGAGAATCAGAGATTTTTCTGTGGAACACAGCAAGCCAGTGCATGTCTTTTGTCTCTAACTTCTGGAGGAAACCCAGCTGACCTGCAGGTTATCTAAAAGAAACATTACACATCTGTGAAACGTAGACAAATGGAGTTGGGTTGTGAATTTATAAACTCTGGTATGATTGCGCCATACTGAAAACATATTTTCCCTATGTCGTAATTTCAACAGCATACTGTACTTGGTAAAGAAATGGTTCATGAGCGTATTGGGTCACAGAACAGAACCATCTGGGGTGGATCCTGGAGTTAAGGGAAGCTAAAGGCAAGGCAGCTGAGACTGACTGTTACAACACTCCAAAGAGGAAAACAAGAAACTGGGACAATACTTAACAGGCATGACCACGGTTACCAAGTACACACACTTGGTATCTTTATCCAGACACTGATCCAAGTATTCAAAGGTATCTGGTATCTAGTCTGCATATGTACACAACCACATACAATCTATTTCCCTTTCCAGGTCGGATCAAGTTCACCATTTTAAGCATAAGATAAGCATAACAACATAAGCTACGAACTCTCTTTACTATCAAAATACCTATTTTATGCAGTTGTTGTCCACAACTGTGCTACAGTGCCACCATTTCATTACAAAGTGGATATCTGCATCAGTCACCACCCACAATGAAATATGGTTCTAACCAGCTCAAGATAGAAATGCCCTCAGTACGATGCTGCCTGATTCACACCGATTGAATCAACGTTGTTTCCACGTAATTTCAATGAACTAACGTGGAATAGACATTGAATTGTCTGTGCCAAGTGGGGAGCCTATACGCTTGTTTCGGGAACACACAAGCACACACACACACACGCAAACAAAGTTGTGCCTGAGGAAATAGGTTATGTTGGCTTCACCACTATGCCAGGAAAGGAGTGTCCTGCCGAGTCTCTGACTTAACATAGCTAGATCCCCCATTCATGAATTAAGGTTACGGCCTCCTCCCTACCAACCTAAAAACAAAGACAGACCAAAAACAGACAAATTGAGACATGCATGATATGTGTTGTCTCCCTCTCTGACAAAACTCTTGCAAAATCCTTCCTGGCCTTTAATTGTAGCCTCCTTTACCCAGACCCAGAAACACACTGTCACTGTGTGATTGAAGAATATGAATATGGTCCATAGCTACTGACAGGGTTCTAAGGGAAGGGGTAGTGGTACTCACAATGAACAATGACACTACCATGAAAAGGTCTATTGAGGAAAAGGTTCAAAACGTAAACTAAAGGTTAAGAAAAAATGAATGTTGAGTTTCAAAGCCAATCCTTTTTAGGGACGGAAATAACAGAGAATTGAGTAAGCAATAAAATCAGTTTATGGAACCCTGCTGTGCTCATCTGTGCTGTGTTCCAGTGAGCATGGCAATCTGTTTCTATTGGTAACCCGACCTCTGGACAGATGGTCACTAATAAAAACATCCAGAATATTAAAGGCTTCTTCCTTCTTTCTGTGGAAACAAACACCAGAATATATATGAATCATTTCCCAGAGTCCTCGTGGAATAATCAATGATTCATAGAAACTGGAATATGTGCTTCAATGAACACATATGCATATGTACGTATATTGGAATTAGGTTTGACTAAGCTACAAGCAGTATCTATGATAATAAACAGTAGTAACTGCCTTACCAAACATAGGGTTGGGTATCAAGTATCAACCCATGATGATACCATTAAGATAGTTATACATACTGCTAGCCCGAAACAAACAATGAGGAGGAAATAATTGTCCTTAATATGGGCTGTGTGATATGTTACTGAGTCCAATGACAAGCAGGTCTAACTGAATGGAATAGGTTAACCCGAATGCCTCCAGGTGTAATGCATTACATGGTTATGACTTGTAAGACTTACATTAAGCACGTATGACCCCCTGATAATGTCTTATAACACAAAACGGTCTCCCAAAATAAGAAGTAACGCCTTTTCTTCTACCTCTCCAAAGGCAAGTCATTCCATTCCTGCGTTACGCAACAAGCACCGGGTGAAGTTGAGCTAAGGGGGGACACTTCCTCTCGAAGTCGACCAGGAGAAGCAAGAGACTTATAAAAAAGCCACAAACTGACCAGACGGTGTGGTGTTGACAATGTCTTGGCGACACGTTATGTACAGTCTCTTTGCCTTCCTACTCCAGTCTGGCGGGTTTCCTCTACTAGTCCATTTACCTCAGTCTGTGTGTCTCCTAAATAGCACCCTATTCCCTACATAGTGCATTAAATAGGGAATAGACTGCCATTTGTAACTCACCTTCAGTCTGAATGCAGCCTGAATGTGTTTTATTATTTTAGTGGGAAAACAGAGTCAGAAACCGCCGTTAGCCAGCTAAACCCCATGGTCCCCTAGACACCAGTTAGAGCACTGCCTGGCCTGGACAGAGAGTCACAGAAAAACCCAGCCAAGCCAAGTAAATGGCATCAGTAAATGAATGAGATGTTCAGTAGTCTATGACCCTGGCATCCGGTCCAGTCAGCCCAGAAGGCAAGCAGAGACAGCCCAGTCATACTATACTCAGTGTACTATCAGTAGGCTAGCAGGAACAGATGATGGGGTTTTCCTCAGGGCTGAATTAGTTGCCTTGCTGTGGGTGGTCACGGCACCTGAACCAGCATTCATTTATAAAACTAGACTGGTATACAGTATTTATAAAAGTAGACTGGTGATGCAGTATTTATTACCATGAAACTAGACTGATGATGCAGTATTTATTACCATGAAACTAGACTGATGATGCAGTTTTTATTACCATGAAACTAGACTGATGATGCAGTATTTATTACCATGAAACTAGACTGATGATGCAGTATTTATTACCATGAAACTAGACTGATGATACAGTATTTATTATCATGAAACTAGACTGATGATGCAGTATTTATTACCATGAAACTAGACTGATGATGCAGTATTTATTATCATGAAACTAGACTGATGATGCAGTATTTATTATCATGAAACTAGACTGATGATGCAGTATTTATTATCATGAAACTAGACTGATGATACAGTATTTATTATCATGAAACTAGACTGATGATGCAGTATTTATTACCATGAAACTAGACTGATGATGCAGTATTTATTATCATGAAACTAGACTGATGATGCAGTATTTATTACCATGAAACTAGACTGATGATGCAGTATTTATTACCATGAAACTAGACTGATGATGCAGTATTTATTACCATGAAACTAGACTGATGATACAGTATTTATTACCATGAAACTAGACTGATGATGCAGTATTTATTACCATGAAACTAGACTGATGATGCAGTATTTATTACCATGAAACTAGACTGATGATACAGTATTTATTATCATGAAACTAGACTGATGATGCAGTATTTATTATCATGAAACTAGACTGATGATGCAGTATTTATTACCATGAAACTAGACTGATGATACAGTATTTATTATCATGAAACTAGACTGATGATGCAGTATTTATTACCATGAAACTAGACTCATGATGCAGTATTTATTATCATGAAACTAGACTGATGATACAGTATTTATTATCATGAAACTAGACTGATGATGCAGTATTTATTACCATGAAACTAGACTGATGATGCAGTATTTATTACCATGAAACTAGACTGATGATGCAGTATTTATTATCATGAAACTAGACTGATGATGCAGTATTTATTACCATGAAACTAGACTGATGATGCGCCATTTATTATCATGAAACTAGACTGATGATGCAGTATTTATTACCATGAAACTAGACTGATGATGCAGTATTTATTATCATGAAACTAGACTGATGATACAGTATTTATTATCATGAAACTAGACTGATGATGCAGTATTTATTATCATGAAACTAGACTGATGATACAGTATTTATTACCATGAAACTAGACTGATGATGCAGTATTTATTACCATGAAACTAGACTGATGATGCGCCATTTATTATCATGAAACTAGACTGATGATACAGTATTTATTACCATGAAACTAGACTGATGATGCGCCATTTATTATCATGAAACTAGACTGATGATACAGTATTTATTATCATGAAACTAGACTGATGATACAGTATTTATTACCATTAAATTAGACTGATGATGCAGTATTTATTACCATTAAACTAGACTGGTGATGCAGTATTTATTACCATTAAACTAGACTGATGATGCAATATGTATTACCATGAAACTAGACTGATGATGCAGTATTTATTACCATGAAACTAGACTGATGATACAGTATTTATTACCATGAAACTAGACTGATGATACAGTATTTATTACCATTAAATTAGACTGATGATGCAGTATTTATTACCATTAAACTAGACTGGTGATGCAGTATTTATTACCATTAAATTAGACTGATGATGCAATATGTATTACCATGAAACTAGACTGATGATGCAGTATTTATTACCATGAAACTAGACTGATGATACAGTATTTATTACCATGAAACTAGACTGATGATACAGTATTTATTACCATTAAATTAGACTGATGATGCAGTATTTATTACCATTAAACTAGACTGATGATGCAGTATTTATTACCATTAAACTAGACTGATGATACAGTATTTATTACCATTAAATTAGACTGATGATGCAGTATTTATTACCATGAAACTAGACTGATGATGCAGTATTTATTACCATGAAACTAGACTGATGATACAGTATTTATTACCATTAAATTAGACTGATGATGCAATATGTATTACCATGAAACTAGACTGATGATGCAGTATTTATTACCATGAAACTAGACTGATGATACAGTATTTATTACCATGAAACTAGACTGATGATACAGTATTTATTATCATGAAATTAGACTGATGATACAGTATTTATTACCATGAAACTAGACTGATGATATAGCATTTATTATCATAAAACTAAATTGGTGATACAGTATTCATTAATAAAACTAGACTGGTGATAAAGCATTTATTGGGGATGCAGGTTGCCTAGTGGTTAGAGCGTTTGGCCAGTAACTGAAAGTCTGCTGGATCGAATCCCAGAGCTGACAAGGTAAAAATCTGTTGTTCTGCCCCTGAACAAGGCAGGTAACCCACTGTTCCTAGGCCGTCATTGTAAATAAGAATTTGTTATTAACTGTCTTGCCTAGTTAAATAAAAAAAATATTCTACCTCATAGAGAGAGAGAATGTTGAGTTCAGCTGGCATTTCCTCGCAATGGCCTCCTTGAAAGCCAGCAACAGGAAAGCACACGCCTATATGTAGAAGACTAACAGAGCTATACACTGTAGTGTAAGCCCAAAATATGTTCCTTTCCTGTTACTCTATCTGTGGAGACGTGTGGTGTCATCATGTCATTGAGTCTCACCAACAATAGACCGACAGAGGAGTTGGCTTACAATCTGGCAGGGCCCACAACAGAACCAGGTGACTGGGCTAGTATTGTGGTGTGTGAGTGTGTGAGTGTTGAGGGTCTACTCATACCATGTCAACCTTGTCAAGAGTCCTGACCCTCTAAGGCCCCTGTTACTGGAGTGACTGACTAACAAATCCAGTTTCCCCATCCTGCCCCAGAAATGGAAGTCATCGCCGTCACCCGGGAAAGTCGAGCTCACTTCCAGTAAGTTCACAATGGTGAAACAAGAGCAGGGATGAAGAAACAACAAACAGAAACGAAACCAGATCTTCCTCAGGCTTTGCCCTACTGTGCACTCAGTCAGTCTCTATTGTAATCTACTCTATTCTAGAATCTACACCCTGAATTAGATTCGAGCAAACCTGGAAAAAGTGTGTTCCCTTTACTTGGGTGGCCAAGCCAAGTAAAACAGGTTAGCCCCCTAGCTCTACCACTACCACCCTACTGTTAACATGAAGTAATATCTGATCGGACACACTAAAACACATTCAATGTCTGGATATGTAATCTCGGCTGTATAACACCACTGGGTAGGCCTACTGGCTAGTGTGTGTGTGTGTCACAAGAGGCTGCGGAGGGGAGGACGGCTCATAATAATGTCCGGAAACGGAGCAAATGGAATGGCCTCAAACACATGGAAACCATTTGTTTGATGTATTTCATACCATTCCACCTACTTAATTCTACACCAACCATTACCACAAATCCGTCCTCCCCAATTAAGGTGCCACCAACCTCCTGCGTGTGTGTGTGTGTGTGTGTGTGTGTGTGTGTGTGTGTGTGTGTGTGTGTGTGTGTGTGTGTGTGTGTGTGTGTGTGTGTGTGTGTGTGTGTGTGTGTGTGTGTGTGTGTGTGTGTGTGTGTGTAGGCCTATAGTATAGTTCCTCAGAACTGTCAACCCAATGTTGGCTTATCTACCCACAATCCACTGCACTAAATGAAGTGTGAGACTTCTCGTGTGGACTAAATCACCAACAGTGAGACTTTTCTTTTACACCTCCCACGGCTCAGACACACACGGACACACACAGACACACACAACAATATGGAGCCGCACAATAAACAGATGTTATCTAGATGACAGCTTTTCAATCAACACCCCCCCTATTGAGAGCCCTGTGGAACACCCCGAAGAACACATTTCTGGCTGTATGAAGACGTTTTTTATTTAGGTCCTGGGTTGGATCGGTTGGTTTTCCAGGCAGGGGGGAGAGAGAGAGAGAGGAAGGGAAAACGTTACTGGAGATATGCACTAATGCTTACTGCCGATGGTATAGAGCTGTATGGCCAGCCAGAGCCCACTGTAGACTTTTCCAGCCAGGGGATTTCTCTGATGAACAACATGGATAGAGCATACATCCTTCACATAGGTCTGCTTTATTAATACAGATCACAAGCATTCGTTTCATTAATGAAAGAGACTGGAGAGGAATATTTTACATTCTCAACGTCTCTATACTCCGCCAATTATATTTCAATGTACCTTACTGTCTCTCCCTGTGTAAAAGTTGTATGGTTTCCTTGACCAATGAAATTTCTGGTCGCAGAAGCATTGGAAAGAGAATGTGGAAAATGACAGTTAAGGCATTAGATCATCTGCTCCTTGAGATCTCCTCCTGTCTGTTAAAGTGAATGTAAATAACATGACTGTCACTCATGATGATTCATAAGTCATGATTCACTGCAATGGGTGGATATTCAAATGTAGGCTACCAAGGCATCCCAGTATATTTCCAATACCTTGAGTAGGCTATTGTAAAAATTCAGTGTATGAGCATGCCAACATGACTGGCAAATAATCATATTCACAGATGTTTTCTGACCTGATATTGAAGAATATTGGAACTTTTTATTCTCAGCCACAGTGCTGAGAAATGAGACTGGTCTAGATTATCATATTACACAAAGATGACATGGTTAGCCTTGGAATGCTACCAAAATACACTGCTTTCCTTGCACTTTTCTTAGCCCACCTATCAAATTCCACTTTAATGTACTGTGTGTGTGCGCGTGTGTAGCCTACCTGAGTAAAAGTGTGCAAGCGTTCGTGCGTTTAAAAAATATATATTTCATGCACATTCCTGAGTTGTCTATTCATTCACTAAAGCACTTTTTGATGAGACTGAATTAGATAAATATTGAACTATTTAAAATAATGTAAAATAACAGCTATATGAGATGAGTTTGGCTAGACAAAAGTTTCGTTTCCCAATATCGGGCTGCATGCGCTCCAGAACTCCCCAGACCAAAGCCGTTATCTCACCTGGACTATCTGCCGAGGCTGTACAGAGAGCGTCGGGAAGTTTCCGCGTCCATGAATAGGGACGCTCTCTCCGAGAATAGAGTCCAACCTCTGCACCTGCTCCCAAGACAACACACAGAACCGCCGACTCTGCTCCGACTCATCCCCGGAGGACATGACGATGGGATTTGGAAAATAAGTCAATTATTTGGTAGTTTAGTTGATGTAGGCTATTATGGACAGTACCAAAGCAATTCCCAAAATAAGTGTTTCTTTTGAAGTTGGAATGAAACTTTAAATCGACAAGAAATCAAACAAAATCGCTCCTGTGCGCTTCTCAGATTCACTTAGAACAGAAGTTTCTAAACAATCTAGGCTGAAGATCCGAGAGAGTTCTGCACATGCAAATCATAGACCCGTAAACTGAACAGTGTGGCATCTCCAAAATTCTGCTGAGCTGTGATACACTTCTAGCTGTAATCCAGCTAGAGGCATATTGACGGGTTTTAAGAAAATGGGATTAACATAAGCGTCCTGATTGGCTGTTTGGCAGGTTTATGAAGACGTACCTCAACACACAGAAGACTACAAGCGGCCATGCGCACACACCCACTTCCCTTGCGTCAGCAGAGACCAGTCTGTTGCTGTCATTGGATACTTCAGTCACATTTAGTATACGCATTAGAGGGCTATTTACACTGTCTATTGGCAAACGCATCTTCTGTTCTGTAGAGTGAGTAGACATGCAATAGACTAATAATAATAATAATAATAAAAACAAAAACAACAATTTAATCATAAGAACAAAAATTAATTTAACTGTCTACTCTAGAATGATAGAGTTAGGGCTCTATTCAGTCAGTAGCGCTGAAGATCTGCTTTATAGCGCGATTGACAACTAGGCAATGTTCCAGCAGTTGTGGAGAATGCATTCCGGTTAACACTACATACACTACAATGCCTTCTCCACAACTTGGCTCAAACGGAAATTAGACAACCTTACAATTTCTAGCGCAATCATTAACTCTTTAGTGATGCAGATTGACTAGAGCCTTTACTCCGGTTATTGTGAATTATAAGCCTGCATTTCTATTCACTTAAGTAGGGGAAAACGTTTGTTTCTGTTACAGTATAATTTAACCCAGTCTGTATCTCCATCATGTCTTTATTGAAAACCGGTCATTCACACTTTTCAAAACTGTCCTGACCAGCCAGCAACCTCACACTCTATAATGCAGTGGATCTCAAACTCTTTGGGTCCGGGGCCCCATTTTGATTGCAAACTAATCAGGGACACCCTCATCAGAACTCAAGTTTGATCAAATAAAGGCATTTTACTATGACTTCGGCAGTGCATGGCCAGATGAACCAAGCCTCGGGCCCTGGAAAGAAACATTCTAAAGGCCCGCCTCTTGGCATCGGAAAGAACATTTAGCAGTTTTCAAGCAAATGTCTTGCAATTCTACACTTTCTACACGTCTACATTTTGTCATGGGGCAGAATAATGTTTTGTTGTTACAGCTTTAAAACTTCTTATGGCTGAGATCCCGCTAACGGGATTGATATGACAACAGCCAGTGAAAGTGCAGGGCGCCAAATTCAAACAACAGAAATCGCATAATTAAAATTCCTCAAACATACAAGTATTTCACACCATTTTAAAGATACACTTCTTGTTAATCCCACCACAGTGTCCGATTTCAAATAGGCTTTACGGCGAAAGCACCACAAACGATTATGTTAGTTGAGTGCCTATTCACAGAAAAACACAGCCATTTTTCCAGCCAAAGAGAGGAGTCACAAAAAGCAGAAATAGAGATAAATGAATCACTAACCTTTGATGATCTTCATCAGATGACACTCATAGGACTTTATGTTACACAATACATGTATGTTTTGTTCGATAAAGTTCATACTTATATAAAAAAAATCTCAGTATACATTGGCGCGTTATGTTCAGTAGTTCCAAAATCATCCGGTGATTTTGCAGGGAGCCACATCAATTTATAGAAATATTCATAATAAATGTTGATGAAAATACAAGTGTTATACATGGAACTTTAGATAAACTTCTCCTTAATGCAACCGCTGTGTCAGATTTAACCTGTTTGGCGTGCAAGCCCGACGTCGGTACATTTATGACAACAGCCACTTCAAGTGCAGGGCGCGAAATTCAAAATATATTTTTTTTAAATATTTAACTTTCACACATTAACAAGTCCAATACAGCATATGAAAGGTACACATCTCGTGAATCCAGCCAACATGTCCGATTTTTAAAATGTATTACAGGGAAGACAAAATATGTAAATCTATTAGCTAACCACGTTAGCAAAAGACTCCACTTGTATTACTCCATCAGTTTTTGACTCCATCAGTAGCTATCACAAATTCGGCCAAATAAAGATATAAATAGCCACTAACCAAGAAACAACCTCATCGTCTGATAACATATTTATTGTATAGCATATGTTTTTTTCGAAAAATGTGCATATTTCAGGTATAAATCATAGTTTACATTGCAGCTACAGTCAGAAATTGCACCGAAAGCAGCCATAATATTTACAGACACCAACGTCAAATACCTAATTACTCATCATAAAACATTTCTGAAAAATACATAGTGTACAGCAATTGAAAGACAGGCATCTTGTGATTCCAGACAATATTTCCGATTTATCAGGTGTTTTACAGCGAAAACACAATATAGCGTTATATTAGCGTAGCCACAATAGCCAAAAACACAAGCAATTTCCCAGTAGCAAAAGTAAGCGATCGTAACAAACAGGCAAAAGATATATAATTTTTGACAAACCTTGATTTTCTTCCTCACATGACAGTCCTATAACATCAGGTTATACATACACTTATGTTTTGTTAAAAAATGTGCATATTTAGAGCTGAAATCAGTGGTTACCCATTATGCTAACGTAGCTACTATTTCCCACAATGTTCGGATATTTTACTGACACTTTTTCTGACACACATATTCTGACCAAATAGCTATTCATAAACATAACTAAAAAATTACATGTTGTATAGGAAATGATAGATCCATTAGTTATTAATGAAATCACAGTGTTAGAATTCTAAAAATAACTTCATTACGTTATGCAGCTTCGGTATAGCTTAGAGTAGCCAAAACGTTGGCCGCCCACGACTAGTACACAGTTCGACAGATATATGAAATAGCATCATAAAATGTTTCTTACTTTTGCTGATCTTTCATCAGAATGTTGGACAAGGTGTCCTTTTTCCAGAACAGTCGTTCTTTGGAATTAGAACGGACTCTTTCCCTCTTGAATTAGCACGCGCGCTAGCCAAGTGGCACGGATCTCTCCAACGTAAACAAAGTCAGAGGACGGAACATGGCAAAACTCCCGAAAAAATTTCAATAATCTGATGAAACTATATTGAAAAAACATACTTTACGATGATATGGTGACATGTATCAAATAAAATCAAAGCCGGAAATAATATTCGCCTATAACGTCAGCAAAACAAAAGGCAATCCCACTGTCAAGCTCGCGCTCTTCAGAGTACCGAAAATGGGGGACACGAGATTCCAAGATGATGTGTTCCAACTCAGATCGAGATAATCACCTCATTTCTTCTCTCACAGCCTTCTTGACACCCAGAGGAAGGTGTTTGACGTGCATGTATACTAATAGCTCTTGTGCCCATTTATAGGCAGGAAGAGGAAGAGAGCCTTGGTTTCAGACTTTGAACTTCCGGGTCAGGAAAAGTGCTGCAGAATGAGTTCTGTTCCACTCAGAGAAATAATTCAAACGGTTTTAGAAACTAGAGGGTGTTTTCTATCCAATAGTAATAATAATATGCATATTGTACGAGCAAGAATTGAGTACGAGGCCATTTGAAATGGACACATTTTATCAGGCTACTCAATACTGCCCCTTGCAGCCATAAGAAGTTAAAAAAAGCTTTACCGAAAAAGCAAACCATGCAATAATCTGAGTACGGCGCACAGACAACAAATCAAGCCAAACAGATATACGCCATGTTGTGTAGTCAACAGAAGTCAGAAATAGCATTTTAAATGTTCACTTACCTTTGATGATCTTCATCAGAATGCACTCCCAGGAATCCCAGTTCCACAATAAATGTTTGATTTGTTCGATAAAGTTCATCATTTATGTCCAAATACCTCCTTTTGTTAGCGCGTTTGGTAAACAAATCCAAACTCACGATGTGCGTGCAAGTCCAGCGGAAAGTACGGACGAAAAATCCAAAAAGTTATATTACAGGTCGTAGAAACATGTCAAACGAAGTACAGAATCAATCTTTAGGATGTTTTTAACATAAATCTTCAATGATGTTCCAACTGTAGAATTCCTTTGTCTGTAGAAATGCAATGGAACAGAGCTCGCTCTCACATGAACGTGCGTGGTCAGCTCATGGTCTCTGCCAGAGCCCTGACTCATTCCCCTCTCAATCGCCCCCACTTCACAGTAGAAGCATCAAACAAGGTTCTAAAGACTGTTGATATCTAGTGGAAGCCTTAGGAAGTGCAACATGACCACTTCCCACTGTGTATTCGATAGGCCAAGAATTGGATTGGATTTCTTCTCAGGTTTTTGCCTGCCATATGAGTTCTGTTATACTCACAGACATCATTCAAACAGTTTTAGAGTGTTTTCTATCCAAATATACTAATGATATGTAAAAAGAAAAAAAAACATTTTGGTATTGAGTTGAGAAATGTATAATTGGTGGAGTTCTATGTATACAATACTCCAGTAAGCCTCCAGGCCCAGGTTTCCCAGGGTCAAGGACATCAATTAATAGATTCAAAATATTACATTTTATTGCACCTTATTAGAACATGAATTGAATCTGTTGTTGTTAGTAGTATTCCACAACAAGTGGAACACCTGCTGCCCGTGGACCCCCTCCTGTCTACGGACCCCACCTTGATAACCCCTGCTGCCCGTGGACCCCCTCCTGTCTACGGACCCCACCTTGATAACCCCTGCTGCCCGCGGATTCCCTCCTGTCTACGGACCCCACCTTGATAACACCTGCTGCCCGCGGACTCCCTCCTGTCTACGGACCCCACCTTGATAACCCCTGCTGCCCGCGGACTCCCTCCTGTCTACGGACCACACCTTGATAACCCCTGCTGCCCGCGGACTCCCTCCTGTCTACGGACCCCACCTTGATAACCCCTGCTGCCTGTGGACTCCCTCCTGTCTACGGACCCCACCTTGATAACACCTGCTGCCCGCGGACTCCCTCCTGTCTACGGACCCCACCTTGATAACCCCTGCTGCCCGCGGACTCCCTCCTGTCTACGGACCCCACCTTGATAACCCTTGCTGCCCGCGGACTCCCTCCTGTCTACGGACCCCACCTTGATAACCCCTGCTGCCCGCGGACTCCCTCCTGTCTACGGACCCCACCTTGATAACACCTGCTGCCCGCGGACTCCCTCCTGTCTACGGACCCCACCTTGATAACCCCTGCTGCCCGCGGACTCCCTCCTGTCTACGGACCCCACCTTGATAACACCTGCTGCCTGCGGACTCCCTCCTGTCTACGGAGCCCACTTTATAACCCCGGGTATAATGACATGTCTCAGTCTGAGCATGCTTGCTTGTTTGTGGAAGGTGTCAGCCTGTTACCCAGTCTCCCTGACTAGTCTCCCTCTACCAGTCTCCCTGACTAGTCTCCATCTATCAGTCTCCCTCTACCAGTCTCCCTGACTAGTCTCCATCTATCAGTCTCCCTCTAACAGTCTCCCCGACTAGTCTCCCTCTACCAGTCTCCCTGACTAGTCTCCCTCTACCAGTCTCCCTGACTAGTCTCCAGCTATCAATCTCCCTCTAACAGTCTCCCTGACTAGTCTCCCTCTACCAGTCTCCCTGACCAGTCTCCCTCTAACAGTCTCCCTGACTAGTCTCCCTCTAACAGGCTCCCCGACTAGTCTGCCTCTATCAGTCTCCCTCTACCAGTCTCCCTGACTAGTCTCCCTCTATCAGTCTCCCTCTTCCAGTTTCCTTGACTAGTCTCCCTCTAACAGTCTCCCTGACTAGTCTCCCTCGATCAGTCTCCCTCTAACAGGCTCCCTGACTAGTCTCCCTCTAACAGGCTCCCTGGCTAGTCTCCCTCTATCAGTCTCCCTGACTAGTCTCCCTCTACCAGTCTCCCTGACTAGTCTCCCTCTATCAGTCTCCCTCTATCAGTCTCCCTCTAACAGTCTCCCTCTATCAGTCTCCCTCTATCAGTCTCCCTCTAACAGTCTCCCTCTAACAGTCTCCCTGACTAGTCTCCCTCTATCAGTCTCCCTCTAACAGTCTCCCTCTAACACTCTCCCTCTATCAGTCTCCCTCTAGCAGTCTCCCTCTATCAGTCTCCCTCTATCAGTCTCCCTCTCACAGTTTATTAATATGAGGGGCCCTGATGAGACTAGCTAAGTTGAGCCAACAAGAGGAGAGAGTGGCATCATCACGGGGTATGATTGACCTGAGCAACGTATTGTTAACATAGTCACGATTTCCCTGGTAACAGTCTCTCCTAGTCAGTCAGTGCTGGGCTTGGTGTGACTGACAGGACAGACGTGACGTGGGGAAGGCACCTGCGTCAGTAGGCTAATAATACCCCAGAACTAGAGGCAGGAGGGCCTCTCTGTATTGTCTCTCCTCCCCTCTCCTCCCTCTTTCCTCACCTCTCCTCCCTCTCTCCTCACCATCGTCCTCCATCAATTTCTAAAGAATCCCCGGTAGCGGCGTGCGAACGGGAATCACTTGACATTCTGTCGTGACAGTGAGTGGCTGGGTGGGTATAGGAGTAAAAGTGCTGGTTAATATCCGTGTCCCATGTTGTTGTCGAGTTAAAGTCAAAAACGTGCATGGCCCATGTGTCTAAAGCGCAAACAGGTGTGTGTGTGTGTGTTTTGAATGAGGAAGTGACAGTAGGTCATGGTTACAGATACCTCAGACCGTGTTAGTTACACTTCCGTTATCGTCAATTGGTAAACAGGTTTTACACAGACACCAGGATAAAGAGCAGCACCACCACACAGACATGCATGGGAGTGGCACTTCTATTCATACAGTTAATCATCGGCTGCCTGGTGGCATGGTGCCAACACTAGAGGCTGGAGGATGGGTCTATGTATGCTGTCCAAGCCTGCTCCTCTCAAAGAGCTAGAACAAGAAAAACATCATCAGAAAGGAAGGACACATCTTTAGACCTCAGAAACCTCTCACGCAGTTGTAAAAATTTTCTATCAATGAAGAAGAATAGAATTTTATTGAAACTTAAAGTTTGGACGATACCACAGTGGAGAGTATCATAGTGGGGCATACAATCTTAATGGATTAGGTAACAGTTCCACCAGAACCATGTAAACGCCACACACTCATCCCCCCGTGGGAGATAGATCCAGAATCTCCTCATTGTCGGCCATCATAATCAGCCTACAATTAGAATATTGTTATGCGTGTATTTCTCACTGTGTTGGGGTGTATAAATCTGAGTATAATGCTTGAATGGATGTCATTCCCAATACATTGTATTATCATCATCATCAATCGGCATTCCATTGATCTCTCACCTAATGTATGGCAAAGCCATTATACTCCATTCTGATATGCTGTCCATTCTGAGTCTGTATGCTGTGTGCGTGCGTGCACATCTCTGTGGGTTGGTGGAGAGGTGGAGTTGGATTGATGAGATGAAATTGTTCCTTATAAACCAGACACCAGTCATAATATCCTGATCAAACACACCCATCTTTAGTCAACTTCCTTCAATCTTGTCAATAGGGGGGCGCTATTTTCACTTTGGAAAAAATCGTGCCCAATTTAAACGGCCTCGTACTCTATTCTAGATCATACAATATGCATATTATTATTAGTATTGGATAGAAAACACTCCCAAGTTTCTAAAACTGTTTGAATTATACCTGTGAGTAAAACAGAACTAATTTTGCAGCAAACTTCCAGACAGGAAGTGAAAATTCTGAAAATGGGGCTCTGTTTCAGGGCCTGCCTATTCAATTGCCTTATATTTATCGACATGCATGCACTTCATACGCCTTCCACTAGATGTCAACAGGCAGTGGAAGGTGGAATGGGGTGTCTAGCTTGATCTGAGGTCGAACAAGAGCTTTTGGAGTGGCAGGTCAGGAATTTCCTTTGTCTACCAAGGCGCGAGGCGGAGCTCGACATTAGCTTCTGAAAAGCTTTCGGTTTACACGGCGAATATCTTCGGCTCTGATTTTATTTGATACATGTGATAATAACATCGTAAAGTAGGTTTTTCAACCGAGTTTTATCAGTTTATTCAACGTTTATTGGGACTTTTGGAGTTTTCCAATCTTTGCGTCAAGAGAGGGTGGGAACGTTATCAACCTTGGCTAGCATTGTTGGCGCGAATTTGACAGAAGAAAAGGACATTCTAAAACCAAACAACGATTTATTCTGGACCAAGGACTCCTTGTACAAGATTCTGATGGAAGCTCAGCAAAAGTAAGAACAAATTATGATGTTATTTTGTGTTTCTGTGTAAATTGTTGAGTCCTATTCTCGTTTTGGTGAGTGCTGTCTCACAATAACGCAAGCTGTACGTTATGGTAAAGTTATTTTTAAAAATCTAATACGGCGGTTGCATTACCTGTTGGGGATGGGGGCGCTGTTTAGACTACTTATGCTAATTTGGCTAATTTTTTAAACGGCTTCCCACAAAATCCTTGATCGTACAATATGCATATTATTATTATTATTGGATAGAAAACAGTCTATAGTTTCTATAGGAGTTGAAATTTTGTCTCTAAGTGGAACAGAGCCCATTCTACAGCAATTTCCCTGACATGGAGTCAGATTTGAGAAATGTTGGCCACTGTTCTGAAGTCATTTAAAAGGGCACTGTCGTTGCTATGACTATACGGACACTTCTTACGTCTTCCCCTGGATGCCTTTACGTGATGACGATTCCAACGGGGTCGATTGCACGTTCACAGGCCCTACAAATGAAAAAACCCTGAAGCTAGTCATTCTTTGGGAGCTGCGTCATGAGCAAAGTGGACACCGGCGCGCACCTGTTCCAAGCGTTAGTTTAGCCTGTTATATTTCTCCGGTCATCTTTTCACTCGTTATAGGAGTTAAAAACATCATAAGGTAGTTAATTTAAAGCGTTTTATAGCAATTTATATCCGTTTAGTGCGATTTTGGGACATTTATTTTTGCAACGATGTGAAAAGTTGGGCACGCTTTTCAGTTCATCCCGAACGCAGTTGACTTTTCCACATGGCAAGAGGACAGCTTTCCACCAAAAGACGATTTCTCCCAAGAAAGGATCCTTTGCCCAAGATACTGATGGAAGAACAGCTCAAGGTAGGACATTTTTATTATGATAAATCGTGTTTCTGTCGAAACATTTTAGTGGCTTAGGACGCCATGTTTTTTGACGTAGCTTCGCTTGGCGCAAACTGTATTGAAAAGTAAGGATAAATTAAAAAATGTAATAACGCAATTGTATTAAGAATTAAATTGTCTATCAATCCCTGTCCACCCTATATTTTTTAGTCACGTTTATGAGTATTTATGTATAAGAGTAGATCACTGTCTAAGTGGCGCAAGGACAAATTCTGACCAGCTGAGTTACATTTCACATTGTCTAACCATGATTTTGGTGGCTAAATATAAACATTTTCGATCAAACTGTATATGCATGTTGTAATGTGATGTTACAGGAGTGTCATCGGAAGAATTCTGAGAAGGTTAGTGAAAAAATTAATATATTTTTGGCGATGTTGACGTTATCGCCCACTTTGGCTAGAATCAATGCTGGGCTGCTATGTGCTATGTGCTATGCTAATATAACGATTTATTGTGTTTTCGCTGTAAGACACTTAGAAAATCTGAAATATTGTCTGTATTCACAGGATCTGTGTCTTTCGATTCGTGTATGCTGTGTATTTTTACGAAATGTTTGATGATTAGTAGTTAGGTAAACACGTTGCTCATTGTAATTATTCTAGTCCATTTGTGATGGTGGGTGCAATTGTAAACTATGCCATATACCTGAAATATGCACTTTTTTCTAACAAAACCTATCCCATACCATAAATATGTTATCAGACTGTCATCTAATGAGTTTTTTTGTTGGTTAGGGGCTATAAATATCTTAGTTTAGCCGAATTGGTGATGGCTACTGGTGTTGGTGGACAAATAAAAGATGGTGGATTATGCTAATGTGTTTTTAGGTAATAGATGTACATCTTTACATATTGTGTCTTCCCTGTAAAACATTTTAAAAATCGGAAATGTTGACTGGATTCACAAGATCTGTGTCTTTCATTAGCTGTATTGGACTTTAATGTGTGAAAGTTAAATATTTTAAAAAAATATTTTTTTTGAATTTCGCGGCACTGGTTTTTCAGTGGGGGGGGGGGGGGGTGTGCCGCTAGCGCCACGCTGATCCAAGACAGGTTAAGAACCAGTGTATCTTTCATTTGCCATACAGCAAGTATTTTTATGTAAAGTTTATGATGAGTTCTTTGGTCAGATTAGGTGAGTGTCCAAAATAGCTCCGGACATTCTGGGGAAATGTTGCTACATATTCACAATGTATAACCACGGTTTGCAGCTCTAAATATGCACATTTTCGAACAAAACATAAGTGTATTGTATAACCTGATGTTATAAGACTGTCATCTGATGAAGTTGTTCAAGGTTAGTGATTAATTTTATATCTTTTGCTGGTTTTTGCGACAGCTACCTTTTGCGGTGAATAAATGCATTTGTGTGTTTGGCTATTGTGGTAAGCTAATATAATTCTATATTGTGTTTTCGCTGTAAAACACTTAAAAATCGGAAATATTGTCTGGATTCACAAGATGTTTATCTTTCATTTGCTGTACACCATGTATTTTTCATAAATGTTTTATGATGAGTATTTATGTATTTCACGTTGCTCTCTGTAATTATTCTGGCTGCTTCGGTGCTATTTGTGATGGTAGCTGCAATGTAAAACTATGATTTATACCTCAAATATGCACATTGTTCGAACAAAACATAAATGTATTGTATAACATGTAATAAGACGAAGTATAACATGTTATAAGACGAAGTATAACATGTTATCTGATGAAGTTGTTTCTTGGTTAGTGACTAATTCTATCTCTATTTGGTCGGTTTTGTGATAGCTACCTATGCGGTAGAAACATGGTGAAAATATGCGGTTGAGTCTTTGGCTAATGTGGTTAGCTAATAGAAATACATATTGTGTTTTCGCTGTAAAACAATTTAAAAATCGGAAATGATGGCTGGATTCACAAGATGTTTATCTTTCATTTGCTGTATTGGACTTGTGATTTCATGAAAATTATATTATATGATATCCCTGTCCCGTTAGGCTAGGCTATGCTAGTCAGCTTTTTTGATGAGGAGGATCCCGGATCCGGGATGGGTATCACTGAAAGGTCTTAATTTGTCCCCAAACCACCGATACGTCACAGATACACAGTTCTGTTTACCTAGAATTAGTGATTGCCACATAGCTTCATGTTGCAATACAGGATACTATGGTAGTAAAACAAACACACAACCTGGAAGGACAGAGATGTTGGGATGATAATGTACAGTAGTGCTGGGTGTTGAAGGAATAAGGAGGCGCTGTCTATGCTCGGTTTGGCTTGAGGCCTCATCTGAGAGAAGATGTTGCCCAGAGAGCTAAGGATTAACTTCTACTTGGTACTCATCCCGGATCCGGGAGCACCCTCATCAGTAAAAAAGCTAGCATAGCGCCACAAGTAAATACTAAATATCAATATCTAAATATCAAAAATCACAAGTCCAAGACACCAGATGAAAGATACACATCTTGTGAATCCAGCTATCATTTCCGATTTTTAAAATGTTTTACAGGGAAAACACAATATGTATTTCTATTAGCTAACCACGATAGCAAAAGACCCAACCGCATATTTTCACCATTTTTTTACTGCATAGGTAGCTATCACAAATTCGACCAAATAAAGATATAAATAGTCACTAACCAAGAAACAACTTCATCAGATGACAGTCTTATAACAGATTTATTGTATAGCATATGTTTTGTTCGAAAAATGTGCATATTTCAGGTATAAATCATAGTTTTACATTGCAGCCACCATCACAAGTCTCACCAAAGCAGCTAGAATAACTACAGAAACCAACGTGAAATACCTAAATACTCATCATAAAACATGTATGAAAAATACACGGTGTACAGCAAATGAAAGACAAACATCTTGTGAATCCAGCCAATACTTCAGATTTTTTAAGTGTTTTACAGCGAAAACACAATATAGCATTATATTAGCTTACTACAATAGCCTACCACACAACCGCATTCATTCAAGGCACGTTAGCGATGATAAACCAGCAAAAGATATACATTTTTTCATTAACCTTCTCAAACTTCATCAGATGACAGTCCTATAACATCATATTACACAATACATATATGGTTTGTTCGAAAAAGTGCATATTTAGCGGTATAATTCGTGGTTGAACAATGTGAATACTAGCCAAACTGCACAAAATAATCCGGATATATTTCTGACACTCACATCATCTAATCAAATAACTAATCATATACTTTACAAAAAAATCCAGGTTGGACAGCAAATGAAAGATACACTAGTTCTTAATGCAAACGCTGTGTTAGATTTTTAAAAATAACCTTAGTCCGACATACAGCTTACGTTATAGCGAGACAGCGCCCGAAATCTGGGCGGAATATAGTCTAAACATTTGACAGAAATATGAAATAATATCATAAATGGTTCCTACTATTTGATGAGCTTCCATCAGAATCTTGTACAAGGTGTCCTTTTTCCAGAATAATCGTTGTTCGGTTGTAGAATGTCGTCTTCATCTGTCGATATAGCTAACAAAGCTGGCCATGCGGCACGGAAGTGTCCAACTCACAATAACGCATAACAAAGGAAATACCGAAAATCGCAATATACTGATATAAACTGATATAACTCGATTTAAAATAACTACCTTATGATGTTTTTAACACATATATCAGATAAAATCAGAGCCGGATATATCTAACTTCTAAAACGAAAGCTTTTCAGAGCGCAATGCAGAGGTCCCTCTCGCGTCACGCCAAACGGTGAAAAGACCAGACCCACAGTTCCAAGAGGTCTTGTTCGGCCTCAGATCTAGCTAGACACCCCATTCCAACTCTCACTGCCTACTGACATCTAGTGGAAGGCGTATGCAGTGCATGTAGACCCATAGATTCCATGGAAATTAATAAACTGACCCTGGAACAGAGCCCTCGATTTCAGATTTCTCACTTCCTGACAGGAAGTTTGCTGCAAAATGAGTTCTGTTTTACTCACAGATATAATTCAAACGGTTTTAGAAACTAGAGAGTGTTTTCTATCCAATAGTAATAATAATATGCATATTGTACGAGCAAGAATTGAGTATGAGGCGGTTTAATTTGGGAACGATTTTTTACAAAGTGGAAATAGCGCCCCCCCCCCCTATTGAGAAAAGGTTTTAAGCAAACCAAGACCAAGTCATATTTAACCAAAGGGTAGATGAGGAGAACGGATAATGGATGGATTTCTTTTAGTAATGTTCTTCTGTACTGATGTCCTGCTCCAGTCGTTCCCCTCAAGGCAAGGAAGGAATGTGAACAGCACGCTAACGTCATTCACACACACAAGGATGCACACGCAAACACACGCACACAAGCACACACTCACTCACACACACTGACATGGAGTCGTGCCGCAAACAGATGTTGGTTGGACAGTGTTGACAGGTGAAACAAGGAGGTTGTCAACAGAGGAACGACATCCTCTCTCAGATTAGGCCTCAAGCCTAACAGAGCATGGACAACACTTCCTTGTTCCTCCAAGGAACACAGTGGATACAATAACAGGTAATGAGAGCTTGCATCGCAAAAAAGTACTGAGTGTAACCAGACAAGTTTCACATGTATTTTGTCCTGGGTCTATTTATAGCATCATACAATCAATCAACCAGGTTGTTTGCTAGGGATGTACAGTATCTGTTGCAGGATACAAATGAAATCATGTCCTGTTATCTTCTGTCTGGACATCAAGTGACATTTAGTTTGACCGTGGTTGTTTCTCACTGGAATTAACACCTCTCTATGTGTCACGTTCTGACCTTAGTTCCTTTTTTACGTCTTTATTTTAGTTTTGTCAGGGCGTGAGTTGGGGTGGGCATTCTATGTTGTTTTTCTATGTTTTGTTATGTTGTTAGATTTCTATGTGTTGGGCCTAGTATGGTTCTCAATCAGAGGCAGGTGTCAGTCGTTGTCTCTGATTGGGAGCCATATTTAGGTAGCCTGTTTTTCATTGTGTGTTGTGGGTGAATATTTTCTGTTCTGTGTTTTGCTTCACCGTACAGGACTGTTCGTTTGTCGTTTTATTGTTTTTGTTCAGTGTTCAGTATTCTTATTAAAACAATATGGACACTTACCACGCTGCACATTGGTCCTCCTCTTCTTCCACCCACAACGAGCGTTACACTATGGGCCTGGTCCCATTGGTCTGGTCTGACCAGTACAGGATGTTAAGTCTTTTGAGAGACTGTCAAGGACATATTCAGATTAAGCTAAATTATAGAACGTTCTGATCAAATCAATTTCAAGTTTCATGGTAGTAATACATGGAAACATTCCTCTACCAGAGCTTTTACATTAAAAACACCAAGAAAGTTCAGAACAAATTCAAATAAACATATACACATACTGTATACCAGGGCTGTCCAACCCTGTTCCTGGAGAGCTACCATCCTGTAGGCTTTCGCTCCAACCCTGTTCCTGGAGAGCTACCATCCTGTAGGCTTTTGCTCCAACCCTGTTCCCGGAGAGCTACCATCATGTAGGCTTTCGCTACAACACTGTTCCTGGAGAGCTACCATCCTGTAGGCTTTCGCTCCAACCCTAATATCGCACACCTGATTCTAATAATTAGCTGGTTGATAAGCTGAATCAGAGAAACTGTATATAATGATGAGATGGTCTTGTCTCCGCCCTAACAATGGGAGTCATTGTCCCAAAGGGTCTGCTTAGGCAGAATCGCAGTATTCCCACTTGGACAGATTTTGACAGAAGTCGACCCTCTCGCTTCGACTCTTCCGCTCTGGCTGAATCAGGTTAGTTACCACTGCGGTTGCAGCAATAACCTACAGGAGGGTACTGTAGCTCTCCAGTAACAGGGTTGGAGAGCCCTGCTGTCTTCTGTCAGGAGTCAAGCTCTAACCTTTTAAAGTGTCACAACTGTACTTTAGGCCCCCCTCCCACCGATTGCCAGCTGGTCCGGTCTAGTCAACCCAGTCCTGCTTTTAATACTTACGTCTGCATTTATGTAACCTAACACACTGTGTACTAACTTCGGCAGGGAAACCACTGGATTAGACAGTAGGAGCGAAAATATGACCAGCCATATGTGTGTAAATATATGGCCATACGTACGTGTATGTCTGTTTACATGAGATATTTTATATAATTTATAATACTGTTACTGTATACTGTTAGGGTGAACAGTGTAAATATGGCCATATGTACTGTATGTAGTCACGTCTGTTTACAATCATTGACTGCTTTGAATAATGCAAATGTGAATATTCAATGAAAATATGGCAAGATGTGGTTAAATATGTCTGTTTTCATTTAGAATGGCTATATGGTTATAATACGGAGATACTATAATGTGAGGATGGGTGAACGGTGAACCGCCCCCTGAAAACCTCATGACGGGAATAAAATATACTCATAAAACAGGAATCCTAAAATGTCATATCGCTAAAGAATTCAATATGGCTATACGCGTGACCCATGACTGGAGCTGATGTTGTCCAGAGATCTCTTCTCTCCTCCTCACAGGTCAAACACAAGCCACAGACCGGCTGCCAAGGTGCTGAACTGACCAAGCTGTTGTGACAGACAGGCCTCTGGTGGAGTAGTCTACTCCCATCTGCCTGAGACTAATAAGGTAGTGTTACACCTGTGGGGTTAAGGTCATTCCTTTCCATTCAGCACTGAGCTAAGGCTGATTTCTGATCTCTACTCTATATGCACCTGGCTTCCAGATAACGCGCGCTGATAGAGGACATGTTTCTGAAATATACATAATATTCTCATAAACATCGACTTTAGACTACTTAGGCTAAATACCTTGTCATTTCACTTACCATTTCTTATAAATGTTCTCCAAAATGAATGACTAGACCAAACAATACTAAAGGAAGAGCACCTTTATCTAAAAGATTCCATTATTCCCCCAAAAGGTAGGCATTGCATTGGCATCAAAACAACACTATACAATGACAGGTGTAAACATTCAAAATGCATATAACCATGTGTGGAAAAATACAAACACACCAATATTAGCATGAAATAGGGCAATCTGTATTATTAGCAAGCAGAGGTACATGATGTACTAGATCATAATCTCTTTTGTAACCAGTGCTTGGCAACACAATACACCTTTGTGTGTTTTAATGCCTATTGAAACTGTAGCCTACTGTCATACGTTCTTCCAGGGGTGGTGCATACCACTGCTGGCTTGCTTCTGAAGCTATGCAGGGTTGGTCCTGGTCAGTCCCTGGATGGGAGACCAGATGCTGCTGGAAGTGGTGTTGGAGGGCCAGTAGGAGGCACTCTTTCCTCTGGTCTAAAAAATATCCCAATGCCCCAGGGCAGTGATTGGGGACACTGCCCTGTGTAGGGTGCCGTCTTTCGGATGGGACGTTAAACGGGTGTCCTGACTCTCTGAGGTCATTAAAGATCCCATGGCACTTATCGTAAGAGTAGGGGTGTTAACCCCGGTGTCCTGGCTAAATTCCCAATCTGGCCCTCAAACCATCATGGTCACCTAATAATCCCCAGTTTACAATTGGCTCATTCATCCCCCTCCTCTCCCCTGTAACTATTCTCCAGGTCGTTGCTGCAAATGAGAACGTGTTCTCAGTCAACTTACCTGGTAAAATAACGGTAAAATAAAAAAATAAAAATAAAATATGCTCAGCAGGTCTTCCTTCTATAGGACCATGCTGCCAACAGATCCTGTGGTGTGGTTGATGGGTTTGAGAAGGCCCAGTACACACATATACCACTCATATACTCTCAGACGCCCGCAAGCACACACACACACACACACACACACACACACACACACACACACACACACACACACACACACACACACACACACACACACACACACACACGATCCACTGGGCTGATAAGGAATGGAGCAAAACTGGTTATGACATAGAAACTCCACTCAGTCACGTGATAAGGAATCCTCAGAACACCAAGGACATCTGAGTGAGCTGACATTCACATATCCTAAACATTATTATGTACGGGATGTCAGTGTGCTAAGAAGTTGGGTGGGTTATAAATGTGTCATTTATTTATACAAAAAATAAACAATTACATTTTTAAACTTTGTTTAACTAATTAAGTCTTTATAGGTACATAATAGCGTGTCCTATGGAGATTAGCTTCAATAAAAAAGAACCAACAGGAACGAGGAATAGTATCAGCATCAGTATATTATGACGCAGGATAGGAGCAGAAAGGAGCATACCAAAACCTGTACACCAATCGACTTAAAAGACACTGAGCTATCCTGTAAGAGAGTAAAGGTCAGTCACATCCCCACCCGTTCACACTCTCTCTCTTCTGTGTCGTCCTCCTCTCTCTCTTGTCTGTCTTGTTCTGTTTGTTTTCACAGATAGTCAGTACTTCCTCCCTCACCTGTGATGTCCTGGAGCTGTAGCATGTAGGTAAACACATCTCTGTGCTTGTTATTGATTATTAGAAGAGTCATTTACACAAAGATCCAGAGATCCAACACTCAGGGGGGCGGTGATGGAATACATGCCCATACACCACTCTTCACCTGGTGCATGGAGCACCTCTACATCTGCCCTATCCTCCTGTATACGCCCCTCCCTACCTCGCTCCATCCGTCCCTCGTCCCACCATTCGTGGAGAGATGAGTTCTGAGAGAGGGGGTCAGAGTGTTAATGCATCTATTACTAAATAGCTGAGAGGCCTGCTGTTTATCGAGGCTTTAGTAGCACCCTGTGGCACTGTAGCTGATCCTATTACAGAGAGAGAGAGAGAGAGAGAGAGAGAGAGAGAGAGAGAGAGAGAGAGAGAGAGAGAGAGAGAGAGAGAGAGAGAGAGAGAGAGAGAGAGAGAGAGAGAGAGAGAGAGAGAGAGAGAGAGAGAGAGAGAGAGAGAGAGAGAGAGAGAGAGAGAGAGAGAGAGAGAGAGAGAGAGAGAGAGAGAGATGGGTATCAACAGTAACAGTCACCACCACAGCCTTGACTGGCTCGTAAGCAAGCCTGACCAGAAATACTACTCAGCGTGACGTGGGTGTTGACAACACAATCCATGTTCGAGTTCATTAGATAAATAGAGAAATTGCCTGTTGTTATGATTTTGAACGGTCAGATAGCTAGAAACAATGACAAGAAGCTGCCATGGGAATCTATTTTTCAGCTAGTTTTATCTTGTTCTTGATACCATGTCTTGTTTTGAGGTGTTTTGACTGATTTCATGTCAATGATAATATGGCAAAAAAGGTCATTAACCTAAAGCTGTACAACTGAATGCATTCAACTGAAATTGGTCTTCCGAATTTAATCCTACCGCTCTGAATCAGAGAGGTGCGGGGGGCTGCTACAATCTACATCTACAGCGCCCGGGAAACAGTGGGCTACCTTGCTCAGGGGTAGAACAGCAGATTTTTACCTTGTCAGCTCGGGGATTTGATCCAGCACCCTTTTGGTTACGGGTGCAACGTTCTAACCACTAGACTACCGGCTACCTGCCGCCCCAACAAGCTAATTGTGCAAATGTGTTCATGTTTTCAATAAACATTTGGAGACAAAATATAGTTTACATGGTGTCAACAATCTAAGCCAACCCCGTATTTTTGCCCCTTAGTTGTGCACATGTCGGTTTTGTTGCTAAATGTAACGGATGTAAAATGGCTAGCTAATTAGCGGGTACGCGCTAATAGCGTTTCAATCGGTCACGTCACTTGCTCTGAGACTTGAAGTAGGGTTTCCCCTTGCTCTGCAAGGGCTGCGGCGTTTGTGGAGCGATGGGTAACGACGCTTCGTGGGTGTCAGTTGTTGATGTGTGCAGAGGGTCCCTGGTTCGCGCCTGGGTCAGGGCGAGGGGACGGTCTGAAGTTATACTGTTACATAAACAACCAAAGGAGGACATCAATAAGGACAGGTATTCAAATAGTATAAATAGTAGTCCAAAATACTGCAAATAAATAGTATTTACTCATGAAAAAAGTGCAGTCAAGACACAGCCATGATGTTTAGCGTCACATTTAATAACAGAATGCTTTGGCCTACAATAATGTACCTTGACCTTGAATACGGTATAGCAACCTGCACGTACCAATATTACTATTAACTGTTATATGCAATAGTATTATTAACCATGTAGTTCTTTATGTCAATACACTACACATCTGAATATGGAGTGAATAACACTTGTTTTTCTGCTGCACTGTGTCAAAGACTATGCTGTTTAGGTACAGTAGTAGGCTACAGGGCAAAGATGAGCATTATAATGCATTGTCGTGTGTTTGGTTTGTACACTTTCCGTCGCACGTTTTTCACCATCTTGCAACATGTGAAAACATAGCTATAAATCACCTTGATCCTTGGTGTACATCATGTTTTCTGTATTGTTTCCAATTACATAATGCTTTCAAATCTCTTCAACCAGAACAGTCCACAGTACGGTCAGCAAACAACAGTGAGGAAATATGTGGGTGTTACTTGTTGCACAAAAGGAACAGCAAATGCAAAGAACCATTTGAACATTTCCTTAGTACATTTCCTTGTCGGTTGGTGCATGAGAACAACAGACCAAGTGACGTCTTTAGTTTCAAATGAAAAGGACACATTTCTCTTTCAGTCATCAGGGAAAGCACAGAATGCACAGTACCAATTAGTACTGTGCCTTCTAATTGGTACTGCTAACATACTTTCAAATGGTGTGCTATTTATAGGAAATGATTTGTTGTAATTCAAGGAAACATCTTGGCATCGATTGAAAGCTAGACAGATGGAACAGAAAGCATTCACACTCATTTACTTTTTCAAAATGTTGTTGTTAAAGCCAGAATTTAAAATGGGATTTTGTGTCACTGGCCTATACACAATACCCCATAATGTCAAAGAAATGTTGACAAATTAATAAAAAATGAAAAGGTGAAATGTCTTAAGGCAATAAGTGTTCAACCCCTTTGTTACGGCAAGACTAAATAAGTTCAGGAGTAAACATGTGCTTAACAAGTCACATAATAAGTTGCATGGACTCTGTGTGTAATAATAGTGTTTAACATGATTTTTTAATGACTACCTCATCTCTGTAACCCACACATACAATTATCTGTAAGGTCCCTCAGTCGAGCAATGAATTTCAAATATAGATTCAACCACAAAGACCAGGGAGGTTTTCCAGTGCCTCGCAAAGAAGGGCACCTATTGGTAAAAATAAAGCAGACATTGAATATCCATTTGAGCATGGTGAAGTTATTAATTAAGCTTTGGATGGTGAATCAATCCACCCAGTCGCTACAAAGATACAGGCGTCCTTCCTAACTCAGTTGCCAGAGAGGAAGTGATTTCGCCATGAGGTCAATGGTGACTTTAAAACAGTTACAGAGTTGAATGGCTGTGATAGGAAAACTGAGGAGGGATCAATAACTTTGTAGTTACTCCACAATACTAACCTAAATGACAGAGTGAAAAGAACGAAGCTTGTACAGAATAAAAATATTCCAAAACATGCATCCTGTTTGCAATAAAGTAAAACTGCAAAACATGTCCTGAATACAAAGCGTATTGTTTGGAGCAAATAAAGCATTTTTTAATGCATGCTGGTGGCTGCATCATGTTATCGGTATGCTTGTCGTCGACAAGGACTAGTGTGTTTTTAAGGATAAAAATAAATGGAATAGAACTAAGCACATGCAAAATCCTTTCGGAAAACCTGGTTCAGTCTGCTTTCCAACAGACACTGGGAGACAAATCTACCTTTCAGCAGGACAATAACCTAAAACAATCTGGCCAAATCTACACTGGAGTTGCTTACCAAGACAACGTTGAATGTTCCTGAGTGTTCTAGTTACAGTTTTTACTTAAATCGGCTTAAAAATCTATGGCAAGACTTGAAAATGGCTGTCTTCCAATGATCAACAACTAACTTGACAGAGCTTGAAGAATGTTTTTCTCCTATTCAAGCAATTTTGAATTCCGGCTGTAAACAACAAAATGTGAAATAAGTCAAGGGGTATGAAAACCTTCTGAAGGCAGGCTACATGATGGCAGTGTACTGATGGCAGTGTACTGATGGCAGTGTACTGATGCTACAGAGAGGAAGAAGTCATCCATTGACTGATAATAAGAAAAGACAACAACAATGACCAAACCTAAATCAATCAATACCCTGTCTACTGCTATCAACCTCGATGTGTGTATTGTACATCCACATGTAGCCAATGGTGAGTCAGCGCTTGAACAAGTTGAGCCATTGTGACTTGCATTGGTCAGTGCTAGCTGGAGCTCAGCCAAGGAAAAGTGAATCGCACCACAATAACACCCCGAGCTGTAGCAGATACAACCCTCACTGTCACAACCACCTAGAGGACCTGACATCCCATCCATGACTGTGGGAAATGCTAAATAGTAATTAGTGAGATGCCTATACAGATGTAGAATCTTAGTTTGATCACCCTGCTGCAGGATAACTTTCCTGCCATGCAGGAAATGAAAAACATGCAATGTATTTGAGGTTAAAAAAGGCCTCTGAAGTTTTTTACTTTGACATTTGACTTGATTTTCTCTTACTGACGTAGAAACATAGCTCAAACTAAGATCCTACATCTGTATGTGAGAGATACATTGTGACTATCCTGGTTCAAAAGTGCATGAGTATATAAGAACATTGCAAACGTTCACACCGGCACTGAGTTACTGACATTTAAAATGGATCATCACATTATCACAAGTGCTTGCCTCTAATCTAAACCAAACACAGCAGGCTGCAATTGTCTAATGTGCAATTCAGAATAATATTATTGCTTCTAATTGGAATTCACTCCACGGACACTGCAGCTCCAAACACGTTTTAGAAGATATAGTGGTGGTTGTAAAATCAGAGGGACGATTCTCCATCCAAGACGCTATATTCTACTACATAACATCTCTCTGATGTCGGTCCTATACACTCAGGCTCAGCCAGACCTGAAGCCCCTCCAGCTGTAAGCTCCACAACAGGGACCAGCCCAGGGGAAGTTGAAGATCCCAGAGGCTGAGACACGTCCACACCTGCTGGGGTCTTTGATCCAACCTGGATCACACATCTGTTGGGGAAGGTACTGTATACGGCCTCAAGGGGAGGACTGTTCTCACTACCAGCTGTGAAGGTGTGCCATATATCTTATGTGTATTGATGTGTTGTCCATCTGTTTAATTATCTGTAAGTTAGCTTCTCATACAGCTGTAATCAACTTGCCCAGCAATAATAAAGAGTATTATCTAGCTCTGTTAACTAACCATCACAGGATGTTGTGTCAAAACGGATCAAAGAGGGAAACCTCTGACATTTAGGCCCCATGTGGCACATAAAGATAGCTCCTGTATCATCTATCTGCCATGTAGGGAAGACCAGTGACACGCAGTCACAACATATTTAAGACAACTTCACTCCTACATTGCTGGGTTGGAAGGGTACAGGCGAGGGAAAGTTCAGTGATCAGGTTCTCAGCTGCTTCATGACAAACCTTTCTATGAGAACATGGGTGACTTATCACATCAATGAGGTCAGAAAGGTTCAGGCTATATAACAGATGACATTGCACACACACAGAACCAGCTGAGGCCTGACTGAGGGTAGGGTATTTCAAACTACAGAGGGCAGTGTAGTTCAGAGGCTGTTTGCTGACCCAAGTGACCAGTGCCCTTTGGTGAGAAGTGTTGCCAGGAGACCCCAAGTTCATGTGTGCAACTGCATCTGAATGAGCCAAGGTGATCGTGAGCTCACATGTGAAACTTGTGATCAAATATTGAGTTTGAATCCTGAATGTACCTATATGTTTCGGTACCAGGTTCTATGTTCTAGCCGCTGCTAAACTTAGGGCCAGAGGTTTACCAGCTAACCCTGAGCTTGTTGATATTGATGCTCTGTACCAACATTTAAGATGTACTCTCTGGCCCAAAACGTATTTGTGTTCTGTGTATAACTCAATATGTTTGTGGATGCCCTGTTTCTTCAAGGGTTAGCCTCTGTGTGCACAGTATCCCATTCCATACATTATACCATGATCTAAGCTTTTTCCTCTGATCCTGGTTTTACAGTAACTGACCCCCAGTATCACCTAGTCTTACCCTGATGTTTTCCAGGAGCCCCGCGGTCCACCGTGAGGCCCCCTACCTAGCTCCCCCTCTCCCCCTACCTTCCCTCTTCTCTTCCATAAGAGAGAACAAAGGTTCTGTGAGAATCCATTACACGCCATGGTAAAGATTGAGCACAGATGTCAAACAGTTTGGGCTTTGCTCAGAAATCAACTTTTATAGCCACAAATGTATTGCAGCCAGAGTGTATGATGTAGGGGAGAGAAGCATGCATCATGGGATGGTCTGGTTAGAGAAGCCTTTGAAGTTAGGGATCCTGATATCTATAAGGGGATAAGTAGGATGATAAAGTCTTCACGGTATCCTTTTGATGTATGTCTCGTCTGTTGAGTCTGCTGTCGATGTACTGATAGAGGACATGTTTCTGAAATATACATAATATTCTCATAAACATCGACTTTAGACTACTTAGGCTAAATACCTTGTCATTTCACTTGCCATTTCTTATAAATGTTCTCCAAAATGAATGACTAGACCAAACAATACTAAAGGAAGAGCTCAGGACCTGAAGCAAGGATATGCATATTCTTGATACCATTTGAAATGAACCACTGAAGTTTGTGGAAATGTGAAATTAATGTAGGAGAATATAACACATTAGATCTGGTAAAAGATAATACGAAGAAAATAACATGCATTTTCCATCTAAAATGCAAGAAAAAGGTCAATGTATTATTCCAGGTTAGGCGCAAATTCGATTTTGGCCACTAGATAGCAGCAGTGTATGAGCTAAGTTTTTGACTGATCCAATGAACCATTGAGCTTCTGCTCAACCGTACCCCGGGGGGTGGCACCAATCCTGTAGAAATTCTATTTTCCCTAAACCCAACCCTAACCCCAAAACCAAACCTTAACCCCAACCCGGAACGCCTAACCCTGAACTTAAATCTAACCTTGACTCTAAACCCTCAAGAAATAGCATCTGTCCTTGTGGGGACTAACAAAATGACCCCAGTTGTTAAAAAAAACATGCACACACACGCACACACACATGGCACGGCAACATACACACAGTCAGACATACACAAACAACACCATACACTGGAAGAAAACATATGTGGGTGTTCTGTACATGTGTCCTCTGTAGAGTAATGGGCAGCACACTGCTTAACTCCTCAAGTTCAGGCAGGGAAGCACTTCTATCTGATACTGCAGGGTGACTCACTTGTTCTGCAGTCAATTCTAGGAAACCATCAGGCTATATAGCCCACGCACTTAGCTACCCTCTTAATGAGCACCGCACAACCACATGAAGGCTACCGTTATTGTTCCCGCTGCAGCAGCACAGAAAATAGGGACAGAGAGGCAACAATGGCTCCAAAATGAGCTCTCAATCTCCCCTACAGCTGTTATTGTAAAAATAAATACATGGAATTGGTTGATTGTAGACAAGTATGTAATGTAAAACAAGGGATAAAAGAGAGATAAAGTGATTACTAATTCATTTAAGGCTAATTCATCTTTGAACTGTATGTTTAAGTACACTACACTATTATTCCTTTTTAGTGGAAATACAGCAAAGCCCTCTTGGCTCTCCTAAATTGATCTAACAGAAGAGGACTACAGGGAACAGATTCAACAGAGTGTTTTCCCAGAACTGCCTGTCAGGGAGCAGAGGCCTGGCGGGCCCACAGAGCCAGGGGAACGGGTAGGTGGGATTCCCCAGCGAGAGCACCACAGAGCTGGGGTCAGGGTCTGAGTGCCAGCTGGCACATGGAGCCATTTGGTTCTAGCTCTGAGGAGTTGGGAAAAATGTGTCTTGGATAGTTTCCACTCCGGCATCACGGAGCTGAGTTTTGTTCATGCTTGTGGTGCCTTGCGCAACAGAGAGAATGTGGCAAACATTTAGTTAGAGACTGCAGTGCTCTCAATGAGCTGTGATGTCTCAGTTAAAACAACCTCTTTGTGAATACATTTGAAACCCAGGGCCACAGCCTGACTTAGCTTGGAGTTGAAGTTCAAGTCAGAATATGGCCCCAAAATAGAAAAGATGTTTACGAAGGCCCAGTTCAGCATACAATGCATCGCCTCAAGAGAGATATTAACTGCATTTACCTAGCCTCTGTAACCGACTGGATTAGACCCCAGCCTGGACCACCTCTATTAAACCTTCATTAACTACATGCAGTCCTGTGCTCTAGCTACCCCATGCTGGCAGACCCCACACAGCTTCGGGAGCCATGCGGTTGTGGGGTGAGAGAGGGCATTGGGAGCGGTGTGTGTGTGAGGGGGTGTCGAGAGCTGTGCCAGCCGGGACCCCCTGAGCAGCACAACGTAAATGTGCAGGTTCAGGTTATAAAGGCTAATTACACCACAGAAAACCTGACACACAGATTGGAACGATGTATTGGGGAGGGTTGGGGGGCTGTGTGTGTGTCGGGGAGAATTTCAGACTAGGGAGAATCTGTATCTTGTGTCTCTATTTATAAAACAATCTCTCTTTGTATGTATCACTTTAACGAATCTCTTTATCCAAGAGGAGAATCACTCATCACTCAATCATGTCATCTACAAAATAGCTTCCAATACTCTACTCAGCAAACTGGATGCAGTTTATCACAGTGCCATCCGTTTTGTTACTAAAGCACCTTATACGACCCACCACTGCGACCTGTATGCCCTAGTCGGCTGGCCCTCGCTACATGTTCGTCGTCAGACCCACTTGCTCCAGGTCATCTACAAGGCTATGCTAGGTAAAGTGCCGCCTTATCTCAGTTCACTGGCCACGATGGCTACACCCACCCGTAGCACGCGCTCCAGCAGGTGTATCTCACTGATCATCTCTAAAGCCAAAACCTCATTTGGACACCTTTCCTTCCAGTTCTCTGCTGCCTGCGACTGGAACGAATTGCAAGAATCTCTGAATTTGGAGACTTTTATCTCCCTCAACAACTTTAAACATCTGCTATCCGAGCAGCTAACCGATCGCTGCAGCTGTACATAGTCCATCGGTATATAGCCCACCCAATTTACCTACCGCACCCCCCATACTGCTTTTATTTATTTACTTTTCTGCTCTTTTGCACACCAGTATCTCTACTTGCACATGATCATCTGATGATTTATCACTCCAGTGTTAATCTGCTAAATTGTAATTATTCGATTTATTGCCTACCTCCTCATGCCTTTTGCACACATTGTATATAGATTCTCTTTTTTTCTACCATGTTATTGACTTGTTTATTGTTTACTCCATGTGTAACTCTGTGTTGTTGTCTGTTCACACTGCTATGCTTTATCTTGGCCAGGTCGCAGTTGCAAATGAGAACTTGTTCTCAACTAGCCTACCTGGTTAAATAAAGGTGAAATATATATTTTTTTAAATAAATTAAAAAACTCTGTGCTCACTACTGCACATTCACTTCACATAGGCCTACTTTTGCAGTGCTACCAGTAAATGACTCCTCCAACTCAAAACCACACACACACACAGTCTTCAAGAATCATTATTTCCATCTGCAAACTGTCAGACTGAGGCTGCTGCTGAATATTTATCAGGAAAAGAAGTGACAGGATAACCAACCACTTATCGGTTTTAAATTCAGTGAAGCAGAGGGGAGTGAGAATTACAGAGGGAATGAGAGGAGATGGAGTGGAGGAGATGTGATTTAGTATAATTCATTGCAGAGTGTGTGTGAGGTGGTTGGGGATACACACTCTCCAATGACCACATCTGTGTGTGTCTGGACACCATCAGACACATGCTAGTACAACTATCTCCCACAGAATGATATAGCTGACTAAAGGGTTTTGTTAGTGTGTGCGTGTGTGTGAGTGTGTGTTTTATCCTCTAAATCACTCACTGCACTAAGTAACATGACACTGATTTGGAAGCACTTAGGTGAGGAAGTCCTCTACCATTAGAGAGATGCAGAGGGACATAAAGACAGGGAAGAAGCCACAAATGCGCCCTACACATTTTAAAATAAAGTTCCCTCTGGACAAACACAGTTCTAAGTCTTCGATGAACACACAAGCACAGACACTCTTTCACAGTGAGAATTGTGTAGGAGACAATGAACAGCTGTGGCTTCTCTCACATTGGATCCTCGATTGACTGTTCACTTGTACTGTTAACACTCCAAACAAGTTAGAGCGAAATAGTGAAAAAACAGCAAATGTTTCTGAAACTACCTCCCCCTAACAAGCAACGTTTGAAATATGTTCTACCCTCGTGGCTTTGAGTCTGACTTATCACATTCCGCAACAAGAAAACCCGAAATGTCACTCAAACAGAAGGAGGTAATAAGGTAGACGCAGGGAGTCAGGAAGCAGGTGCATTTAGTTATTTTAATAGCAAAAACGTGGAACGATACAAAAGAAGAGAAGCATCTGACATTGAAACAAACAATACTGCCTTCTGACTGATAACAAAAGAGTGCTAAATAAAGGGTTGGTAATCAAGGGAGTAATGAAGTCCAGGTGTGACTTATGAGACGCAGGTGTGTGTAATGATGGTTGCCAGGTGTGCATAAAGATGGGTTGCCAGGACCTGTGGTTAGTGGACCGGTAAGGTCAAGCGCCGGAGCGGATGTGACAGGAACTAACAAAGAGTCACTGACCAACAACCAAAGCGAAACAGGTGGGGTTTTAGGAGGCTTTCTGAAAGACACTTATGGGGTGTCCACTGAAAGTTGACCAGCAAAAAAAGCTGGAACCTAAAAGACACCCACCACGAGCACCCACTAAATTTGCCCTAGATGTAAATAGAAAAACCCACACTAAACTTAAAGACCAGAAGCAAACCGAAAAGGTGGAGCAAAATCAGATAAACGATTGTTCGTCTAGAAATCAAAAACTGAAGGCGTTCGCATCTGAAACCCTTTGCATCTATTAAAACAACTGGAGCACTGGGCCAGCCACTCTTAAGTATCAACTGGGCCAGCACAGGTGAAACACCTTCTCACTAACGAGAAGGTAACCAGCACAGGTGTAAGACATACTGACTAACGAGGTGACACCAATCGGTGCGCCCTACATGCTAACGAGCTATATGTGCTGAAGTCCAACTTCAAAACGTAAATGGAAAAAGGTGTAAAATAAAGTATGTTTCTCATACTCTCAGCCCCCTGGAACATTAACACAAATTAATTCATAGACATGGCTCAAAGCAAACAATTACACCATCTGCAAAGTGAAATAGGTTGTTGGGTCCACTTGGCTGCTGAGACTAAATTGTAAACAGATCACATTTGCATAAAAAAACATATTTTAATAGTTATTGTTGGATTGTGAGTGTTTCTCATTTTGAAAGTAAAGAAAAAACAGTTATGAAACATTTTTACGTTGCATGTTGGAATTTACAAGGATTGAAGTCCTCTGCTTTTGGGCTAAAGAGCAGAAACCCAGACTTCCTGAAAGAAATTGATGATGTTGATATTGTAGTACTATAGGAAACATGGTGGAGAGGTGATGTTTCCACTGGCTGTCCACTAGGTTATAGGGAGATAATCGTACCATTCACCAAATTAAAAGGAATCACAAATGGCTCAGGGGGAATGCTAATATGTTATAAATCTGAACTACCTCATTCAATCGAATTGATCAAAACAGGATAATTATTTGTCTGGTTAAAGATCAACAAGATTGTCTTAACATAAATGTTTTTATTTATCTGCGCCACATACATTCCCCCCTCAGAGTCACCCTACTTCAATGAAGAGATTTTCTCCATTCTAGAGGGGGAGATTAGTCACTTTCAGGCCCAAGGCGACGTACTGGTCTGTGGAGACTTGAATTCTAGAACAGCAGAAGAACTAGACACTATTAACAGTACACCTACAGCTCATCCCTTGGTAGCAGTACTGTAGACTCCTTTATCACCAACCTCAACCCAGATTCTCTCAGAGCCTTCAAAGTCAGCCCACTAACACCTCTCTCAGACCACAGTAAAATCACAGTGTATCTGAGAAGAGCGGAGCCCAACCATAAAGCATCACGGCCCAATACATTACAAGGTTCTAAACAGCCCTATAGATGGAGTGCAAACAGTACAGAAATCTACCAAAAAGCAAATAGCAGCCAAAAAATACAATCTCTCCTGGACAACTTCTTAGCCTTAACCCTTGTATAGTCTTAACATTTTGTATACACCCCTTGTCCTAACAAGCTGACTACACCGCTTGCGTCGCGTTGCAAAATAAATTTAGAAATTATTATTATTATTATTATTATTTAATTATTGTAACCACACTGCTCGCGCGCGCGCGTGCCAACGAGCGTCTGCGTTGCCAAGGGCTAAAATAGAAGTCAGTTCTATTTGTGACGCAGATCCCGCTGCAAGTCCTGCCTCTCCCATCTCCTCATTAGTTTATAGAAGCAGATACCCACGTGTCATCTCCTCATTGGTTATATCCACGTGGGTGACTGAAAGACGAACGAGGTCAGTGGCGGTAATGCACCTAATTTATGAAAGTTACCAATTGCAATATAAAGTCAAGAGACGAAAAAGCCTGGAAGGAGGAGAGATGACTATAAACGATTCGGTTGATCGTTTTATGTGTGGATTAATTGGCGGAGTAGAGGACCTTGTGCATTTCAGGTAAAATAAAAACTCAATGTTTATAGCCCAGGACAAATTAGCTAGCAACAACAAGCTAGCTAAATAGGACAAATTAGCCAGCAAGTGCAAGCTAGCTAGCTAAATTGCCATAAATGTTTAATGCTTTTTGACCTGTCCCCAAATTAATATAATTGGTTCAGAGTTTTGATATTTTAACTTCTTATGGCTGAAGGGGCAGTATTGAGTAGCTTGGATGAAAGGTGCACAGAGGTGCCCATAGTAAACGGCCTGCTCCTCAGTCATAGTTGCTAATATATGCATATTATTATTAGTATTGGATAGAAAACACTCTGAAGTTTCTAAAACTGTTTGAATTATGTCTGTGAGTATAACAGAACTCATATGGCAGGCAAAAACCTGAGAAGTTCCACTTCCTGTTTGGATATTTTCTGGGGGTGCCAGATTTTCAACCAAGCTCTCATTGAAAATACAGAGAGATATGGATGGGTTTTCACTTCCTACGGCTTCCACTAGATGTCAACAGTCAATAGAACGTTGTCTGATGACTCCAATGTGAATTGGGGCCGAAGGAGACAGGAATGAGTAATCACTTCCATGAGGTGCCCACGCATTGAACTGGCGCGTTCACGTGAGAGTGAGCTCCGTTCCATTGGTCAATTGAAGTCGATGTACTTCTCCGGTTGGAACGTTATTCAAGATGTATGTTAACAACATTCTAAAGATTGATTCAGTACATCGTTTGACATGTTTCTACTGACTGTAACGGAACTTTTGGAAATTTCGTCACGTTATAGTGGACGCGCTTTGAGACTTTGGTTAGGGCGTTTGGTAAACAATTCGAAAGTAGCTAATTGGACATAAATAACGGACATTATCGAACAAATCAAGCATTTATTTTGGACCTGGGATTCCTAGGACTGCATTCTGATAAAGTTCATCAAAGGTAAGGAAATATTTATCATGTATTTTCTGGTTTCTGTTGAGTCCAACATGGCGGCTAATTTGGCTATTGTTCTGATCTCCGTCTCAGATTATTGCATGGTTTATTTTTCCGTAAAGTTTTTTTGAAATCTGACACAGCGGTTGCATTAAGGAGAGGTATATCTATAATTCCATGTGTATACCACCCTGCATACCACTACTGGCTTGCTTCTGAAGCTAAGCAGGGTTGGTCCTGGTCAGGCCCTGGATGGGAGACCAGATGCTGCTGGAAGTGGTGTTGGAGGGCCAGTAGGAGGCACTCTTTCCTCTGGTCTAAAAAATATCCCAATGCCCCAGGGCAGTGATTGGGGACACTGCCCTGTGTAGGGTGTCGTCTTTCGGATGGGACGTTAAACGGGTGTCCTGACTCTCTGAGGTCATTAAAGATCTCATGGCACTTATCGTAAGAGTAGGGGTGTTAACCCCGGTGTCCTGGCTAAATTCCCAATCTGGCCCTCAAACCATCATGGTCACCTAATAATCCCCAGTTTACAATTGGCTCATTCATCCCCCTCCTCTCCCCTGTAACTATTCCCCAGGTCGTTGCTGCAAATGAGAACGTGTTCTCAGTCAACTTACCTGGTAAAATAACGGTAAAAAAAATAAAAAATAAAAAAATAAAATTATCATCTACATTTATGATGAGTATTTCTGTTGAAATGATGTGGCTATGCAAAATCACTTGATGTTTTTGCAACTAGTGAATCTAACGCGCCAATGTAAACTCCGATTTTTTTATATAAATATGAACTTTATCAAACAAAACATGCATGTATTGTGTAACATGAAGTCCTATGAGTGTCATCTGATGAAGATAATCAAAGGTTAGTGGTTAATTTTATCTCTATTTCTGCTTTTTGTGAAAGCTATCTTTAGCTGGAAAAATGGCTGTGCTTATTGTGGTTTGATGGTGACCTAACATAATCGTTTGTAGTGCTTTCGCTGAAAAGCATATTTGAAATCGGACACTTTGGTGGGATTAACAACAAGATTACCTTTAAAATGATATAAAACACATGAATGTCTGAGGAATTTTAATTATGAGATTTCTGGTTTTTGTATTTGGCGCCCTGCACTGTCACTGGCTGCTGTCATATCGATCCCGGTGACGGGATTGCAGCCATAAGAAGTTGTGATCTGCGTGTTGTGATCGCGTTTGATATGGGGGGACAAGATACATTAATGCAGGATGGCGCACGCGCGTAGCCGGTTTGGGTTCCATGTAAGGGTAAAAAATTACCCGCCTTCACTAAACCCCTAAAATAAAGCAGCTTAATTGAATTTTAAACCCCAAATCTATTTGCATGAAGAAACAACTTGTAATTCAAACTTTGTGAATATCTGGGTTTTCCCTCTTCACAATGCAGAAAGACTGCATTTGATCAGTGGACACCACTCATTTTTATTACTACACATCTTTCATAATTGTTTTCTTTACTAAAGTAGAGGTCTATTATTATTATTGTTATTGCTGAAAGTACTGCATAGGTGTAAACATACATTTATTGTACTGCATAGGTGTAAATATACATTTTTAGCAAGAGATAGCACTTGTAAAGCCTAAGAAAGTAGCAGAAATGTGCAGAAAGTAGTTTTGAACGAATTTTATTGAAGGGAAACAATAACAGTCTTGAACATTTTTGGCAACATAGTGATGTACTCGTATATACTGTACAATGAGGATTTCAACTACAAAATACTAGTCTTCTCCCATTTTTTTAACCATTGCCCCCACCCACAAGGTGTACAAACAACAACAATAAATACGAATAAAATAAGATAGATACAAAACAAAAACGTGAAGAACATAAATCAATCAACTCTAATTAGCACATGTAGGACAGTATGCAAGTGTGCGTGCATGGACTGTGCAGGTGTATTTCTCACATGTGCAGCACTTAGTATTTGTTTTAAAGTCCTTCTTTGGGGGGAAGATTTGGCATCTCCTCCTCTTGCCTGCCCCAGCTGCAGCCTCAGGTGGATCAGGACAAGATTCAATCCACTGAACAGCTTTTACAAGCGCTGCAGAGGCTGCTGTGTGGGGGAGGCGCTCCCTTTTTTTTTTAAATGTGTGGGGTTACAAGTGCCTTTCCCAGCTGCTCCAGGAACACCCTCCTCTTGTTCCGCTTATCAGGCATCCAGGTAGAGTTGATCTTGTTCCATATCACAAAGGCATTGTATGAGGACACATTAATGATATTATGGAAGATGACAAGGGGCCAGCGGGCAGTCATCCTCCTGCAGCTGCGGTTGTAGTACAGGTTGATGGCTGGTTTCCTGTCCTCACGATCACTGATCTCAGCTGTTTTGTGCAGTGTAAGCAGCCCTATGTAGGCACGCAGGTCAATCTCATCCATTCTTTTCCAGTTGTCTCCATATTTACAGAAACCCTCCAAATTTGTGATCTCCAGGATGATTTGTTCGATGGCTGGTGTGATGAACATGTAGAATGTTGAGACGATGTCCTGGGCAACTGCATGTCTTGTGGGCCCTGGGGTCATCCTTATGACATGTTGTGCTGCCATCCTGCCCTGGTTGTCATATGGTGACACATATGGTGACAAGGACCATGTTATTTTGCTGTTTGACAAAAATGTCTCTCTTTCAGCTTAGGGGATGATGCATCGTGCTCTGGGTTGTATTCTTCCCCATCTTCTTCTTCAGATACCTCCTCCTCTTCTAAATCATTGTTCTGACATCTGAAAAAAATCACATCTACAACCTGTTGGGCACTGAAATGTGCACTCATGGCTTCAGCAAAGAGAGAACTGGGGGGACTGTCATGTGCAGCACCTTTATAGCCTCTGACTGCATTCCCTATTAGTAAACAATGCTTTCAGGACATGTTTATTTTGTCTGAAATGTTGTTTATTTTGTTTGTGAACTTGAGTCAAGTGTGGGGTCATGGAGGGGAGATGCTGCACATGCACAAGAAAGTTTCAGTTTTGTTCAATCAGTTCAATCAGTAGCACAGTCAAACTTTCTCATTGTGTGTGTGTGTTTCTTTGTGGTTTTTTGTGTTTTATAACCGGGTCAAAAATGACCCTAAGACAATCTTTGTACCCTGGTGGTGTACAGCTTTCATGGAAATATGAAGAAAGGTGATATTTCACTTTTTCCAATGTTGGGGTCACTCTTGGAAAAGTCATCCAATTTCAAGATGAAAAAATATAATTTAGGGGGTTTTCTCTGCTGTTGAACATAGTGGCGGTCATTTTTTACCCTTAAGACAACACAAGGGTTAATATTCTCCTACAGCAATGGAGGTGTAAATTAGCCTCCTTGGCTCATCTAAAGAAATATGAAATAATGAAAAATGGTTTGATAATGATTGCAAAATCTAAGAAAGTAATATATCTAATTAAAAACACAGAGAACCAACAAAAAATATACACATTCAGTATGGTGAAACACTGAATCAATACAAACACACCCTAAGAAGTTGTTCCACTGGATGTCATAAGGTGAATGCACCAATTTGTAAGTCGCTCTGGATAAGAGCGTCTGCTAAATGACTTAAATGTAAATGTAAATGTCTAAGAACAAAAAAGGAACAGCACATTAGAAGTCAACTGGATGGAATTGAGGAATCCATAGAATCAAACCACTTCTGGGAGAATTTTAATAAATTAAACAAACCTCATGAGTAATTGGCATCCAAAATGGGGATATGCAAAACCTCTACAGCAGAGAGCCCAGAACAAAAATATATACAAGAGAAATTACACATCCTTGAATCAGCAGTCAAAGACAAAGAACAAAAGTCAAATTACAAAGAATCCTGTGGATACCCACTTACAGAAGAATAATTATTGGAAAAACTATGCACTCTCCAACCCAAAAAGGCCTGTGGTGCTAATCGTATTTTAAATGAAATGATCAAATATACAGACTACACATTCAAATTGGCTATACAAACTCTTAAACATTATCCCCACTGCAGGTATTTTCTCTGATATTTGGAACCAAGGATTGATCACACCAATCTATAGAAATTGAGAGAAATTTGACTCAAGTAATTACAGAGGAATTTGCATTAACTGCAACTTGGGGAAAATGCTCTGCAGTATCATAAATTAGCAAACTACGTCATTTCATTGATAAACACAACGTCCTGAGCAGAAGCCAGATTGGATTTTATTTTATATCGTACAACAGACCTCATTTCCACCCTCCACACTCTAATTGAACAACAAGTAAACCAAAACAAAGGCAAAATCTACTCTTCTTTTGTAGACTTCAAGAAAGCATTTGATTCAATTTGGCACAAAGGTCTTTTTTTAATAAACTAATAGAAAGTGGTATTGGTGTAATGCTCTAGGTGTCGGGGTGTTTGTGGAATCAGACGCAGGAACAGCAGAGCTTCAAATAGGTTGAGTTTAATTTCCCAACTCGTCAACAAACAATGTCCAAACCGGACTACTGGGTGTCAAATAAACACCTGTCTTCAAACATGAAAACAAAACCAGTACACACACACGAACCACTCCCGAAATCCAAAGAAACAGACGAACAATCCCGCACAAAGAAGTAGACAGGCTGGCTGACTAATAAAGCCACCCTGATTGCCAATTCCCTCAAACCAGGTGATAACCATAAACACATAAGGAGGGGGAGGAAAAAGAGTCAGTAGCAGCTAGTAGGCCGGTGACGACGACCGCCGAGCGCCACCCGAACGGGAAGGAGAGCCTGCCTCGGTTGAAGTCGTGACAATTGGAGAGAAAACATATGTTATTAAATCAATGTACACTAAAAACTGGCAACAAGCAAACAGACTTCTTCTCTCGGGGACGTGGAGTGAAACAGGGCTGCTCAATAAGTCCAACACTATTTAACATCTACATTAATGAATTGGCAAGAACATTAGAAGAATCGGCAGCACCTGGTATCACCCTACACAACACTGAAATCAAGTGTCTGCGTACGCAGATGACCTGGTGCTGCTGTCTCCCACTAAAGAGGGGTTACAGCAGCACCTAGATCATCTGCACAGGTTCTGTCAGACCTGGGCTCTGACCGTTAATCACAGGTTCATCTAAAAAAATTAATATAATGATATTCCAAAAAAGGTCTGGATTCAGGATCACAAATATACATTCTATTTGGACACAGTTCTATTAGAACACACCAAAAACTACACTTATCTGGGACTAAATATCAGCAACACAGGTAGCTTGCACATGGCTGTGAACGAGCTGAGAGACAAAGCAAGAAGAGAATTCTATGCCAGTAAAAGGAACATTAAAATGGAAATGAATTATAGAACCAATTGCTCTAAATGGCAGTGAAGCATGAGGTCTGCTCTCTAATAATGAATTTACCAAATGGCAAAAACATCCAATTGAAATACTGCATGAGTTTTGCATGACTGTATTGCAAGTGCAAAGAAAAACTCCAGATAACGCATGTAGAGCAGAATTGGGCCAATACCCCCTCCTTATTCAAATAGAAAAAAGAGCCATCACATTTTACAACCATCTAAAAACAAGTGATCCCAAAACATTCCATCACACAGCTATACAATGTTAAGAGATTAGACAAGAGAAGAGTCCCCTCAGCCAGCTGGTTCTGAAGCTTAGTTCACTAACCCAAACCAACCCCATAGAGCCTCAGGACAACACTCAGAAAATCTGACCCAACGAAATCATCACAAGGCAAAAATAAAAATATATCACCTATTGGAAAGACACCACAACAAATCTAATTAAACTTCAATGCAATTTGGCTCTAAACAGACAGTACATGGTGACAGATTGAGGAAAACACTGACTAAGTACAGACTCAGTGAGCACAGTCTGGCTATAGAGACCGGTCACCACAGGCAAACCTGGCTGCCCAGATAGGACAGGCTGTGCTCACTCTGTTCCAGGGGAGAAGTAGAGACAGAGATGCATTTCCTATTACACTGTGACAAATACTCAGACCTAAGAGAATATTTCTTTCCCAAGATTATCATTCACTACAAAGAATTTGAAACGATAAAAGATGAAGAAAAAAATTGAACAATTAATGGAGAAAAGCCAAAATGTGCAGTTTTGGCAGCCAAATACGTGTCCTCCGGCCAATGAAAAGTGCAATGAAATGTCAATAATATTTCCCATTTGGTTTTGTTTTGTCTTTCATACCATGTCATGTGGCCTCTCAGTCAGGTTGAGACTGGTCTACTACTATTGCTTTAATGTATAACTATTCTCATTAATATTGTTGTTGTAGATGCTGTGAATGGGAATCCCATTTTACTGCTATTATTATTGCTGTTGGTCCAACCATTTTTGATATATGTATACTTTGACAATGTAAGTAATTTAACTTGCCATGTCAATGAAGTCTACTGAATGTAATTAAATTGAGAGAGACAGACCGAGAGGAGAGACCGAGAGGAGAGCCGAGAGGAGTGACAGAGAGGCGAGACAGAGAGATAGATGGAGAGAGCGCACAGCATGGCCATTGTGTCCGATCCTAAGAGTCCCTCACTCTGTTCCTCCCAGACAGACTGACAGCTTTGAAGGACCAGACAGGCAGGATGAAGAGAGTGTCACAGTGGTGTGTGAGATATACTGTATGGGCACCACTCACCAAACTAGTGCGTCATCATTTCTTCAATGAGCTGAAGCAGCTACTATGAAGCGGCATGATTAAAAACGTTAAACAGAATTGCATTGAAATAGCATTTTAGTCCAGGACTAGGCTTATTTAACTAAATTCCAAACTGTTGCTGCTAAAGGAGACAGACATAAGGGGCCAGGGGAGGTCAGGAATGGTCAGAAGCGGTTCTAGACAAGACACAATGGTAGACCATGGCCTACAGCTGACCCTTGGTCCATCCCTGTCATGCCTCTCCATGTCAACTGTCAACTCACATGGACTCAAAGACCTGTTGTGTTAGCCAGCTGAGGAAGAAGCAGTCAGTCAGCCAGCTTTCCTGCTGCCCAGAAGCTACAAGGCAAAAAACATCCCGACTTAAAGTAAATACTGAGTAGATACATTTCTCATACTGGTCCCCTGTGGGAATCAAACCCACAACCCTGGCATTGCAAGCACCTTGCTCTACCAACTGAGCCACATGGGACAACGCATTCTTCTTCCATCCAAATGCATGTCACTCCAGTGTCTAGTCGGGTATGTTTGAATTGAACCACATCCTATCCAATAGGGTACAAAGAGAAGCATATGAATGATGATATAGGATCTGTGGTATGACAATGGCTTGGAACTTGGAATAGGTTCATGTCAATAATTCAGTTGGATCCCTGAGCAGGGAAAATGTTCCTGATTCCTGAAGATTCAATCATTTACCATATGTCTGTTTGAGAGGATTGAAAAATAATAATAATAACTTTTTTGTACAGCGCTTTTCAATACAAGTAACAAAGTTCTTCACATCATAAAATAAAAGTACTAACAAACAAACAAAAACAAGGAGACATTTAAAAAAGATAGCTAATTAAAATCATACATTGAAGTCATACGTTAAAAAGATCTTAACAAAATATGGTTAACAATGGGAAAAAGAGATACTACTGTTGTGAAAGACTTTGAGATATAATATATACTAGTATACCTAACCTCACTTACCAAACCACACAATAGGGTGTGAAAAACATTGCCTTGATTTATTTGAATATTCCATCGTGTAGGATTATTTCTTTACATTCTTCAAAGAAATGCTAAAGAGTATAACTATTTATTTGAGAGTTTTACCCGTTTTATCAAGCTGTAAAGAAATCTCTGATTTTTCCATCCTCTACTAGCACTCCCATGCTTTATCTCAGCCAGATATTCCATGATGAAACATCAGCGCCCCCTACTGCTCCTCGGGGGGAATGTGTTGTGTGTAAAACCTCTCCCTCGCCTTCCCCTTCACTCCTGACAGGACGGACAGCATCTGAAGAGAAGCCAAGGAGAAGAAGCCACTTTAGTCTATTGAGGTACACCCATCTCCATCTTTAGGGGCAGAACTAGAATTTGAATCTCAATCATGTAAAGTGTTTATGCATTTTTTTAAATCATAAATGTATTTGATGGATGGTCTGTGCTGTTGCTCTAAATGTCATAGAGCCACAGCACAGCAAGTACCCAAGCCACAAGATGACGCTATTACTGTAGCCTACCATTTCAAACATGGATCTGATCGACAGAAAATATATAGGGTACTAGGGGGTAACTAGCCCCCTGGGGTTCAAATTATATTTAGTGCAATTGTACATAATGCATTGTATGGAAAAGGAAGAACAAAGGAAGAACAAAGAAAGTGAATGTGCAGGTGGTAAAAAAGAGGGAATTTACATCAAATCTCCCCATAGTGCGGATATTAATGGTGACATGTGCAACACCATTTCCCCCCATATTTTAATTAAATACTTGAAAATGATTAAGTAAGAGAAACAAAACAATAAAATAATAAAACTAAGACAACTGGACTTGCACAATTGGCCCAGCATCACCCGGGTTAGGGCTTGGCCGGGGTAGGCTGTCATTGTAAATAAGAATTTGTTCTTAACTGACTTGCCTAGTTAAATAAAGGTTACATTTGAAAAAAATCTAAAATAAGTATAACTTACAAAAGGGTTAGTAAAACAGATTAAATGAATTTTTAACACACTTGTGTGAAACCCTATGCCATAATCTTCTACAGGGTAACAGGTACCCCCAGGGGTACTTAAAAACATCCCTTTTCTAAAAACAACATTTCATGAAATACCTAAAAAAGTGTAAACTGTAGCCATTTCTTTCCCCTTTAAAGTTTATTCGCTTAAGCATGACCTTCATCCAAATGTTTTTTCAAACATTGCTAGTTACCCCCCAGTACATTATGTAAAAGCTCTGGCACCTTAATACTAGTCCCTCATTCTTTATTCTCAAGTGTGCTAAATATGTACACTACCCTGGGACAGGCACTCTACCTTGTAATTCAACACTGGCAGATGTGACGGCAATGCTAAACCTGGCTATCCCCATCCTATCCCCCTGTATGGTCAGTGAGATGGCATTCACCTCTGTCCACTTAGTCTGGTCTAGTCTGGAGAACTACCAAAATGAAAAGACAGATTCTGTCCACTATTTCATGGGAGTTTAAGGGTCTCTGAACAATCTCAACAATGGGTTTAGAGTATGAGAGGTAGCAATCACATTCAACATCACCTGATGTCCAACTAAATGTGTTAGGATGTGCCAAATGTCCATATTACATTTCAAGGTAAGACCCAGATGCAGACCATGTCAAATTAACAGTTTATTAATCCAACAGGGGCAGGTAAAAGGCAGGTCCAGGGCAGGCAGGGGTCAGTAATCCAGATAGGTGGGGCAAAGGTACAGGACAGCAGGCAGGCTCAGGGTAGGCAGAGGTCAGTAACCCAGATAGGTGGGGCACGTACAGGATGGCAGGCAGAAGAGGTCAAAACCGGAAAAACTAGAAAACAGGAACAAATCGAGAGACAGGAACAGAGGGAAAACCGTCGGCAGGCTTGACAAAACAAAACGAACTGGCAACAGACAAACAGACAACACAGGTATAAATACACAGGGGATAATGGGGAAGACGGGCGACACCTGGAAGGGGGTGGAGACAATCACAAAGACAGGTGAACCAGATCAGGGTGTGATAGTCCAGGTGACTATACTAAGCAAATATTTAAATGTAACATGTAAAGTGTTGGTCCCATATTTCATGAGCTTAAATAATAGATCCCAGAAATGTTCCATACACACAAAAACCTTATTTCTCTCAAATGTTGTAAACAAATTTGTCTACATCCTTTTCAGTTAGCATTTCTCCTTTGCCAAGATAATCAATCCACCTAAAAAGTGTGGCATATCAAAAAGCTGATTAAACAGCATAATCATTACACAGGTGCACCTTGTGCTGGGGGCAATAAAAGGCCACTCTAAAATGTGCAGTTTTGTCACACAATGCCACAGATGTCTCAAATTTTGAGGGAGAGTGCAACTAGCATAATGACTGCAGGAATGTCCACCAGCGCTGTTGCCAGGTAATTTAATGTTAATTTCTCTATCATAAGCCGCCTCTAATGTCATTTAAAGAATGTGTACGTACAACCGGCCTCACAACCACAGACCACGTGTAACCACCTCAGCCCAAAACCTCCACATCCGGCTTCTTCACCTGCAGGATCGCCTGAGACCAGGTACCCGGATAGCCGATAAAACTGTGGGATTGCACAACCAAATAATTTGTTCACAAACTGTCAGAAACCATCTCAGGAAGCTCATCTGCTTGCTCGTCGTCCTCGCCAGGGTCATGACCTTACTGCAGTTCAGCGTCGTAACCAACTAGAGTGGGCAAATGCTCACCTTCGATGGCCACTGGCATACTGGAGAAGTGTGCTCTTCATGGAGAAATCCCAGTTTGAACTGTACCGGGCAGATGGCAGACAGCGTGTATGGCGTAGCGGCAAGCGGTTTGCTGATGTCAATATTGTGAACAGAGTGCCCCGTGGTGGGGTTATGGTATGAGCATGCATAAGCTACGGACAAAGAACACAATTAAATTTTATCGATGGCAATTTGAGTGCACAGAGAAACCGTGACGAGATCCTGAGGCCCATTATATCGTGCCATTCATCTGCTGCCATCACCTCATGTTTCAGCATGATAATATTTTTAGGTAAGCTAGTTGAGAACAAGTTCTCATTTACAACTGCGACCTGGCCTTAGATAAAGCAAAGCAGTGCGACACAAACAACAACACAGAGTTACACATGGAATAAACAAAACATACAGTCAATAATACAGTAGAAAAAAGAAAACAAAAAAGTATATATACAGTGAGTGCAAATGAGGTAAGTTATGGCATTAAATAGGCTTTGGTGGCGAAGTATTTACAATATAGCAATTAAACACGGGAATGGTAGATGTGCAGAAGATGAATGTGCAAGTAGAGATACATGGGTGCAAAGGAGCAAGATAAATAAATAAATACAGTATGGGGATGAGGTAGATAGATGGGCTGTCTACAGATGGGCTATGTACAGGTGCAGTGATCTGTGAGCTGCTCTGACAGCTGGTGCTTAAAGCTAGTGAGGGAGATATGAGTCTCCAGCTTCAGAGATTTTTGTAGTTCGTTCCAGTCATTGGCAGCAGAGAACTGTGAGGAAAGGCGACCAAAGTAGGAATTGGCTTTGGGGGTGACCAGTGAGATATACCTGCTGGAGCGTGTGCTACGAGTGGGTGCTGCTATGGTGAACAGTGAGCTGAGATAAGGCAGGGCTTTACCTAGCAGAGACTTGTAGATGACCTGGAGCTAGTGGGTCTGGCGACGAATATGTACCGAGGGCCAGCCGACTACAGCATACAGGTCGCAGTGGTGGGTGGTATAAGGGGCTTTGGTGACAAAACGGATGGCACTGTGATAGACTGCATCCAATTTGTTGAGTAGAGTGTTGGAGGCTATTTTATAGATGACATCGCCGAAGTCAAGGATCGGTAGGACGGTCAGTTTTACAAGGATATGTTTGGCAGCATGAGTGAAGGATGCTTTGTATATAGGAAGCCGATTCTAGATTTATTTTTGGATTGGAGATGCTTTATGTGAGTCTGGAAGGAGAGTTTACAGTCTAACCAGACACCTAGGTATTTGTAGTTGTCCACGTATTCTAAGTCAGAGCCGTCCAGAGTAGTGATGCTGGACGGGCGGGCGGGCAGGTGCGGGCAGTGATCGATTGAATAGCATGCATTTAGTTTTACTTGCATTTAAGAGCAGTTGGAGGCCACGGAAGGAGAGTTGTATGGCATTGAAGCTCGTCTGGAGGTTAGTTAACACAAAAAGGGGCCAGACAAAGAGGGGCCAGAAGTATACAGAATGGTGTCTGCGTAGAGGTGGATCAGAGAATCACCAGCAGCAAGAGCGACATCATTGATGTATACAGAGAAGAGAGTCAGCCCAAGAATTGAACCCTGTGGCACCCCCATAGACACTGCCAGAGGTCCGGACAACAGGCCCTCCGATTTGACACACTGAACTCCATCAGAGAAGTAGTTGGTAAACGAGGTGAGGCAATCATTTGAGAAACCAAGGCTGTCGAGTCTGCCAATAAGAATGTGGTGATTGACAGAGTCGAAAGCCTTGGACAGGTTGATGAATACGCCTGCACAGTATTGTCTATTATCGATGGCGGTTATGATGTCGTTTAGGACCTTGAGCGTGGCTGAGGTGCACCCATGACCAGCTCAGAAACCAGATTGCATAGCGGAGAAGGTACGGCGGGATTCGAAATGGTCGGTAGTTTGTTTGTTAACTTGGCTTTCGAAGACCTTAGAAAGACAGGGTAGGATAGATATAGCTCTGTAGCAGTTTGGGTCTAGAGTGTCTCCACCTTTGAAGAGGGGGATGACCGCGGCAGCTTTCCAATCTTTGAGAATCTCAGACGATACGAAAGAGAGGTTGAACAGGCTAGTAATAGGGGTTGCAACAATTTTCAGAAAGTCATCAACGTAAGGGAATTTCGTATTTTATTCACCAAACTTTTTACCTAAATCCAATAACATGGTAAATGTTTTGTTGATTTCACGTTGAATTCACATTTGTTGACATCTCAACCAAATGTAAATCAAAGCTAGATGTTGATCTGTCCCCAGTGGGATATAATTTCCCATATTCCTCTGAACAAAAAGAGAATATGAATCATATTAATTGGACTATACTCATATCTAACAGGAATTGGCAGCCTTAATGAACTTATGGACTCACCAGTACATTCATCCCATATTACTGCATGTGAAGAGGTTCTCCAAATAACCTTAATCTTTTTAAGTTATTGCATGAAACGATTTATTCATTATGATTGCTTCCTTCCTCTCATCTCATCTCCTCTACCTTTCATCAGATATTTCACAAGAGAAGACTTCTCCATATGATATAATTGCATCTCCTCATCAAAAAGCAATTCAGTCTAATGAAAAAAATATTACAGATATGGACAGGGAAATAGGCCGTGCATTTCAGTTATACGGTAGCAAAGCGGAGGTCGATAAGGGGAGGTTTTGATTGCCAACTTACTGAGGAGAACATTACTGTGTGTAGGCCTTGGGGTTTGTTTACCTTCTGACTAACAGAGTGAGAGTGAAGGAGTTTATCCTCATGTTATTCTAGGGGCCTTCGGGGCTGGTCGTCTCTGGGGGAAAAAAAATTCAAATGTACTGAAGGAGCTGAGTTTTTTTTAACTCATTTTTGTTCTTTATTTTATTGACAGGCAGGTTGAAATTAGAGGCGGGAGACAGACATGGGGGAGGACAGATTTGGCCGGTCCAGGGTTTGAAACTCTGTCACAAGGGGCCATGTGAAGTTCAGAGTGGGGACCACTACCACTAGAACTAACTCTGATACTGAGCTCCACTCCCAGAAGATGTTATGAATTATACAATGTAAAAGGACAGAAGAGAGAGAGAAAACAGCAGCAAAAAAAGTTTCTCTCTTCCCCGCAACTAAAAGAGAGTAACTTCTCTAACTCTGCTGCCTCAGCAGGCCAGCCCAGCTCCCTAATCAGATGAAGGGGAGGCACAGCGCCCCAGGCAGGGTGTGGGGGTGTCTGAACAGGGCAAACCGCTCCACTGGGGTACCCGCAAGAACGGGGTGGCCTGGGTCTAGGAGGTCTAAGAGTCTTGGAGCAGGCTGCTGGCAATGAGGCTCTGGAGGCTCCTTAGAACAGTAGTGCTCTAGTGTGTGTGTGTGTGAGTGCGTGCGTGTTGGCATTGGCCCCTGGAGGGCCCTTCAGAACACTGGCTGTGAAATGAGGACCAACTAAAAGTCATCTCATTCTCATTACTACGCCTGATGGTTCAGCTGCACTTCTCTCTTCTCAGAGACTCAGCCCTCAGATCCTGCCTGTCCCTGTAGCACTGGGAAGGGAGGACCACCACAACAGACCAGACCGTTCATCGGATTGAACCCGTCTGTCAGATGGGTTGCGGTAGCTCTATTAGTTCCATTGTGCCACCGAGGCAAGCTCAATCAAGCGCAGCTAAAGAATTTGAAAGAAATAAATACTTTATTTATCTGGGCCTAGAGAGTGCCCATATCTGGCCACCACAGGCCCATAGACAGTGACAAAACAATCGACCAGTATAAGTCTCTGGCTCTGACGGAAGTGTTGGAGCTAAATGAGATACATGGCCACTGGTCTGTGGGAGGCAGGTATCCATGCATCTTAGGTATCGTTAAAGTTTTGTTGAGGTGTTTGAATCCAAGGGCACTGGGCAGCTCTCCGAGAAACTGTACGCCTGAGTAATGCTTATAGCAGATTAATAAACTGATCCGGATTGGCTGAGTAAGGCTCCATGCGTCAGAGACCAGTGAGCAGAATAGCCTACCGCCCACTCCTGAGCCCAATAGCTGAAACTTTGGTCCTGAGCACAAAATTCAGTCTGGTTTAACTTCTTATGGCTGCGGGGCAGTATCTAGTAGCTTGGATGAATAAGGTGCCCAGAGGTGCCCAGAGTAAACTGCCTGCTCCTCAGTCCCAGTTGCTAATAAATGCAAATTATTAGTATATATGGATAGAAAACACTCTGAAGTTTCTAAAACTGTTTGAATGATGTCTGTGAGTATAACAGAACTCATATGGGAGGCAAAAATCTGAGAAAAAATCCAACCAGGAAGTGGGAAATCTGAGGTTGGTCGATTTTCAACTCAGCCCCTATTGAAGATACAGTGGGATATTGGTCATGTTGCACTTCCTACGGCTTCCACTAGATGTCAACAGTCTTTAGAACCTTGTCTGATGCTTCTACTGTGAAGTGGGGCCGAATAGAGGTGATTGAGTAAGGTCTACCATGAGCTGAACATGCGCTGACCATGCGCGTTCATGTGAGAGCGAGCTCTGTTCTATCGCATTTCTGAAGACAAAGGAATTCTCCGGTTGGAACATTATTGAAGATTTATGTTAAAAACATCCTAAAGATTGATTCAATACATCGTTTGACATGTTTCTACTGACTGTAACGGAACTTTTTGACATTTCGTCTGCTTTTAGTGTACGCGCTTCGTGACTTTGGATTTGTTTACCAAACGCGCTAACAAGTAGCTATTTGGACATAAATGATGGACATTACCGAACAAATCAAACATTTATTTTGGAACTGGGATTCCTTGGGGTGCATTCTGATGAAGATCATCAAAGGTAAGTGAATATTTATAATGTTATTTCTGACTTCTATATGGCGGATATATTTTTGTCTTGATTGGGCTCTGAGCGCCGACCTCAGATTATTCCGTAAAGCTTTTTTGAAATCTGACACAGCGGTTGCATTAAGGATCTGGATCTAAAATTCCATGTATAACACTTGATCTTTGATGAACGTTTATTTCGAATGTTTCTGGAAATTGATGTGGCTCTTTGCAAAATCACCGGATGTTTTTGGATCTACTGAACATAACGCGCCAATGTATACTGAGATTTTTTGACATAAATATGAACTTTACCGAACAAAACATACATGTATTGTGTAACATGAAGTCCTATGAGTGTCATCTGATGAAGATCATCAAAGGTTAGTGATTCATTTTATCTCTATTTCTGCTTTTTGTGACTCCTGTCTTTGGCTGGAAAAATGGCTGTGTTTTTCTGTGATTTGGTGGTGACCTAATATAATTGTTTGGTTTGCTTTCGCTGTAAAGTCTTTTTGAAACCGGACACTGTGGTGAAATTAACAACAAGATTACCTTTAAAATGGCATAAGATACTTGTATGTTTGAGGAATATTAATTATGAGATTTCTGTTGTTTGAATTTGGCGCCCTGCACTTTCACTGGCTGTAGTCATATCGATCCCGTAAACGGGATTGCAGCCATAAGAAGTTTTAACAAGCCTAGGCTATTGTGCTGTTTCAATGCCCCTCATGTGGAACTGTACTGCAGCCGCATCCTCCTCCTCGGGGCGTGGTGCCCCCCACCATGGGAACACAGTTCTATTGGGGAGTGCCAATCGCTTAGGTGTGAGGAGCTGTGGGGGAGCTGCAGGGGAGCGTCACAGCTGATCCTGACTCCAGGACACCAGTAGATCATTTAACACAGAGGGGCAACAGGACACTTTAGGAGGTCAAATGGAGGCTCAGAAACCAGTCTGTTTAAACCAACATGGACATGCAGAATTAAAGTACTCTCATGATGATTCAGGGCTCCGGCTACAGGTTTCTACACCATCTGTAGCTCTACAAGATATGGGCACTAACACTAACGCTACATGATTATTCCAGTCAGACAATGGAGAGATTTATAAGGATTGCTCTATTGCTGCATGCCCTGCCAAACAGATAATGTAAGGCCGGTGATTGCTGGTGTGCAGGTATCCAGTGCTTAAAGCCACAGAGCCTGAGACCTGTTTCTATAGTCGAGAGAGAGAGATAATGATGGTGTTCTAATAAAGGTCCATTGCCAGGACCACAAATACAAATTATATCTGGACACCGTTGCCCTAGAGCACACAAAAAACTATACCTACCTCGGCCTACACAAGAGCACGACAGGTTACTTCCACAAAGCTGTAAATGATCTGAGGGACAAGGCAAGAAGGGCCTTCTACACCATCAAAAGGAACATAATATTCGACATCCCAAATAGGATCTGACAAAAAACACTTGAATCAGTTATAGAACCTATAGCCCTTTATGGTTGTGAGGTCTGGGGTCTATTCACCAACCAAGAATTCACAAAATGGGACAAACATCAAACTGAGACTCTGCATGCAGAATTCTGCAAAAACATCCTCTGCATACAATGTAAATCACCAAATAATGCATGCAGAGCGGAATTAGGCTGATACCCGCTAATTATCAAAATCCAGAAAAGAGTCGTTAAATTCTACAACCACCTATTAGGAAGCAATTCCCAAACCTTCCATAATAAAGCCATCACCTACAGAATGATTAACCTAGAGAAGAGTCCCCTAAGCAAGCTGGTCCTGGGTCTCTGTTCACAAATACACAGAACAATAGGAGAGCAACAGCAACACAATTAGACCCAACAAAATCATGAGAAAACAAAAAGGTAATTACTTGACACGTTGGAAATAATTTACCAAAATATAGAAAACTGGAATGCTATTGTGCCCTAAACAGAGAGTACACAGTGGCAGAATACCTGACCACTGTGACTGACCCAAAATTAAGAAAAGCTTTGACTATGTACAGACTCAGTGAGTATGGCCTTGCTATTGAGAGAGGCCGCAGTAAGCAGAACTGGCTCTCAAGAGATAACAGGCTGTGAGTGCACACTGCCCACAAAATGAGGTGGAAACTGAGCTGCACTTCCTAACCTCCTGCCAAATGTATGACCATATTAGAGACATATATTTCCCTCAGATTACACAGACCCACAAATAATTCCAAAACAAATCCAATTTTGATAAACTCCCATATCTACTGGGTGAAATATCACAGTGTGCCATCACAGCAGCAAGATTTGTGACCTGTTGCCACAAGAAAATGGCAACCAGTGAAGAACAAACACCATTGTAAACACAACCCATTTTCCATTTTGTACTTATTTGCACATCATTATAACACTGTACATAGCAATAATGACATTTGAAATGTGTCGATTCCTTTGAAACTTGTGGGTGCAATGTTTACTGTTCATTTTTTGGATTGATAATAAACAAAAGTGAAATAATCTATTTCACTTGCTTTGGCAATGTAAACAGGTTTCCCATGCCAATAAAGCCCTTTGAACTGAATTGAGAGATTGATTGATTGATGTGATTGAGGTCTAAATTAATCAAGCTTTCTGCTCCACATGGGGTCAAATAGTGTTTAACATCTTTTAAAACCTTCAGCATTTTGGGTAAAGTTTGGCACTATTATATTCATTCCATTGTGCCAGGCTGGCATGCTCAATCAAGCGCAGCTAAAATATTTGAAATACAAAACAAATACTATTTGAAGCCATGTCTGAGGTGATGAGACGGGAGTGACACCATTACCAGCCCCTGCCTGCCTGGTGCTCTTTACAGAAGCTCAATAGTTCAGGGAAACAGCCATTAAGCTCTGCTGTCTCTGAAAAGCTTTTAGCAATTAGCCTACAGTCGACATACATGGCCTTGCAGACAGCGACTTCATCAGCATGTGTGGGATTTAGATCTGTGGCTGGGGATAGAGGGAGAGAGAGAGAGAGAGAGAGAGAGAGAGAGAAAGAGAGAGATGAGGAAGAGAGGGAACTGACGTTTGAAAAAAGGACCGGCAGGAGAATTGTGGTGGAATAACCGACGACGGGGGTCGACAATCAACCAGGGAATGCTTCAACAAATTAATGCCATAGCTAGGGTCAGCTAGGGATGGAGAACGATTCCCTCAATATTTTTAAGTGCTTTCAGATAAATAGCTTTTAGGATGTGAACTGTGGCCTGACTGGCAGACATAATTTTAACCCTTATTTCATCCGCTACTGTACATACCAAGGATACTCTCTCCTCTCTCTCTCGTGAAATAGATGAGCAATAAAAAATGGACAGTAAACATTACACTCACAGAAGTTCCAAAACAATAAAGACATTTCAACAAAAGAGAAAATAAATAAACATAAATAGTTGCACTGTGATTGACTCAGTGTTCCGTCACTCATGGGAAATCACAAGAGGCTATGTATTTTTGTAGGCATTCATGTAGGTAGTCTATGTCATGGACATGTTGATTGTAAAATGAGAATAAGCTATATTGAAATGCTTCCTCGTCAATTATTTTGTCATTTTAGTAGTGTGCACAAACAGAGATGGTAAGGACACACAATAGCTCATGAACACAAAAGATCTTGCCTATGTAGGCCTACTGTAAGATGACGTGTCTACTACCAGTCAGCCTCAACCACCTTTACAATTTTCTTGAAATTAGTTGTTATAGTACAAACATTTTCAAAACCCTTGCACTTGGGAAATCCTATTTTAAAGCAATAGTTGACTCATATTCTTTTTTTTAAATTGCATTTATTTATTTGTAAATACGTTTTTTTATTAGATCTTATCTCTCAATATTCATCTCAAAGTGCACCAGATCGATACATTTAGCTGTTCAATTTCAAATGTTCTATCCGGCGAAGATCCCCCCCCAGACCCCCGTACTAGGGTCCCCCTCTGGCTTTGGGCTAAGGACCCAAAGTCCTCAAATCCTAGAAACACCCCTGAAGGTAGTAGACTAGACTACTAATTGATCTTACAGTCACACATCTACAATAGAGTACACCCACAGCCCACTCACTTGGCTTGGCAGAAACCTGTGCTGCCTTTACTATAGCAGTAAGCTGATGGGTGTAATACAACAACAACTAAATGTCCCGGTCAAACTGATGACCAGCAGCCAGGCTGACCTGCAGTCAGAACAACATTAAGATGAAGACAGAGCAGTCTGAAAGGGAAATGAACGACTATAGAGGATTCTGATGGTTCATGGTGCTAGTGAAAATGCAAACACACATATATACACATACATATACACTGCTCAAAAAAATAAAGGGAACACTTAAACAACACAATGTAACTCCAAGTCAATCACACTTCTGTGAAATCAAACTGTCCACTTAGGAAGCAACACTGATTGACAATAAATGTCACATGCTGTTGTGCAAATGGAATAGACAAAAGGTGGAAATTATAGGCAATTAGCAAGACACCCCCAATAAAGGAGTGATTCTGCAGGTGGTGACCACAGACCACTTCTCAGTTCCAATGCTTCCTGGTTGATGTTTTGGTCACTTTTGAATGCTGGCGGTGCTCTCACTCTAGTGGTAGCATGAGACGGAGTCTACAACCCACACAAGTGGCTCAGGTAGTGCAGCTCATCCAGGATGGCACATCAATGCGAGCTGTGGCAAGAAGGTTTGCTGTGTCTGTCAGCGTAGTGTCCAGAGCATGGAGGTGCTACCAGGAGACAGGCCAGTACATCAGGAGACGTGGAGGAGGCCATAGGAGGGCAACAACCCAGCAGCAGGACCGCTACCTCCGCCTTTGTGCAAGGAGGAGCACTACCAGAGCCCTGCAAAATGACCTCCAGCAGGCCACAAATGTGCATGTGTCAGCATATGGTCTCACAAGGGCTCTGAGGATCTCATCTCGGTACCTAATGGCAGTCAGGCTACCTCTAGCGAGCACATGGAGGGCTGTGCGGCCCCACAAAGAAATGCCACCCCACACCATGACTGACCCACCGCCAAACCGGTCATGCTGGAGGATGTTGCAGGCAGCAGAACGTGCTCCACGGCGTCTCCAGACTCTGTCATGTCTGTCACATGTGCTCATGTGCTCAGTGTGAACCTGCTTTCATCTGTGAAGAGCACAGGGCGCCAGTGGCGAATTTGCCAATCTTGGTGTTCTCTGGCAAATGCCAAACGTCCTGCACGGTGTTGGGCTGTAAGCACAACCCCCACCTGTGGACGTCGGGCCCTCATACCACCCTCATGGAGTCTGTTTCTGACCGTTTGAGCAGACACATGCACATTTGTGGCCTGCTGGAGGTCATTTTGCAGGGCTCTGGCAGTGCTCCTCCTTGCACAAAGGCAGAGGTAGCGGTCCTGCTGCTGGTTTGTTGCCCTCCTATGGCCTCCTCCACGTCTCCTGATGTACTGGCCTGTCTCCTGGTAGCACCTCCATGCTCTGGACACTACGCTGACAGACACAGCAAACCTTCTTGCCACAGCTCGCATTGATGTGCCATCCTGGATGAGCTGCACTACCTGAGCCACTTGTGTGGGTTGTAGACTCCGTCTCATGCTACCACTAGAGTGAGAGCACCGCCAGCATTCAAAAGTGACCAAAACATCAACCAGGAAGCATTGGAACTGAGAAGTGGTCTGTGGTCACCACCTGCAGAATCACTCCTTTATTGGGGGTGTCTTGCTAATTGCCTATAATTTCCACCTTTTGTCTATTCCATTTGCACAACAGCATGTGACATTTATTGTCAATCAGTGTTGCTTCCTAAGTGGACAGTTTGATTTCACAGAAGTGTGATTGACTTGGAGTTACATTGTGTTGTTTAAGTGTTCCCTTTATTTTTTTGAGCAGTGTATATATATATATATATATATATATATATATATATATATATATATATATATATACGCCTGTTTTGCATGTTATTTTGGCATTAATACGTGTCACATATCACTTTGCAAACAATGTAAAAAAAATATTTTGAATCAATAAAGCCGCATACAAACATGGTTTCTTTTTTGCTTTCTTCAGTAAGGCAGCTCCAAAATGCAGGTGTTTCAGCCTAGCTCAGTGCTTTCTGTGGTGGTGGGGCAGGGAGTGGAAAATACAGAGGGGTTGGTAATGTTCTCTAATTGCGCTGTGATTAGCTCTGTGTTGTGTCACTCATGGGGACACTACATCTCCGCAAAATCCGTGGGGAGAGCTTGAAAATTCAAGCCTCTTTGGTGCTAGCATGGAGTTACATTAGAAGGCTCCATCCAAGAAGGCTCAAGGTCATTGGCCACAGATAAAATCATGGCAATTCACGTCATATCTACCGTAGCTTTGATTGGACTGATCATGTCAACATCATACTTTCAAAATCTTAGATAGCAAGCTAGACAAGCAGTCATCGTCATGAATCAAGTCGACAATCTATTTTATTTTATTTTATTTTTATTTATTTAACCTTTATTTAACCAAGTAAGCTAGTTGAGAACAAGTTCTCGGTTACAACTGCGACCTAGCCAATATAAATCAAAGCAGTGCGACACAAACAACAACAAGAAGCCAGATGTGAAGAAGCCAGATGTGGTCCTGGACTGGCATGATTACACGTGGTCTGTGGTTGTGAGGCCGGTTGGAAGTACTGCCAAATTCTCTAAAACGACGTTGGAGGTGGTTTAAGGTAAAGAAATTAACATGTAATTCTCTGGCAACAGCTCTGATGGATTTTCCTGCAGTCAGCATGTCAATTGCACGCTCCCTCAAAACTTGTGACATCTGTGGCATTGTGTTGTATGACAAAACTGCACATTGTAGTGTGGCCTTTATTGTCCCGGGCACAAGGTGCACCTGTGTAATGATCATGCTGTATAATCAGCTTCTTGATATGCCACACCTGTCAGGTGGAAGGATTATCTTGGCAACGGAGAAATGCTCACTAACAGGCATGTAAACACATGTGTGTCACACCTTGATCTGTTTCACCTGTCCTTGTGTTTGTCTCCACCCCCGCCAGGTGTCACCCATCTTCCCCATTATCCCCTGGGTACTCTGTTTTTTTGTTGCCAGTTCGTCAAGTCAACCAGCGTTTTGTTTCTCAGCTCCTGCTTTTCCCCAGTCTCTCTTTTCTCGCCCTCCTGGTTTTGACCATTGCATGTCCTGACTCTGAGCCCGCCAGCCTGACCACTCTGCCTGCCCCTAACCCTGAGCCTGCTTGTCGTCCGGTGCCTTTGCCCCTGCTCTGGATTACCAACCTCTGCCTGCCTTGACCTGTCGTTTGCCTGCCGCTGTTGTTGTAATAAATATTGTTACTTCAACACAGTCTGCATCTGGGTCTTCCCTGAAACACGATAATATAATAATATTTTTGTGCATATGGTAAATGTTTTGGATCTTTTATTTCAGCTCATGAAACACAGGCTCAACAATTTACATGTTGCATTTATATATTTTTCATTATACTTGGTTGTTTTGTCTTGTTTCTACCGATGTAATTCATATGGAAATGGCACAAACTGCTTGCTATAGCTAGCTAGTTAGTCTGTCATGCAAGATAACTTGTGTGTAGCGGTATATGTGGGCTGCACTCATGAAGTGTCCACCTCAGCTGTCACTTTCACTAGCTAGCCATACAGACAACCAGCTAACTAGCTACCGAAATGAAGGCTAGAGTAATTTGTGTTTAGCTTCGGTTATAGTTTGTCATGTTTGCTCAGTGCAACTTATTCATAGGCTATACATTGCCTCATTTCCCTATTATATGACAGCTTAGATGTCATGTTAGGGTAGTAGAGGCCCGCGCAGTGGAGATCATATGATGAGTTGGATGTTTGTTTACAAAGCCAGCTAACAAGTTCCTTGTTTGGTCCTGTTTCTACCGATACAGTTCATTTGCTAACTGCCCCAGCTTCTTAACTAATCAGCTAACATTGGCAAACTCTGTACTTAGTCTGTCAGGCAAGAAAGCAAGAGTTAGAGGAGAGAGAGTGAGAGTGTGTGGAATGGGAGGCATATAACTGTATCACACAATTTATTATGGAAACCCCTTTTTGGGAAGAGAGTATGTGTATGGTTGACAAAAAGAAAGAGGAAGAAAGAGAGAGACAGTGCGAGGCAGAGAGCGAGAGAGAGAGATTTTGTTCCTGACCACAGTTGTATCCTATTTGTTGCTCCTCTCCTCCCCCTCTGTTACTCTGTTCCTCTAGGTTAGTGAAAGCAAAAGGAAGTGATGTGGAGAGTCAGGGTTCAGAAGCAAAAGGCAGGGAGGAAAAGGAGTTCAAGATGATTTGAGGGATAGAGATGTGGAGCGAGGAGGGAGGAGAGGAGCGAGAGGAGAGTGGAGGGAGAGAAGAGGAGAGTGAAGAGAAACATGGAGAGGAGAAGGAATAGGGAGAGGAGGAAGGGAGAGGAATAGGGACAGGAGGAAGAAGACTAAGCAAAGAGTGGGAGATGTGTAAAAACCTCCTTTGGGTGCTCTACGTGTTCTGTGCCACTTCACAGGATGGGGCAGTGCTTCCAGAAGTTCCATGACATGTTGTAGGCTAAATGCAAACACTAAAATGACGGTGTGAAATATTAATTTATCCACAAATATTTTATTGTCTCTGAACAGTTTTGTATCTTCTCTCTATCTGTCTATCTCATACTTGCTGCATTCTCTGAATTGTTGTCAAAGTAGACAACGATTTCTACATTTGGTGTCAGGCCTGGTCTGTGGTAAATCTTATTGAGAGAGGTTACCTACATTTTGAAATAGTCTCTGAATAGATGGTTACATTTTTAGATGGTTACAGAAGTAGTATTAGTTGTCAATCACAGCCTACTTTGTGTGGGTTTTGAAATACTTTCTGAATATTGTCCTCTGGTCACATCTTGGATAATTGTAATTATTTATATGTAAATCATATATTATACTTGCTACATTACTACAGTTGAAATACATACATTTTTTGTATATAGTTTGTTGTGTTGAGTGTGAATCGTTTTTGAAAGTGAGTGTCTTTACACAATGGAAGACAACATTTGTGTTATTCCTATTGACATGAATGTGGTGTCATACTAAAGAGATTGAGCTCTTTAAAACTAAGCTAACTTTTAATTGTCATTTGTTCTTTGTTTTTGAGCTAGAGTATATCTGTTTGAAATGTGTGAGAAAATGAGCTTTATCTTGAAAATTCTCATTAATCTACAGCAGCATTCTAGAATTATTTTGGGGTCTAAAGGGTTGATGACCGCTTGGCTGTCGAAACATTGGTTTTCATGAGGGTATAGTCTACGATGTCCTACCAAGCCCATTTAACCTGTTCTGCTGGGGAAAGGTCGATTCGATGCTCTCTGTGCCTAAAAGAGAGGAAGATCTTCAGCTGCTGCTCAAAAGCCCTTGGCAAGGTGCCACGAACTGGTGATTAAAGACATAGCGGATACCATCTGCAGTGGGATCAGCCACTGCAAGAGCCTTCGACCAGCGCCTTCGACCATCACATTCGTCAGAGCCGGGGAAAAGCCAACACCAGCTACCAGAACCTCCAGAGGTCTTCTCCCAGCAGCTCAAGATTGGGAGCTGGAAGTTGACCTGGGAAAGCAGCTCAAGGTCCCAGACATCATCACAGCGACGACACTGAGGCCAGACATTGTGCTGCCTTCTGAAACATCCAAGCAGGTAATCTTAAATGGAGCTTTCCGTCACTTGGGAGTGACGGTGAGCAGACTGACTTATTATCTGGCTGGCTGACGGGTCCTATCTGGCCGGCCGCCAGATAGATCCATTCGGCCAGACCAGTCGACCGGCCTGAAAGGACCAGCCGGTCGGCCAGATTGGTCCGGTCAGCTGGCCGTCCAGATAGTACCAGCTAATACCATGTCTGGGTAATCAACACCCTGCAACACTGGCACACAAACCAATCAACACATGGACCCTGGCAACACCACAAAAAACAATTCAACTTTGTCCACAAACCTATGGGCCCTGGTTAAAATTAGTGCACTATATAGGGAATAGGGTCTATATAGGGAATAGGGTGCCACTTGGGATGCAGACATTGCATGAAGCTTCGCAGGATGGATTTTTTATACACCTCCAAAAAAGCTGTCAGAAAGCCAAAAGTCAGAGGAATTTAAATGTTAATGATTTGATATTGCACAGAACGCACAGACAGATGGCAAAGTGAAGCAAACCAAACCAACAAGTTTGTCATATTTAATAAAAACTTTTGCGAACGCCAGAAGCAGGTGTGACTCACAATCACACACTATACAATAACAATATAATGTTAGTGTTTCCTGCAGCGTTCTCAAAGCAGTTTAATAATATAATATAATTTCATGAAATCACAAGTCCAATACAGCAAATGAAAGATAAACATCTTGTGAATCCAGCCAACATGTCCGATTTTTAAAATGTTTTACAGCGAAAACACAACATATATTTATGTTAGCTCACCACAATAGCCCAACACATAACTCCATTTTTTCACCGCAAAGATAGCTTTCACAAAACCCACAAATAGAGATAAAATTAATCACTAACCTTTGAACAACTTCATCAGATGACAGTCTTATGTCATCTGGTGACAGTTATACAATACATTTATGTTTTGTTCGAAAATTTGCAAATTTATAGCTACAAATCAATCAATCAATCAATCAAGTTTATTTTATATAGCCCTTCGTACATCAGCTAATATCTCGAAGTGCTGTACAGAGACCCAGCCTAAAACGCCAAACAGCTAGAATGCAGGTGTAGAAGCACGGTGGCTAGGAAAAACTCCCTAGAAAGGTGGTTTTACATTGGCGACATGGTCAGAAATGGCTCCAAAACAGCCAGAATAATTACAGAGAGCAACGTGAAATACAGAAATACTCATCATAAACATTTATGAAAAATACATGTTGTACACATAATTAAAGATAAACATCTTGTGAATCCAGCCAACATGTCCGATTTTAAAATGTTTTACAGCGAAAACACAACATATATTTATGTTAGCTCACCACAATAGCCCAACACACAACGCCATTTTTTCACCGCAAAGATAGCTTTCACAAAACCCACAAATAGAGATAAGATTAATCCCTAACCTTTGAACAACTTCATCAGATGACAGTCTTATGACATCATGTTATACAATACATTTATGTTTTGTTCGAAAATGTGCATATTTATAGCTACAAATCGTGGTTTTACATTGGCGACATGGTCAGAAATGTCTCCAAAATGTCCGGAGAAATTTTAGAGAGTCACGTAATCTAACAGAAAAACTCATCATAAACTTTGCTGAAAAATACACGTTGTACATATAATTAAAGATACATTGGTTCTTAATGCAACCGCTGTGTTAGATTTAAAAAATATACTTTAGTAAAAAGCACAGCATGCAATAATCTGAGACAGCGCTCAGCCATTCTCCGCCATGTTGGAGTCAACAGAGTCAACAAAAATATGAAATAACATCATAAATATTCCCTTACATTTGATGAACTTTCATCAGAATGCAGTGCCAGGAATCCTAGTTACACAATAAATCATTGTTTTGTTTTAGAATGTCCATTTCTTCTGTCGAATTAGCAACTTTGGCTAGCATGTGTAGGTCACGTGTCCATGAAGATTTGACGCAATGAACAAAAAATTCAAAAAGTGATAATAAAAGTCGAATAAACTGGTCAAACTCAGTTGAGAATCCATCTTTAGGATGTTTTTCTCATATATATCCAATAACGTCCCAGACGGAGCATTTCTTTGTGTCTACCTAACGCATTGCAAACAAAGATATGACATACCCAAGTGCGTAGCCAAATACTGCCAATATGGCTGACCTGTCACACCAAAGACTCTCATCCGGTCCCACATAAGGCTAGACACTTCATTCCACGTTCTACTGCCTGTTGACATCTAGTGGAAGGCGTATGAAGTGCATACAGATCCATAAATACAAGGCAATTGAATAGGCGATGCCTTTCACAGAGACCCATTTCAGAATTTTCACTTCCTGTTTGGAAGTTTGCCTGCCAAATGAGTTCTGTTTTACTCACATATATAATTCAAACCGTTTTAGAAACTTAAGAGTGTTTTCTATCGAATAGTAATAATAATATGCATATCATATGATCTAGGACAGAGTACGAGGCCGTTTAAATTGGGCACAATTTTATCCAAAAGTGAAAAGGGCGCCCCCTATTTCCAAGAGGTTAATTTTCACCATTCCAAGCTTTATTCCCTACATAGCACAATACTTTTGACAAGAAGTAGTGCACAAGTAGTGGTCAAATGCAGTGCACTATAGGGAATAGGGTACTATTTGGGACACAATCATACTGCTCAGAACGGCCTTCCCCAGAGGTGAGAAGCAACAATGCTGCAGCAATGTACTTTCACTGTCTGTATGTGTGAAATCCCACCCACCCACCCACACACACAACCTACAGGGGAAACTGTGAGAGGAGTTGAGATAAGCAGAACGAAACCAGTTTAAGAATAGAAACAGGTCCATTGTATGGCGGGAGACATTGTATGGCGGGAGATGAAAACCTCTAGCTCATCTAACAAATAAAAAGTTTGCAACAATGGAATTTCTCTGTACTTGTGCACGTGACATGAAAACGTACAATTTTAACGCTCTAGCTGATTAAAAGTGAGATTGGACTTGCCAAAGCTACATTGGCCTATTTAGTGTTTTTTGGAGTTATGTCTCCACTGATGAAAGGACTGTGTTAATACAAATAATTAAACACTGCAATTCAAATTCTGACTTATTCTGATCCAGCTCTGCTGACAAGGGCAAAAATGTAATTAACTTAAAGATGACAAGTTAATACAAATGGCTTACTGAGGTGGCGGTTGGTTTAAACAGTGCCAATGGCATGCGTTTCTAGCTGTGTGTTAGCAGGGGAAACTGCTCTGGTGTGCACTGAGTTTTATAGCAGCATGTATGCCTTATTCAAGCATTAATCCGTGTGTTTACTATCAAAAAAATGTGTCATTCCCTTGTTCACAAACAATGTCTGACATGTCGATCTCACAAAAACACATTGGATGCCAATGTTGCCAATCTTTCCTATTTACTTGGGATTTAGGCCTACAGACTTTAATGTGTGCTGAACAAAAATATAAACAGACGAAAGATCCCAGATGTTTTCTGTACACACAAAGCCTTATTTCTCTCAAATATTGTGCACCAATTTGTTTACATCCCTGCTTCTGAGAATTTCTCCTTTGCCAAGATATTCCATCCACTTGACAGGTGTGGCATATCAAGAAGCTGATTAAACAGCATGATTAATACACAGGTGGACCTTGTGCCGGTGACAATAAAATGACACTAAAATGTGCAGTTTTGTTCTGCAACACAATGTCAGATGTCTCAAGTTGAGGGAGCGTGCAATTGACATGCTGACTCCAGAGCTGTTCGCCAGATAATTGAATGTTCATTTCTCTACCATAAGCCGCCTCCAACAACCACAGACAACGTGCTACCATGCCAGCCCAGGACCTTCACATCCGGCTTCTTCACCAGCGGGATCGTCTGAGACCAGCCAACCGGACAGCTGATGAAACCAAAGGATTTCTGCACAAACTGTCAGAAACCGTCTAAGTATGCTCATCTGCGTGCTCATCATCTTCACCAGGGTCTTCACCTGTCTGCAGTTCGGCATCGTAACCAACTTCAGTGGGCAAATGCTTTCCTTCGATGGCGACTGGCACGCTGGAGAAGTGTGCTCTTCACAGATGAATCCAGGTTTCAACTGTGCCGGGATGATGACAGACAGTATGTATGGTGTCGTGTGGGCGAGCATTTTGCTGATGTCAATGTTGTGAACAGAGTGCCCCATGGTGGCGGTGGGGTTATGGTATGGGCAGGCAAAAACTATAGACAACGAACACAGTTGCATTTTATCGATGTCAATTTGAATGCACAGAGATACCGTAATGAGATCCTGAGGTCAATTGTCATGTCATTCATCCAGCAACTTCCCACAGCCTCTGAAGAGGAGTGGGACAACATTCTACAGGCCACAATCAACAGCCTGATCATCTCTATTGCCGAAGATGTGTTGAGCTGCATGAGGCAAATGGTGGTCAAACCAGATACTGAAGTTATCTGTATTCCCAGTCATGTGAATCCATAGATTAGGGCATGATTTCCTTATATGAACTTTAACTCAGAAAAATCTTTGAAATTGTTGCATTTATACTTTTGATAAGTGTATATAGCCCCTATCAAACATATAGTGTGAAGTATGGACTGGACTATAGGCCAGTTCTGGGATGGTATAGAACTGGCCTGCCCCTTTAACCAGCTCTATAACATGCATGAGCACAACTCTCAGCCAGGAGTACTGTGCTGTCTGCTCCCGGCTGCCTGGCAACCTCAGGAACCTTATCAGGATAAACAGCATATGTCAAGATGTACGTGACTCTTGAGCCAGAGCTACCAGGAGTTGGGCTCTGCACCTTGGGTCAAAGAGAGACCAAAGTGAAGCTCCAACAATTTACGGGTCCAAAGAGTAGGATAGAAGGTGCTAACTGTACTAACTTAGGGTGTGTAACTAAAAACCATGTCAAGAGTCAGGATTGAGCTTTCTCCATTATTTCATGATTGGTGAAATGGTGTGAAACTAAAATACAGAAGACTACAGATCTGATTACAATTTCATCCCAGAGAAAAGATAAACAAATATTATGGTTGAACTCAAATGTGATGGTTTATAAAATACATGTATTTATGGAAAAGGTGTTTGAAAATTATTTTGTTTTTCAATGATATTGGAATGGTAGAATCTTTCGGGGAGCTATCAGAATTGTATGGGAAGGTCTGCTCAATCCAAGATTATAAATAATTTATTTAATTATTACCACAAACATGGAGGAGGCAGGTGGCAGCAGGAGGAGGTAGGGAATTGGTCTGTTTTCCCAATATTAAGGATCAAAACTTGCATAGGAATAAAAATAGCATAAATAGGAAAGTATACCAGTTTCATTTGAGGACCAGGATGTTGACAGCTGTGCCATTCAGATTGCAAAATGACTGAAGAGATTTTTCATGTACCGATTCCATGGCACAGGGTGTATGAGTTCGACACAAGATTCAAGACTTCGTGCTTTTCAGCTAAAATTATTGCTCAGAATTCTTGCCACCAACAAATTACATATTTTGTTGTGATGATACACAGATTGTGTTGTGAGGATAGAGAATCAATAGACCATTTGTTCTAGTATTGCCCTCAGGTAGCCTGCTTCTGGTCTCGGCTTAAAAGGCTGAAAAAGCATAACAATCTAAAATTGACCCTTTTAAATAACATTGTCGGGAGATTGAGAGACCTGGTCAGTCAATTACTAATACTTTTTTTTATCTTAAACTCACAATCTGTGGATTCTATTCGATTAGATATAAATTGTATGCTAGGGTGGCCAGCAGAGAGAGGTGGGATGGGCTGAGGGAAACTGAGGGTTAGGATGTGGAACTGGAGACAAGTGGGAGTGGAGTTGCTGGTTGGGGGGAAGAATGACAAAGATAAAAGTACAAAATAAAGTTTTTAAAAATGACAGAAGGGGAAGCTGTTACATCCATTCCCTGTTTGCCTGAGGCTGATGCCGCGCAGGTGCTTGTATGTGCGTACACATACAGACACACGACAATATTGCCATACAGTATATGCACTCAAACGCATACAGTGGCCTTGCTGTTTTGATTTTGTTTGATTTTGGCATTTTTTCTGTTGTTTTTCTCTTTTGTTAATTTTTTTGGTGCATTGGGGGACGGTGGCTTGGTGGGGTGAGGAGGGGGTTTGGGGGTCTCAGATGGTTTAGGGGCAGCTCTTCTGGAACTGTGGGGGGGGGGGGGGGGGGGATCTTGGATGGTTGGTGGCCTGGCGGTTAGAAGCTTGGGCCAGTTGGCCAATAGGTCACTGGTTCGGGTCCCCGACTTGACTTGGTGGGAGATCTGTCGACATGCACTTGGGTGGGGCGTTTGACCCTGGTTGCTCCTGTGGGTCTCCCCTAGTTTTAACCCTAGCTCTGCCTATGCCCTAACCTTGGCTCTTCTACCTCACCTCTGCCTAAAATACCTCTCTACCTTGCATACACAAAACTCTCTGACTGTTTTTTCAATCCGTCACCCTTCTCTCTCATGGAATAAAAAAGTTATTTTAATTTAATTGAAACCAGTATTTTTTTTATAAAGGTACACTTGATACAGTATTACTGTGTCCGTCCTAAGAATTTGGGTCTTCATCAGGATCAGACCGGTCTTGACTTATGCTTGCTTGAATTAGCATAAAAGGAACAGGTTTTTTTCTTTCTGTGAACAACAGTAATAGGCAGGCAGATGGCTATTTTTACCTTACTTTGGCTTTTCCTTGGCATTTGTCCAACTCGGGTTTCTTCTCTCTGGTCTGGGTTTGGGTCTGGGCTTGGGTCTGTGGACTCACAGGGACTTCAGTTCTGACTCCAGCTGTGGTTCACACACTTTCTCGAAATAGCCAAAGTATAACTCTACAAAACAACATTTTCTCTCGCTGTGTCTGACAGTAAGTATCAGATAGCCTGGCCAGGCTGGAGCAGCTGGCAGGTGACCACAGGTGATAAAAAGGAAACTAACATGTTTACAGCTCTATAAGATAACACCCCTTGGATAACCAATCACATCAAAACCTCTCAGATATGCTATAGCTACAGGTTTACATACACCTTAGCCAAATACATTTAAACTCAGTTTTCACAATTCCTGACATTTAATCCTAGTAAAAATTCTGTTTTAGGTCAGTTAGGATCACCATTTTATTGTAAGAATGTGAAATGTCATGTTAATAGTAGAGAGAATGATTTATTTCAGCTTTAATTTCTTTCTTCACATTCCCAGTGGGTCAGAAGTTTACATACACTCAATTAGTATTTGGTAGCATTGCCTTTAAATTGTTTAACTTGGGTCAAATGTTTCGGGTAGCCTTCCACAAGCTTCCCACAATAAGTTGGGTGAATTTTTGCCCATTCCTCCTGATAGAACTGGTGTAACTGAGTCAGGTTTGTAGGCCTCCTTGCTTGCACACGCTTTTTCAGTTCTGCCCACACATTTTCTATAGGATCAGGGCTTTGTACGTTCAATACGTTGACTTTGTTGTTCCTTAAGCCATTTTGTCACAACTTTGGAAGTATGCTTGGGGTCATTGTCCATTTGGAAGACCCATTTGCAACCAAGCTTTAACTTCCTGACTGATGTCTTGAGATGTTGCTTCAACATATCCATTTTTCTTCCTCATGATTCCATCTACAGTTGAAGTCGGAAGTTTACATACACTTAGGTTGGAGTCATTAAAATTCGTTTTTCAACCACTCCACAAATTTCTTGTTAATTAACAAACTATAGTTTTGGCAAGTCGTAATTTTTTCAACAATTGTTTACAGACAGATTATTTCACTTATAATTCACTGTATCACAATTCCAGTGGGTCAGAAGTTTACATACACTAAGTTGACTGTGCCTTTAAACAGCTTGGAGAAATCCAGAAAATGATGTCATGGCTTTAGAAGCTTCTGATAGGCTAATTGACATATTTTGAGTCAGTTGGAGGTGTACCTGTGTCACGTTCCTGACCTATTTCTGTTAGTTTGTTATATGTGTTAGTTGGTCAGGACGTGAGTTTGGGTGGGCATTCTATGTTTTCTGTTTCTATGTTGGTTTATGAGTTGCCTGGTATGGCTCTTAATTAGAGGCAGGTGTTTGGCATTCCTCTAATTAAGAGTCATATTTAGGTAGGTGGTTTCACAGTGTTCGTTGTGGGTGGGTGTCTCCTGTGTCTGTGTATGTCGTTGCGCCACACGGGACTGTTTTCGGTTTGTTTGTTTTTTCAGTTTATGTAGTCTGTTCCTGTTTCATGCGTTCTTCGTTATATGTAAGTTCTTATGTTCAGTTGCGTCTACGTCGTTTGTTGTTTTGTTAGTGTATAGTCGAGTTCGTGTTTTCTTTAATAAATAATGTCTGCAAACTCCGCTGCATATTGGTTCAATCCCTGCTCCTCCTCTTCTGATGAAGAGGAAGAGGAAAGCCGTTACAACCTGTGGATGTATTTCAAGGCCTACCTTCAAAATCAGTCCCTCTTTGCTTGACATCATGGGAAAAACAAAAGAAATCAGCCAAGTCCTATATCTACATAACCTGAAAGGCCGCTCAACAAGGAAGAAGCCACTGCTCCAAAACCACCATAAAAAATCCAGACTACGGGTTGCAACTGCACATGGGGACAAAGATTGTACTTTTTGTAGAAATTATCCTGTGGTCTGATTAAACAAAAATTAAACTGTTTGGCCATACTGACCATCGTTATGTTTTGAGGAAAAAGGGGGATGCTTGCAAGCTGAAGAACACCATCCCAAGTGTAGCACCGGGGTGGCAGCATCATGTTGTGGGGGTGCTTTGCTGCAGGAGGGACTGGTGCACTTCATAAAATACATAAATGCCATTTAAACCCAGTATATCACTGGCTATTAGAGAGAATCAAATTGATCAGGTTCCTGTGGGGGCAGAAGTTAATAATGATATTTACAGCTGTTTGTGTTCATTTCAATTCATGACAGACAGCTCAATTATGGAGTGGAGCTTTAAGCAGGCAGTTTACCGGCACTGGCCTCTGGAACTACATCAAGACAATACTCTTTAGCAGTGGTTTGGGAATGAGAGATGTATGTATTTGCAAAAGGTATTGCAATGAATTCTGATTCGTATCAAAGTGTTTCTGTGAAATTAAACATTCAAAGAGACACAAACAGACACCTCAAAAGTCCTCAACTGGCAGCTTCATTAAATAGTACTCGCAAAACACCAGTCTCAACGTCAACAGTGAATCGGCGCCTCCGGGATGATGACCTTCTAGGCAGAGTTGCAAAGAAAAAGCCATATCTCAGACTGGCCAATAAAAATAAAAGATTAAGATGGGCAAAAGAACACAGACACTGGACAGAAGAACTCTGCTTAGAAGGCCAGCATCCCAGAGTCGCCTCTTCACTGTTGACGTTGAGACTGGTGTTTTGCAGGTACTATTTAATGAAGCTGCCAGTTGAGGACTTGTGAGGCGTCTGTTTCTCAAACTAGACACTCTAATGTACTTGCCCTCTTGCTCAGTTGTGCACCGGGGCCTCCCACTCCTCTTTCTATTCTGGTTATGGCCAGTTTGCGCTGTTCTGTGAAGGGAGCAGTACACAGCATTGTACGAGATCTTCAGTTTCTTGGCAATTTCTTGCATGGAATAGCCTTCATTTCTCAGAACAAGAATTGACTGACGAGTTTCAGAAGAAAGTTATTTGTTTCTGGCCATTTTGAGCCTGTAATCGAACCCACAACTGCTGATGCTCCAGATACTCAACTAGTCTAAAGAAGGCCAGATTTATTGCTTCTTTAATCAGAACAACAGTTTTCAGCTATGCTAACATAATTGCAAAAGGGTTTCCTAATGATCAATTAGCCTTTTAAAATTATACGTTTGGATTAGCTAACACAACGTGCCATTGGAACACAGGAGTGATGGTTGCTGATAATGGGCCTCTGTACACCTATGTAGACATTTACAACATGAACAATGTCTGCACTGTATTTCTGATCAATTTGATGTTATTTTAAAGGACAGAAAATCTGATTTTCTTTAAAAAACTATGACTTTTCTAAGTGACCCCAAACTTTGATTGGTAGTGTATATACTAAGCGATGTCAGAGGAAGGCCCAAAAAATTGTCTAAGACTCCAGTCACCCAAGTCATAGAATATTCTCTCTGCTACTGCACGGCAACCGGTACCAGAATTGCAAAAGTCTCCTTAACAGCTTCTAGACTGCTGAACAATTCATCAAATGGCCACCTGGACTATTACATTGACCCCCCCCCCCCCCCCCCCCCCTTTGTTTTTAAACTGCTGCTACTCTCTGTTTATTATCTATGCATAGTCACTTTACACCTACCTACATGTACAAATTACCTTTACTAAACTGTACCCCCGCACATTGACTCTGTAACGGTACCCCCTGTATATAGCCTCGTTATTGTTATTTTATTGTGTTACTTTTTTATAAAACATTTTACTTAGTTTATTTAGAAAATATTTTCTTAACTCTATTTCTTGAACTACTTTTTGGTTCAGGGCTTGTAAGTAAGCATTTCACGGTAAGGGCTACACCTGTTGTATTCGGCACATGTGCCAAATTCAATTTGATTTGATTTGAGTTGGACATGTGTATCTTTGGGTGTATTGATGCACCATCCAAATTGGAATAAATAAATTTACCATGCTCAAAGGAATATTCAATGTCTGCTTGTTTTATATATACCCATCTACCAATAGGTGCCCTTTTTTCCAAGGCATTGGAAAACCTCCCTGGTATTTGTGGTTGAATCTGTGTTTGATATTTGCTACTCGATTAAGGGACCTTACACATAGTTGTATGTGTGGGGTACAGAGATGAGGTAGTCATTCAAAAATCATGTTAAACAATGTTATTGTACACAGAGTACGGGACACGGAACCCCTCCGGTACAGGGCACGGAACCCCACCTATCCTTCACGACTGGAATACCGACATAATCTGCCCGAGGATTCCAACAGGCCCCTCAGGCGTGACGTCCCCTGAAGGCCCATTCTGCTAACCGCGGCCTGCTAGCTTTCTATAGCACATTGGACTGTTAGCTGATCCACCGGCCAGTTTCTTGGACCACTATACCCATTTTGTCAATTGGACTTGGACCCCTCTGCTACTTGGAACCCTACTAATTCCACGACGGATCTATCGACGTCACCGCCTGAGGTGGCAATAACAGACTTTCCCCCATCCCGACGTCCCTCTAAGGCCCTTCTGCTAGCTTGCTAGCCCCGGCCTGCTAACTGCTAGCTTGCTAGCCCTGGCCAGCTAACTGTCTGAATCGCCGTGTCCCCAGCCAGCCCAAACACTCACTGGATCCATACGATCACTTCGCTACGCATGCCTCTCCCTAATATCAATATGCCTTGTCCATTACTGTCCTGGTTAGTGATTACTGTCTTATTTCACTGTAGAGCCCATAGCCCTGCTCAATATGCCTTAACCAACCATGTTGTTCCACCTCCCACATATGCGATGACATCACCTGGTTTAAATGTCTCTAGAGACAATATCGCTGTCATCATTACTCAATGCCTAGGTTTACCTCAAATGTACTCTCTTCCTACCATACCTTTGTCTGTACATTATGCCTTGAATCTATGCTATCGTGCCCAGAAACCTGCTCCCGTCACTCACTGTTCCGAACGTGCTAGACGGCTAGTTCTTAAAGCCTTTAGCCGTACCCTTATCCAACTTCTCCTCTGTTCCTCTGGTGATGTAGAGGTTAATCGAGGCCCTGCAGTGCCTAGCTCCACTCCTACTCCCCAGGTGCTCTCATTTGTTGACTTCTGTAACCGTAAAAGCCTTGGTTTCATGCATGTTAACATTAGAAGCCTACTCCCTAAGTTTGCTTTATTCACTGCTTTAGCACATTCTGCCAACCCGGATGTCTTAGCCGTGTCTGAATCCTGGCTTAGGAAAACCACAAAAAAAAACTGAAATTTCCATCCCTAACTGTAATATTTTCCGCCAAGATAGAACTGCCAAAAGGGGCAGTGTTGCAATCTACTCCAGAGATAGCCTGCAGAGTTCTGTCTTACTATCCAGGTCTGTACCAAAACAATTTGAGCTTCTACTTCAAAAAATTCACCTTTCCAGAAACAAGTCTCTCACCGTTGCCGCTTGCTATAGACCACCCTCTGCCCCCAGCTGTGCCCTGGACACCATATGTGAATTGATTGCCCCCCCATCTATCTTCTGAGCTCGTGCTGCTAGGTGACCTAAACTGGGACATGCTTAACACCCCTGCCATCCTACAATCTAAGCGTGATGCCCTAAATCTCACACACATTATCAATGAATCTACCAGGTACAACCCCAAATCCGTAAACACGGGCACCCTCATAGATATCATCCTAACTAACTCACCCTCCAAATACACCTCTGCTGTCTTCAACCAGGATCTCAGCAATCACTGCCTCAATGCCCTCGTCCGTAATGGGTCTGCGGTCAAACGACCACCCCTCATCACTTTCAAACGCCCCCTAAAACACTTCAGCGAGCTGGCCGTTCTAATCGTTCTGGCCGGGGTATCCTGGAATGACATTGGCCTCATCCCGTCAGTAGAGTATGCCTGGTTATTCATTAAAAATGCCTTCCTCACCATCTTAAATAAGCATGCTCCATTAAAAAATAAAATAAAACAGGAATAGATATAGCCCTTGGTTCAATCCAGACCTGTCTGCCCTTGACCAGCACAAAAACATCCTGTGGCGTTCTGCATTAGCAATGAATAGCCCCCGTGATATGCAACTTTTCAAGGCAGCTAGGAAAGCTAAAGCTAGCTTTTTCAAACAGAAATCTGCATCCTGTAGTACAAACTCAAAAAAGTTCTGGGACACTGTAAAGTCCATGGAGAATAAGAGCACCTCCTCCCAGCTGCCCACTGCACTGAGGCTAGGAAACACTGTCACTACCGATAAATCCACTATAATTGAGAATTTCAGTAAGCATTTCTCTACGGATGGCCATGCTTTCCACCTGGCTACCCCTACCCCGGTCAACTGCCCGGCACCCTCCACAGCAACCCGCCCAAGCCCCCACCATTTCTCCTTCATCCAAATCCAGATAGCTGATGTTCTGAAAGAGCTGCAAAATCTGGACCCCTACAATCAGCCGGGCTAGACAATCTGGACCCTCTCTTTCTAAAATGATATGCCGAAATTGTTGCAACACCTATTACTAGCCTGTTCAATCTCTCTTTTGTATCGTCTGAAATTCCCAAATATTGGAAATCTGCCGCAGTCATCCCCCTCTTCAAAGGGGGAGACATTATAGATGCAAACTGCTACTGAGTCTAGTGCGCCAATGAAACTTACTTTTTTGGGATATAAAGAAGGACTTTATCGAACAATAGGACCATTTGTTATGTAGCTGGGACCCTTGTGATTGCAACCAGATGAAGATCTTCAAAGGTAAGTTATTTACTTTTCGCTAATTCAGACTTCCGTGACGCTTCTGCTTGGTTGGAAAATGTATGTAATGCTGTTGTGTGCGGGGCGCAGTCCTCAGATAATCACATTTTTGAAATCTGACAACGCGGCTGGATTAACCTCTTGACGCTAGGGGTCAATTTTTTAAATATTTTTTAAATAACGTTCCCAAGGTAAACGGACTATTTCTCAGGTCCAGATCGTAGAATATGCATAGAATATTATTTTTTTTTATCTGTGTTTCCTGGCCCGTCTTTCTTCAATTTAAAGGGGTATCAACCAGATTCATTTCCAATGGCTTCCTCAGGCTGTGACCAGGCTTTAGACATAGTTTCAGGCTTTTAGTTTGAAAAATTAGCGAGATTTTTCAAAAGTAGTCAGGTGTCCTCGGATTAGTTCCTGCGCGCGAGAGGGTAGCTCTCCATTTTCTTTTTCTCTCTTATTGAGTAGGTTACGGTCCGGTTGAATATTATCGATTATGTTTGTTAAAAACAACCTGAGGATTGATTATAAAAAAACATTTGACATGTTTCTACGACCATTACGGATACTTTTTGGAATTTTCGTTGACGGAACGAGGCTTTGGTTTTCTGAACATAACGCGCAACCCAAATAGCGTTTTTTTGTTATAAAAGTAACATTTATCGAACAAAAAGAACATTTGTTGTGTAACTGGGAGTCTCGTGAATGCAAACATCCGAAGATTATCAAAGGTAAGCGATGAATTTTATTGCTTTTCTGATTTTCGTGACCAAACTAACCAAGCTAATATAAGGCTAACTGTTCTAGCATTGATTGATACACTCACAAAAGCTTAGATAGCTTTCGATGCAAAGCATATTTTCAAAATCTGACACGATAGGTGGATTAACAACAAGCTAAGCTGTGTTTTGGCATATTTCACTTGTGATTGCATGATTAAAAATGTTTTTTGTAATATTTTTGAATCTAATACGTTTGGGAATTTTCTTCTGGCTTTCAGGACCGGAACGAGGCTGTAGCTTTCTGAACATAACGCGCAACCCAAATGGCATTTTTTTGTTATAAAAGTAATGTTTATCGAACAAAAATAACATTTATTGTGTAACTGGGAGTTTCGTGAGTGCAAACATCCGAAGATTATCTAAGGTAAGCGATTAATTTTATTGCTTTTCTGAGTTTCGTGACCATGCTAATTTGGGGCTAGCTGTTCTAGCATTGATTGATACACTCACAAAAGCTTGGATTGCTTTCGCTGTAAAGCATATTTTCAAAATCTGACACGATAGGTGGATTAACAACAAGCTAAGCTGTGTTTGGTATATTTCACTTGTGATGCATGATTATGCATGATTATAAATATTTTTTGTAATATTCTGCGCCTTGCAATTCAGCGGTTGTTTAGGAAAATGATCCCGTAAAAGGGATCCGTAGCGCAGAGAAGTTAACAAGAAGTTAAGCTTTTAAATGATGTTTGACACTTGTATTTTCATGAATGTTTAATATTACGATTTCTGCAATTTCACCGGATGTTGTCGAGGTGAGACGCTAGCGTCCCAATGATCCGTAAGAAGTTAACTAACGTCCAGATGAGCTTCAATGCCATACAACTTTCCTTCCGTGGCCTCCAACTGCTCTTAAATGCAAGTAAAACTAAATGCATGCTCTTCAACCGATCGCTGCCCACACCTGCCCGCCCGCCCAGCATCACTACTTTGGACAGTTCTGACTTAGAATATGTGGACAGCTACAAATACCTAGGGGTCTGGTTAGACTGTAAACTCTCCTTCCAGACTCACATTAACTCCACTAGGGTAGGGGCAGCATTCAGAATTTTGGATGAAAAGCGTGCCCAAATTAAACTGCCTGCTGCTCAGGCCCAGAAGCTAGGATATGCATATAATTAGTAGATGTGGATAGAAAACACTCTAAAGGTTCCAAAACTGCTAAGATAATGCCTGTGAGTATAACTGAACTGATATGGCAGGCGAAAACCTGAGGAAAATCCATCCAGGAAGTACTATTATTTTGAAAGGCTGTTTTTTCATTGAAAGCCTATACACCATACAAAGACTTAGGACCCAGTTCACAATCTCTATGACTTCTTCTACATGTGGCCAGTCTTTGGGCATTGTTTCAGGCTTTTACTCTGAAAAATGAGGGAGATACAGCACTTTCATCAATGTTTATGATGAGTATTTCTGTAATTTGATGTGGCTCTCTGAAATTTCACCGGATGTTTGTTTGAGACAATGATTACTGTACATAACGCGCCAATTTCAACTGAGGTTTTTGGACACAAAGATTAACTTTATCGAACAAAACACGCATTTATTATGTAACATGAAGTCCAGTGAGTGCCATCTGATGAAGATCATCTAAGGTTAGTGATTAATTTAATCGCTATTTCTGACTTTTGTGAGCCCTCTCCTTGGTTGGAAAATGGCTGTATGGTTTTCTGTGACTAGGCGCTGACCTAACATAATCGCGTGGTGTGCTTTCGCGGGAAAGCCTTTTTGAAATTGGACACTGTGGTTGGATTTACAAGAAGTTTATTTTTAAAATGGTGTATAATACTTGTATGTTTGAGACATTTTTATTATGGGATTTCTATTGTTTTGAATTTGGCGTCCTGCAATTTCACTTGCTGTTGTCGAGGTGGGACTATACCGTCCCACTGGTACCAGAGATTAAGCATCTCCAATCCAAAATTAAATCTAGAATCGGCTTCCTATTTCGCAACAAAGCATCCTTCACTCATGCTGCCAAACATACCCTCGTAAAACGGACCATCCTACTGATCCTCGACTTCGGTGATGTCATTTACAAAATAGCCCCCAACACTCTACTCAACAAATTGGATGCAGTCTATCATAGTGCAATCCGTTTTGCCACCAAAGCCCCATATACCTCCCACCGCTGCGACCTGTATGCTCTCGTTGGCTGGCCCTCGCTTCATACTCGTCACCAAACCCACTGGCTTCAGGTCATCTACAAGTCTCTGATAGGTAAGGCCCCGCCTTATCTCAGCTCACTGGTCACCATAGCAGCACCCACCAGTAGCACGCGCTCCAGCAGGTATATCTCTCTAGTCACCCCCAAAGCCAATTCCTTATTTATTTATCTTGCTCCTTTGCACCCCTGTATCTCTACTTGCACATCAATCACTCTATTGTATAATTGGTATATTGTAATTACTTCGCCACCGTGGCCTATTTATTGCCTTACCTCCCTTTTATTACCTCATTTGCACACACTGTATATAGATTTTCTTCAACTGTATTATTGACTGTATGTTTCATGTGTAACTCTGTGTTGTTGTATGTGTCGAACTGCTTTGCTTTATTCTTGGCCAGGTTGCAATTGTAAATGAGAACTTGTAAATGAGAACTTTAAATGAGAACCATGCAACCTATTATGTGACTTGTTAAGCAAATGATTACTGCTTAAATTATGTGTGCTTGCCATAACAAATGGGTTGAATACTTATTGACTGAAGACTATTCTGCTATTCATTTTTAATTAATTTGTAAAATGTTCTAAAAACATAATTCCACTTTGACATGATGGGCTACTGTGTGTAGGACAATGACACACAATTCCATTTCAAATTCAGGCTGTAACAGAATATAATGTGTGAAAAGTAAATGGGTGTGAATACTTTCTGAAGTGTGTGTGTGTGTGGTGGTGGTGGGGGGGGGGGGGGTTCACCAGTACCAATAATGCTTTCATGCACAGATCCAGGGGACTGCTCACTGATTGGACATTGTGAGTCATACAGCTCACGGATAGGACACTGTGAGTTATACACTAGCTCTGGGATGTTTTGCTGCTACAGCCTTAATTATTTTATTTTCAGATTCAAGGCTACCAACCGTGGAGACTAATGTGGAGTTCGCGCGCACACACATGCACACAGAGACGCACCCACCCACACGCAAGCACACACATACACACAGCGTGTGCTTTTTCCCTGAACAATAAGTGCTGTGAGACAGCAATAAGTCTCTATTAGAGTGGGAGGTCACTGCACAAACCTGCATAATACTTTACCTTGAGACAAACACAACAACAACATCAATAGAGACAACTAGAGGAGCTGATAGTTTCTATCATGGAATAGATCAACAGAATACAGCTCATATCGTTGCACTGCTGACAACATTGGGTGATGACTGATGAAGCGTTTCTCACTACGGCTCCAAGGTCTACTCTCCTCTCTCCTCCCAGCTCAACTGTATATAAACTGTATAAACCAAAGTATGAGAAGAAATAGAACATATAGAACGTACTCCAGCATTTTGGATTTGAGATCAAATGTTTTGTATGAGGCGAAAGTACGGAATGTCACCTTTTATTTGAGGGGATTTTCATAAATATCTGTTTTGCCGTTTAGAAACGAAAGCCCTTTATGTATCTAGTCCCCCCATTTAAAGTATTTGGACAAATTAACTATATGGTAGTAAAAAGTTTAGTATTTGGTCCCATATTCCTAGCACGCAATGATTGAATAAGGCTTGTGACTCTACAAACTTGTTGGATGCATTTGCAGTTTGCTTTGTTTGTGTTTGGATTATGTTGTGCCTAATATAAATGAATGGTAAATAATGTACGGTGTCATTTTGGAGTCACGTTTAATGTAAATAAGAATATGTTTCTGAACACATCTAAACACATCTAAACAAGCTGACTTCCTGCAGATAGTAAAAACCATGGGATGTCTCACATGCTGTGGTCGCACCTAAACGGATCCTAGCTATAGCTATATCTTGTGACTAAGTCACATAAAGACAAGTTTGTATCAGGTTACACTAGCATATAACAATAAACTATTCTTTAAGCAGTAAAACACGGGATAGCATGACTAATTATGTAATTTTCCACGACAGGTTCCAGGTAGAACACTTTTTGATTTATTGTAGAACTGTCTGTGGAAAGGGTTTTACATGGAACCCAAAAGGGTTTTAGCTGGAACCAAAAGGGTTCTACCAGGAAACAAAAAGGGTTCCCCAATGGGGACAGACAAAGAACTGTTTTAGGTTCTAGATAGCACCTTTTTTCTAAGAGTGTAAGGGAGCGTAAATAAAAGCAAATCCAACGCCTTTGAGCAGGCACTGGATATCAAAGATAATGTTTGTCAGCAAAAAACGGGAGAACTCGTCACAGGGCAATGTTCCCGAGTGTGGTTATTGTAACATTGTTCTTTCAACCCTTAGGTCTTCGAGGTCGGTAGAAGCTCTTTCTCACCCCACAAACCTTTAGGTCTTTAACAGTGTGTGTAGTCTTCCTGTTTGTGCTGTGAGAACTTTGCTTTACCAGAGACTCCAGAGAAATAAGATTCTTCTAAAACCAAAGCATAAAAGTCACAAACACGAAACAGACTATTTAGGAAATGTAAAGGGCACAGCTGAGTAGACTGGAGAAGACTGCTGCAGAGACATTAGTCATAAGCAAACTGAAAAGAAGATGTATGCATTGACAGGGGATCAGACCTAGTGCCGAGTGAATATGGGACTAGGGGATGTTTCTTGACAGCAAAGATATCCTTGTACCCTGTTGCAGTGTGCGGAAGTGTTGAAGCCTACAATAGGGATGGGCTATTGAAATATTTATTTTTACTCAAATACTCAAATGAAAAAAATAATAACACAAGGCCCGCACTTGAAAATAATATGTGCTCATTTATCTATGCCAACAGTGTGCAACAATGCCTAATTTAGCAGAAAAAAAAACGTATTTCCTGAGCCCTTACCACAGTCAAGACATACCTCTGTTAAAGTAAAAATCATTCTGTAATATAACAGAATAAAATAGAAGAGAATATTTTTCCAAATGAAAAGTCACCACTGCAAAGTGATGCCCATCTTGCATCTGGAACAGTTATTCTACAAGTGTGATACTTTGAAACTGGTTCAAATCGGGAGAGAGGGGGGGTGACAGAGAGAAAGTACTAGAATAGGAGAGAGTTTGACCCCCGTTGCTCCTCACTGCTGTTTGCATGGTTTAATAGCCCACTTAAAGACAAACAATCATGACTAATTTATAACGTTCAGAAAATATGGCATACAAATTACCGTAAAGACATGACTTAAATACATAATGACTGGTTCCGATTCATATGTCAGACTCATTGAAACCATCAAACAGTCCCCTGACGGACAGACCCCAAGACAGGCAGGCCACTCAATTATGGCCTGGATTGTGTTGGGGATGAAGCTTTTATGTGTGAGTGTTTGTAGAATAATGTAGTAGTAATGTAATTACTGATCGTCCCCTCTGACCAACATTGTACTGCGTTTGTCCCCAATTAATCTAATACAATTTTCGGGTAAACATATTTTGCAGATGTTATCGCAGGTGCAGCGAAATTATTATGTTTCTAACTCCAACAGTGCACTAATACTGACCATTACAAAACAATGCACACAAATTGAAAGAAAGAAAAGAAAAGCATATATGTATGTTCAATAACAGTCAAAAGTTTGTACACACCTACTGATTCAAGGGTTTTCTTTATTTTTACGACTTTCTACATTGTAGAATAATAGTGAAGACATCAAAACTATGAAATAACACATATGGAATCATGTAGTAACCAAAAAAGTATTTAAACAAATATTATATTTTAGATTCTTCAAAGTAACCACCCTTTGCCAAGATGACAGCTTTGCACACTCTTGGCATTCTCTCAAACAGCTTCATGAGGAATGCTTTTCCAACAGTCTTGAAGGAGTTCCCAAATGTAATGAGCACTTGTTGGCTGCGGTCCAAATAATCCCAAACCATCTCAATTGGGTTGAGGTCGGGTGATTGAGGCCAGGTTATCTGATGCAGCACTCCATCCCTCTCCTTCTTGGTCAAATAGCCACAGCATGGAGGTGTGTTTTGGGTCATTTTACTGTTGAAAAACAAGTGATAGTCCCATTAAGCGCAAACCAGATGGGATGGCGTATCACTGCAGAATGCTGTGGTAGCCATGCTGTGAAAGTCTGCCTTGAATTCTAAATAAATCACTGACAGTGTCACCAGCAAAGCACCCTCACACCATCACACCTCCTCCTCCGTGCTTCACGGGGGGAAGCACACATGCGGAGATTATCCTTTCACATACTGTGTCTCACAAAGAAACACTTTCGTTTCATCTTGCTGGTGTCTTTTAGTAGTGGTTTAAATTACTTCAAATAACCTGTATCCCCACACATTGACTCGGTACCGGCACCCCTTGAAAATATAGCCTCGCTATTGTTATTTTATTGTGTTACTTAAAAAAATAAAATCTTATCTTTCATTTGCTGTACAACATGTATTTTTTAGTAAAGTTTATGATGAGTTTTTTGGTTAGATTACGTGACTGTCCAAAATTTCTCTAGACAATTTGGTGCATTATGTCTACGTATTCACAATGTAAAACCACGATTTGTATCTCTAAATATGCACATTTTCGAACAAAACATAAATGTATTGTATAACATGACGTTATAAGACTGTCATCTGATGAAGCTGTTCAAAGGTTAGTGATTCATTTTATCTCTATTTGTGGGTTTTGTGAAAGCTATGTTGGCGGTGAATAAATGGCGTTGTGTGTTTGGCTATTGTGGTGAGCTAATATAAATATATATTATGTTTTCGCTGTAAAACACTTAAAAATCGGAAATATTGGCTGGATTCACAAGATGTTTATCTTTCATTTACTGTAAAACATGTGTTTTTCATAAATGTTTTATGATGAATATTTATGTATTTCACGTTGCTCTCTGTAATTATTATGGCTGTTTTGGTGCTATTTGTGATGGTGGCTGCAATGTAAAACTACGATTTCTACCTAATAAATATGCACATTTTCGAACAAAACATAAATGTATTGTATAACATGATGTTATAAGACTGTCATCTGATGAAGTTGTTCAAAGGTTAATTTTATCTCTATTTGTGGGTTTTGTGAAAGCTACCTTTGCGGTGGAAACATGGCGTTGTGTGTTTGGCTATTGTGGTGAGCTAACATACATTTATATTGTGTTTTCACTGTAAAATATAAAAAAAATGGAAATGATGGCTGGATTCACAAGATGTTTATCTTTCATTTGCTCTATTGGACTTGTTAATGTGTGGAAGTTAAATATAAAAAATAAAAAAAATGAATTTTGCGCGCTGCGAAGGAATGTTGTGGGTGTTCCACTAGCGGAACCCCGGGCGAGAAAGGTTAACCTCTTAGTGATCCCTTAACGTGCCAATCCCATTAACGGGATAGATTTGACAACATCTGGTGAAATTGCAGAGCACCAAATTCAATTTACAGAAATATCAATATTCAACATTCACGAAAATATAAGTGCAATAGATCAAAATTAAGCTTAACTACTTGTTAATCCAGCCGCGGTGTCAGAATTCAAAAAGGCTTTACGGCGAAAGCACACCATGCGATTATCTGAGGACAGCGCCCCGCATACAAACACATGAAAATACATTTTCAACCAAGCAGGTGCGACACAAAAGTCAGAAATAACGATATTATAAATGCCTTACCTTTGAAGATCTTCTTCTTTTTGCAATCCCAAATATCTCAGTGACACAATGAATGGTTGTTTTGTTTGATACATTCCTTCTTTATATCCCCAAAATGTCAATTTATTTGGCACGTTTGATTCAGAAATACACTGGTTCCAACTCGCCCAACATGACTACAAAGTATCTAATAAATTACCTGTAAACTTGGTCCAAACATTTCAAACAACGTTCCTAATCCAACGTCAGGTATTGATAAAATTTATGACGGAATAATCTGTTTCCAATACCGAAGAAAAATTACACGAAGCGCGCTCCTGTTCACATGCAACAAAAGACTAGGGACCTTCAGAATGACACGTACAAAGAACAGCACTACTTCTTCATTTCTCAAAAGAAAAACATCGAACAATTTCTAAAGACTGTTGACATCTAGTGGAAGCTATAGGAACTGCAACCAGGTTCCTAATATATAGGGTTTCCCATAGAAATGTGGAAAATCCTATGACCTAAATGTTTTTCAGTTCTATTATACTCACAGACATTATTTTAACAGTTTTAGAAACTTTAGAGTGTTTTCTCTCCAAATCTACCAATTATATGCATATCTATGCTTCTTGGTCTGACAGTTTACTTTGGGCACGCTTTTCATCCGGACGTCAAAATGCTGCCACCTAGCCTTAATTAACAAACAGATCACCGGCCATTTCGAATCCCATCGTACCTTCTCCGCTATGCAATCTGGTTTCCGAGCTGGTCATGGGTGCACCTCAGCCAAGATCAAGGTCCTAAACGATATCATAACCGCCATCGATAAAAGACAATGCTGTGCAGCCGTATTCGTCGACCTGGCCAAGGCTTTCGACTCTGTTGATTACCACATTCTTATCGTGAGACTCAACAGCCTTGGTTTCTCAAATGACTGCCTCGCCTGGTTCACCACCTACTTCTCAGACAGAGATCAGTGTGTCAAATCGGAGGGCCTGTTGTCCGGACCTCTGGCAGTCTCTATGGGGGTCCCACAGGGTTCAATTCTCAACTTTTTTCTCTGTTTACATCAATGATGTCACTCTTGCTGCTGGTGATTCTCTGATCAACCTCAACACAGACGACACCATTCTGTATACTTCTGTGTTAACTAACCTCCAGACGAGCGTAGACTCTCATTCCGTGGCCTTCAACTGCTCTTAAATGCAAGTAAAACTAAATGCATGCTCTTCAACCAATCACATCCACACCTGCCCACCTGACTAGCATCACTACTCTGGATTGTTCTGACTTGTGTGGACAACTACAAATACCTGTGTCTGGTTAGACTGTAAACTTTCCTTCCAGACTCACATTGAGCATCTCCAATCCAAAATTAAATCTAGAATCGGCTTCCTATTTCGCAACAAAGCATCCTTCACTCATGCTGCCAAACATACCCTCAAAAAATTGACTATCCTACCGATCCTCGACTTCTGCGATGTCATTTACAAAATAGCCTCCAACACTCTACTCAGCAAATTGGATGCAGTCTATCACAGGGCCATCTGTTTTGTCACCAAAGCCTCATATACTACCCACCACTGCGACCTGTATGCTCTCGTTGGCTGGCCCTCGCTTCATATTTGTATCTTCCTTCCCTTCTTCCCAGGTCTGTGATGTGGCATCTCATATGCATGTTCTGCCCCTGCCCCCCTCTCCTTCAGAGAGTACGTAGTAGTGTCACTCTGTATTTGTGTGTGCGCATGACTGTTTGAGAGAGAGCATTTCTGTGTGTACTCTACGCTATTCTCGATTCAGCGTGAAAACTGCACCCAATCACACTTGTAGAAACCAGTGTGAACTGAAATCCCTCTGCCCAAACCAACTGGACGTCCTCACAGATAGACGTAAAACCAAGATGAAAACACTACTACCTCTCTAAAGAGCTCCTAGAGGTGACATGCCACCTCCATTTCCACTTAGGACATTCTCCATATCCTGTTTTTTTCTCTGTATTTCCACCCAGAATGTGATCCTCCCTTTCCCCTTTCTCTCTCATATCCATCTGCCACCTGAGCGGCAGACAGCTGGTCCAGACTGACACCTATTACCTGCCCATAATTCACATGAAACAAGTTGTTAAAGCGAGTTCCCGTTGCCAAAGTGTTAACGCTTTAACTAAAGCCTCTGTGAGAGCTGCTTGGCAACAGTACTGTAGCAGCAGACAGGGAACTCATATAAAAGACATCAAACAGGATACATCCAGGATGAAATCATTCCCTTCCATTTGAACACACTGGAAATGGAGCAATGCACAATAATATGGATCATTCAATTGGACTTGGATTATACGCATTCAGACTTATTGGGACTGTGAATGGGTTTTAAAATATGGGGGACAAAAACAGACAGTAAAGGACGTTGATTATACAGAAATTCATATTGGCTTCTGTGCCAACATCTTCATTGTTTAGATTCTGGAGATGAAACCACTCAGATTGACAACTGTATGCCATCACATCTCAAGGGCGTTTCTGTGATGTCTCACATACAATTTTACAATGTCTCACACACAATTCTACAATGTCTCACATACAATTCTACAATGTCTCACATACAATTCCAAAATGTCTTCACTGAATGTGCACAGCTTTCATGAGGAGCAGGGGAATCCCAAACATGGTCACGACCAACAGTAACAACTACAGTCACTTGACATGACTCACTTTGTCTAGGTACAGTATATGTTTGCAATATGTATCGTATCTAAAGAATATGACTCCTCGCCAACTTACCATTTCACTTAAGGTAAAATATTGTTTTTAAGTTAAAGAGTTTTCTATCTGACCTGAGGCAAACTCTCCCCCTCTCTGTAGCTATGTGAGTGTCTGGCTGCAAGGCAGGGCACCAGGCTGTCTTCTGGTCTAGTCTACTGCCACCTCTCTTTAGACTGGCATCTGCCAGTCTTTCTTTCCAGTTTCCCCGTCTCTCCCGGCCTCCCTCTCCCACACTATCTCTTCCATCTCCCCCGCCTCCCACTACCTGCGTCATCCCCACCTCCCCCAGCCTCCCTCCTCCCTCGTCTCCACCATCCTCCCCCAAGCTGAAGGTCAGTGATGTCTAGAGGAATCAAAATACTTGTCTGACTGAAGAAAAGTTGATGAGTCTCATTCTCCTTCCTAAAACAACATCAGCTTAGGAGGCCTTTTCTTACTATGGAGAATATTCAGGAGGAGGCCACACTGAATAGGTAATTCTCTATTCAGACAATTTAGATGATCTTTCAACGTAGTCATGAAACTGGCATCTGTTTTATTTTATTTTCCTTATTTCATAGGTATTCAGAGCTTCTGATACTTAACCCCAGAGAGACAATGAGAGAAAACACAGACGGTGTCTAATAGAGCAGGGGAAGACTTACAGTTACATTTCAAATCTGATTTGTTTTGTGCCACACTACTTAGACACTCAGGGGCATAACAGTACATCATGCCAAAGACTATTACCATCACAGTCACTAGCCAGGGCTCCCTCTCAGACCATGGCAATGTGAATGGGAACTGTTCTGGAATTCTATTTCTGTGGCAGGATGAATCCCCTCTGCAAACACGTGTTACAAACTGACTAACAGGCCAATGATAGGCACGCTCGTCACACACACACACACCACAGAACCATGTTAGCGGTGATAGCAGTGTCACAAGCCTAGTGGTGAAAACGGAAGCCTCTGTCTCGCTCACTCTCACCCCCCCTCCTGCTTCTTGCATACTGTAGCTGTCAACTGTGATAAACATCTATGTTAGACTGCTAGACTGCCAGAGGTTAAAGGTCTGCTAAAGGTTAAAGGGGACTCTGACGTTTTTAAGTGTTGTAACTTCCTGCATGACCTAGTTCAGACTCACACACTACACTCCCATCTACCAGAACACATTAGCCTTTATGCAGATGGACAATGGATGACAGCATTCTGTAATAGTCCTCTTTCCCGCATTTTCTTCCTTGAATACATTTCTGTTTTGTTTTTTCTCCTGGATATCTTAAAAAAAAAATCTTTCTCCTGAGTAGTTTGAATTCAGCCACCTTGGGCTCATGAACATGTGTGACAGGTTCAACTTGTATTCTGACATTATTCAATCCGTTATTCCGCTTTCAATCCATTCTGAAAAGTAGTTCCTAAAATGTCACCTATTCCCTGCATAGTAAAAGGGCTCTGTCACAATTTTTTATGGGGTCCATGAACAGAAGATGGGCCAGTTTCTCTATTAACAATTGAATGGTCTTAGTACACAGAATGGCCTTGAAATGCACTGTAATTCTGACAGTGTAGAGTTTAGGCGTGATTTACCATGTGCTACTGTAGGTTGAGGTGCTTTTGAAAGTGGATAACATTGATTTCTGTTGTGCAGCGAAAATAACAATTTCACTGAACAGAGTATATAGTGTCCGAAATATGCTTAACAATGGCTTGTTACACATACACAAACACACACACACACACACACACACACACACACCCTCCCCCCCAAACACACACTTCGCCCTCCAGCCCCTGTCTTAACTCTTCTTCCATCTCTCATTTACACACATGCATCCACAGATCTGACCG